>NC_069507.1:113761811-114129311 GCF_027579735.1 Bombina bombina
ATACCATAGTTTCTGCATGAGCCTTCAGGCTCCCCAGAAACAGGAGTGAAGAAGCAGCGGTCTTAAGGCCACTGTTCCTTAATTCGCCCGCCACCTCTGGCCGCGAATCTGCAGGAGGCGGCATTGCACAAGCAGATCATGTCCGCCAGACAATTGATAAATCGGCCCCTATATATTTATTTATACATATACAAGCCATCTAAGGTTTTTTTCTCTTGCAATCCATTGCATTTTCTATTTAACACACTTTTTCCTGAAATTACTATATTTTCACCTTGGTGTTATTGTTGCATTTGTAAAAATATGGACTAAAACTATTTTCAGAAATAATCTTTAGTATGTAAAGTAAAATTTTAATCAAGTTATTATTAGACATTGAATCGTGTTTTACAAAAAGTACTTGGATAATTCCATACAGTGTTTATATAAAGGAAATATGTTAATATCAAAACAGCCCTGTTAGTAAACAGAGCTGACTACCTTTATTCTTTTTGAGGCTCTGTAAACTGTTACTTCCTATAGATCTACAGGAAACACTAGAAGGGTGTAGTAAGAACAGGAAAATAAACAATACAGTTTAAATTAAGAAATATATCAATTATGATCTATGTATGTCTTTAACTAAACCTCAATAAAAATTATATTTAAAAATTATATGTTTCATTATGAATCCAAGGTAGACCAATTAATAATAAGTGTTTACAGTAAATTTGGGTCATTATATGACACTAACAAAAGTATAAGGTTACAACTAATTCTATTTCTTATTTACTTTTAAGAAGGCTAATCAAACCATATTCCCCAAGACCTAGAGCAAAAACAAAATGTAAGCTTACCTGACTAATTCATGGTGGTGAGAATCCACATGCTAATACCCCTGGGAATTAAACTCCTGGCCACCAGGAGGAGGCAAAGATACCCAACCTTGCACAAGCTTTTAATCCGTCTCTGATATCCCAGTCTAACGTATAACCAAGAAAAGTATGAAGTTGAAGAAATGAGGAACTAATAATAATAATAATAATAATAATAATAAACTGCCGCCAATAGGAAAAATAAAAGAGGGTGTGTCTTGTGGACTCTAACCACCATGAAAGAAATGAATTCATCAGGTAAGCATAAATTTTGTTTTCTTTCATAAGGTGGTGACTGAGAGTCCACAAGTGATTACTCCTGAGAACTGATACCCAAAGCTGTGGAGTCCACAAGTAAATGATGGAAAAAAGATAAGATAAGCACTACTCCGATGACTGTAGGACTTTCCTATTAATATTTTATTATTATTATTATCGGTTATTTGTAGAGCGCCAACAGATTCTGCAGCGCTATAAACATAGGTGGTATACAAGGTAACATTTAAAGGGATCAAATGGGTAGAGGGCCCTGCTGAGAGTTGCACTGTTGTAGTCAGTTCTTAAGAAGGTGATCTGCAAACAGTTGGGCTCATAGGATTACATTCTAAGGGGGCTCAAGGGGATAGCAATGGCGGAGAGGAATTGTATAAGAAAAGGTTAGTGTAGGTTTTATGCATCCCTGAACAGTAGAGTCTTTAAGGAGTGCCTGAAGATTTCAAAACTAGGGGAGAGTCTTGTGGAGTGAGACAGAGAGTTCCACAAGATGGGAGCAAGTCTGGAGAAGTCCTGGAAATGGGATTGTGAGGAGGTGACAAGAGAGGAGGAGAATAGGAGCAGAGTGAAGGGGGCGGAAGGGAGAGTATCTGGAGACAAGGTCTGAGATATAGGGGGGAGTAGTGCAATTGAGGGACTTGTATGCTGGAGTCAAGAGGAAGCCAGTGAAGTGATTGGCAGAGAGGTGCAGCAGATGAAGAATGACATGTAAGGAAGATGAGCCTGGCAGAGGCATTAATTATGGATTGTAAAGGAGCTAGGCGGCATGATTAATGGTGAATAACCTGAAATGTTGCTGGGTGCTGATGTGTGCCATGATGCTTCAATAAAAGCCTAAGATTCCTCTTAAAACTGGATGCTGTGGACCCTGCTTTTTGTGATTTGAGGGGTGTTTGCAGTTGCCCCTATATCACTGGCACCTGGTATAGTGCTGTTTGTCACTTGGACTGTAGGAGGCAGCTAGGGAGACCAGAGAGGACAAAGTTGCAGTAGTCGAGACGGGAAAGGATTAGGGAGTGAATTAAAATCTTAGTTGTGTCTTGTGTAAGGGAATGTCTAATTTTAGAGATGTTTTTAAGGTGGAAGTGGCAGGATTTAGCCAAGGACTGAATGTGAGGAGTGAAATAAAGATCTGAGTAAAATGTGACCCCAAGACATCGGGCATGTGGGGTAGGGGTAATGATGGAGTTGTCGACAGTCATAGAGAGATCGGGGTGGAGATTTTGGAAGAAGGGGGAAAATAAGGAGAAAAGTTTTGGAGAGATTTAGCAAACGGTAGTGAGAGGAAATCCAGGAAGAGATGTGAGAAAGACAGTTAGTAACATGGGTTAGCAAGGAAGGAGATAGATCTGGTGCAGAGAGGTAGATTTGGGTGTCATTGGCATACAAATGATATTGAAACCGTGGCACCTTATTAGGAAATCTAATGATGACATGTAGATTGAGAAGAGAAGGGGTTAGAAAGGTAGCAAGAGAACCACGAGATGGCTGTGTCACATATGCTGAAGGATTGGAGGGTTTGAAGCAAAAGAGAGTGGTCAACAGTATCAAAGGCTGCGGACAAATCAAGGAGGATAAGAAGAGAGAAGTGGCCTTTAGATTTTTCTGTAATTGGGTTTTTGGAAACCTTAACGATTGCTGTCTCTGTGGAGTGATGGGGACGAAATCCAGATTGGAGTGGGTTAAGGAGCGAGTTTAATGTAAGGAAATGGGACAGGTATGCATATAATAGCTTTTTATGAGGCTTTGAGGCAAGAGGGAGTAGGGAAATAGGACGGTAGTTGGATGGGGAGGTTGGATCAAGAGAAGGTTTTTTGAGGATAGGTGTGACCAGTGCATGTTTTAGAGAGGAGTGAAATATACTGGTACTGAGGGAGAGGTTGAAAATGTGTGTGAGTATAGGGGTAAGGGTAGAAGAGAGGGAGGGAAGTAGCTATGAGGGGATGGGGTCGAGGGGATAGGTAGTGAGGTGAGAGCACAGTTTAAGTGTAGAACTTCTCCCTCAGTAACAAGGGAGAAAGAGCTAAATTTATGGCTATGTTGGTTTTGATTGATTGCAAGGCAAGGACTGATATGTGAGGGAGGAATTATAGTGGCAGATAGATTGGTCAGGGCAGAAAAAGGAGGAGGAGATGGATGAGAGGAGCGGTTCGAGAGAATTAGCGAGCTGTTGCTGATCTAAAGACATAATGAATCTGTGAAGTTTCCTGTGAGGGGTAGAATGAGGGAGAGTTGTAGGGAGGGATGTGATGTTGCAAGTTAGGAGATGATGGTCAGAAAGAGGAAAAGGGGAGTTTTTGAAGATTGAAATAGTGAATCGATAGCTAAAGATCATATCAAGGGAGTGACCATCTTTTTGAGTGGGAGAGTCAGACCATTGTGACAGACCGAAAGAGGAAGGGAGTTGCAGAAGTTGTTTTTTGTGCAGAGGAGGCAGTGGGATTGTCAAGAGGGATGTTAAAGTCACCAAGAATGAGGGCAGGGGTGTCTGAGGACAGGAAATAAGGTAGTCAGGCAGCAAAGTGATCTAAAAATTGAGTTGAGGAGCCATGGGTCGGTATATGACTGCAAATCGTATAGAGAGGGGAGAGAATAAGCAGTGGATGCTGTGTCTAAGGGAGAGAGCCAGGTTTCTTTGAGAGCCAGAAGGTTGAGGGATTGGGAGATAACAAGATCATGGATAGAAGTGAGCTTGTTGCAAACAGAGAGAGAGTTCCAGAGTGAAAAAGTGAAAGGGGTAGTGGCTTTAGATACAAGAGGAATGTTAGTAAGGTTACCAGAGTTTCGCTTTCTGAGTCTATGGAAAGGAACACATGGATGTGCATGGCTAGGAAGTTGTTGGGGACCAGGGTTAAGGGAGATGTCACCAGCAGCTAGTATAAGCAAGAGGGAGAGTGACATGAGATGAGATGCAGATTTGCAGTAAAGAGGTGCAGGGAGGAGAGTCATTGTTTAGGAATGTGTAAAGTTCATGAATACAAATGTAAGGTGAGTTTAAGAGAGATGGGCTAATGAACAGTGCAGGTGGTGAGGGATAAGGAGTAACTGAATAAAGTAGTTTGTTATAGAGACAATAGGAAGCAAAAAGGAATATGAAGATATTGAGCATTTTTACAAAATTGGGAACCAAACACATAAAACACAGTATTACAGCACCACTTGCATAAGGAAACAATGAGATAGATTTTTACAAAAACACACCCAGATGGGCTCATATAAATGTATCATCTACAAAACATTTACGCAAAGAAAAATCTAGTGTTAAAAACAGTATTACAGAGTACTTGCCATGTTTCTTGCCCCTTGTCCAATACTTGTTCACTTATAAAATGTTCACTTCAGAAATGTGAACATATGCTATGTTGTCAATCCACACTGCCCAGGCAATGCACCCCCAGTGCAATGCACAGCCTAAATTCGAGTTAAAGGGACATTATACACTAGATTTTTCTTTGCATAAATGTTTTGTAGATTATCCATTTATATGAGCCCATCTGGGTGTGTTTTTGTAAAAAAAAGTATAGTTTTGCTTATTTTTAAATAACATTGCGCTGATTTTCAGACTCCTAACCAAGCCCCAAAGTTTTAGGAGAATACCAACGTATACCTCCTCCAGCTTTTTTCACATGCAGTGGAAGGGGGGGGGGGAGTGTCTGCTTTTTTCTATAGATCCAATTTGCAGTGGGTGTTCCAGTTAACCTTTTTATGCAGAGCTAAACTGTGAGCTTCTAAGTAAGATTTTAAACGGTTTTATACTTGATTTTTTGATCAGTATCTGTGCATATTATTCTTTATAGTAGTGTCTATTACATGCAGTTAAAAAAAATGGTGTATACTGTCCCTTTAAGTATATAGACAGGGCAGTCAGCTGGGTCCACTAATTAGTTGATTGCTAAGTCAAGGACAATTTAAAAGGCTAATTGGAAAGTTAGATTCTGGTCAGGTCAGGGTGAGATAACTTAAAATAAACAGACAACATTTGGAGGAAGTTGAAGCTATGGCATACGACAGCTATAAATTTAATAATAGCAAGTATTGTTAAGGACTGAACATCACATGGCAATTAATAAAACATTAGAAGTAAGACATTGGGAATAACATTACAATAAATGCAGGACTTATTTAACAACCTAAGGTGGTGAGAGTCCACAAGCCATTACTCGTGAGAACTGATACCCAAAGCTGTGGAGTCCACAAGTAAATGATCGGAAAAGATAAGGCAGGCACCACTCCCATGACTGTAGGACTTTCCTATCAAATGCTATCCCAAGAGAAAAAGGGAGAAAAAAATCCCACAAAGTAAAAACTAATCCAGTAGAATGGGCTATAAAAATTCTGAAAGGAATTTCCTGCTTCCAAGAATCCATGGTTAATGACTGCTTTAACCAGGGAGCTAAGTAACGACTGTAGTCCTTTGACCTATGAAAATAACCATATATTTTAAATATCTTATACTAATAGAAAAAAAGATAATGGGCAAGATTACATATGCAGGGTTGCCCGCAAAAGAAAGCGACGCCAGTTTTTAGTCCAGTATTGCTATCATATAGAACCGCATCGCAAATCGGTATAACATATTCAGTGCAAGGACTTACACGGCGACATTGGAGAAATGTTATTCTATTTTCGCCTTTCCACAAATAGGCAGGTGCAGTAAGCTTTGCGCTCAAAATGTTATACCGATTTGCGATGCGGTTCTATATGATAGCACCGCATCACAAATCGGTATAACATATTCAGTGCAAGGACTTACACGGCGACATTGGAGAAATGTTATTCTATTTTCGCCTCTCCACAAATAGGCAGGCGCAGCAAGCCTTGTGCTGAAAATGTAAGCAGCGTAACCCCCAGAAAATAATAACTAACACCTAACGCATGCGCAATATCTCTACCTGTCAACCGCCAACCCCCACAGCAATAACTAATAAAGTATATTAATTTCTAATCTGCCAACCCCCACATCGCTATATAACTAATAAACAGCCAGATTACGAGTCTTGCATTATGGCTGACTCACTAATAACTTGCAAGTTATTTTTACCGCTCACCTTTAATAGCGCTGCTATTACAGATTTGCAAAAACCCGTCTTGTGCATGCGATATGGTTGCGTTGAGCTCCATACCGCACCCAAATGCAAGCTGTGTTTTAACGTGCTCGTGCACGATTTCCCCATAGACAGCAATGGGGAGAGCCGGCTAAAAAACAAGCTTAACACCTGCAATCACAGAGCGTAAAGCTCCGTAACGCAGCCCCATTGATGTCTATGGGGAAAAAAAGGTATGTTTAAACCTAACACCATAACATAAACCCGAGTCTAAACACCCCTAATCTGCTGCCCCCAACGTCGCCGCCACCTACCTACACTTATTAACCCCTAATCTGCTGTCCCCAATGTCGCAGCCACCTACATAATACATGTATTAAACCCTAACCTGCCGCCCCCAATGTTGCCGCCGCCACTATACTAAAGTTATTAACCCCTAAACCTCTGGCCTCCCACATCACTAACACTAAATAAATATATTAACCCCTAACGTAACCCTAAGTCTAACCCTAACCCTAACGTAACCCTAACACCCCCTAACTTAAATATAATAAAAATAAATAAATAAAACCTACTATTAATAACTAATTCCTATTTAAAACTAAATACTTACTTACCTGTAAAATAAACCCTAAGCTAGCAACAATATAACTAAAAGTTACATTGTAGCTATCATAGGCCTAGATTTGGAGTTTGGCGTTAGCCGTGAAAACCAGCGTTAGAGGCCCCTAACGCTGGTTTCTTACGGACTCCGGTATTTAGAGTTCATTTACCGACACTCAAAAATCACCCAACGCTCAAATTTCTACCGACACCTCAGACCCAGTAGTAAACATATACCGACAAAATAAACATTGACGAATCACAAAACAAATATTACACAAAGTACACTTACACTCATACAAACACTACACTATATTTATTTTTAAGATTTAATAATTTTTCATCAAAATACAAAGGATCAAAGTTGTGAGATCTCGGGTGTTAGAAAAAAAACAACACAAATCCATTTTGCCATTGACTTACATTGACACACGGGAAAAGACCCTCATATACCTACATCTAACTAATAACATTATCACAAATATACACTCATCGATGCATACAAACAATATACACCACATGACATACAAAAAATATTTATTTATTACAAAAAGAACACGATTTAGTTACTTTTTCACACAAGCTCATGACGTCACTCACTTTACGAGGAAAACCAGTCTTAGAAAAAAAAATCTACCAATTTTTAGAGCCTCCATTGACTTCTATTGGGAAGACGTGCTCGTGCACACGAAACCCACATTTCCCTAACGCACACAAATAGCGTAGACAGAAAAACTCCAAATACCAGCGCTAGAAAATACATGATTTTATGCGTTAGACCCAGCTATGATAAATAGATCAAGAAATGATTATTTCCCTATGGTGGATTTATGGATTTTACTTATTGAATATTCACAACACCATTAAATTGTTTCAGACTTTTATATTACATCAACTACAAATCAACATCACTAGTAACAAACTTTTATTTAAAAAAATATTACATTTAAACGGACACAAAAATAATGTCAACTTTTCAGGATTCACAAACACTACACAATGGGAAACAATTCTCATTTACCTTTATTATTGCATTTCAGTTATTCAACTCATATGCTTGCAGCAACAGCATATCTACATAGGCTTAGCACATGATCAGTCATGGATGCACATACATAACTTTTAACATTCACTCATACATGTGCATTCAAATGATGGGGGAAAAACACATTACATTCTCTCGAGGAATCACAAAACAGAACATATGGATTTTACTGTACTTTTAACATCATGATTCCATCACCAGAAACCATTAGGAATTACGTACAACAAGAACATCATTACACAAGATTACAGATGTCACTTTATGGGAAGGAACAACAATGCCAGACCGCTATATAGAAGTCAGCATATGTGGGACACAATCACAATATATACGTACATGTACATAACACGCATCACCCATCACGCAACCACAAAGCACACATTTAGATTTTATTCAGCACACAATAACAATGTAGCACAATACAACAACACAATGAGGATTTCAGAACTACATAGGCAGGTTAATAATATCATGACGTCATTAGAAGATTCAACCATACACATCACAGATTCACGACTGTACCGCCCCTTTCGGAACTTTAACACTCAATACTACAATACAACATATACGTAAAGAACAGTTTTGAACAGCATTATTAGGGAGATTTGAATGGGACAATTAATAAATATTGTCAGATCGCAAATCACTTATATATATAATACTACAGATGACAGCCGGAAGTTATTCAGCATTAGTGCGATTTGAAAGGGACGCATACAATATTGACAGCTCGGCAATCACTTATATATACAATACTACAGATGACAGCCGGAAGTTCTTCAGTATTAGTGCGATTTGAAAGGGACGCATACAATATTGACAGCTCGGCAATCACTTATATATACAATACTACAGATGGCAGACGGGAAGTTCGGAATTATTATTGCGATTTTAAAGGGACGCATACAATATTGACTGCTCGGCAATCACTTATATATACAATACTACAGATGGCAGATGGGAAGTTCGGAATTATTATTGCGATTTTAAAGGGACGCATACAATATTGACAGCTCGGCAATCACTTATATATACAATACTACAGATGGCAGACGGGAAGTTCGGAATTATTATTGTGATTTTAAAGGGACGCATACAATATTGACTGCTCGGCAATCACTTATATATACAATACTACAGATGGCAGACGGGAAGTTCGGAATTATTATTGCGATTTTAAAGGGACGCATACAATATTGACAGCTCGGCAATCACTTATATATACAATAATACAGATGGCAGATGTTACTTTATCGTTTACAAACAATGTTGCAGCAACATTGATCGATCACATTCGATGCACATTATACACAACTATGCACTTTCATTCATGTTAGCCTGGACGTGTGCTTGTTACTATAAGATCGCGTTTAAGAAATATTGACTACGCATATGATCAAACATTACAAACATGCACTGTATTTGTGATATTTGACACTTTCACATTGAGATTCATTGTTGGAAAACAACATTTCAGCAAACAACAAAAAAACGCCCATTGTGAAAGCATTCACGCCGCTCACATACAAACAAATGAATACAATCAGCAATCATTACAAACTCACTACCATTGGACTAATTGTACTATAAATCCCCCAAACAACATGGCCAAAGCATCACTTGTGATCCACATCAGATCAAGTGCATACCTTGTTACGCTGTTTTGAAAGATGGATGACGATGACATGGTAGACGCTGGTGGTGCTGCTATTGGAGAACTAGCTGTTGGTCGAATCAGGCAGCCTCGGCGGCTCAGACTGAGACGAAGGGGTCGTCTGGTTCGAGGTCCTCCTGTCTACAGGGTGAGACCCACCTTGGAAAACATGAGCGACTTTGAGGTTTATGATAAGTATCGGCTTGATCGCGAACAGCTCATTGGCCTTTACGATCTTCTTAAACCTCATTTGGAGCCACGTATAAGAATAAGGACTGCTCTTCCTGCCATGAGTAAGATGCTAAGCTGTCTATACGTCCTGGCCTCCGGGAGTTTTCAATCCGGAGAACTGTACATGCATGGCCTGGCTCAAGGTACATTCTCTGT
This sequence comes from Bombina bombina, assembly GCF_027579735.1. Lineage (NCBI taxonomy): Eukaryota > Metazoa > Chordata > Amphibia > Anura > Bombinatoridae > Bombina > Bombina bombina. The sequence goes on from NC_069507.1 coordinate 113,771,673, forward strand.
TGTGTTTGATAACTTTCTGGACGCCATGGTACGTATCAGTAAGCAATACATAGGATTCCCACAGAATGATGGTGATTGGAGGTGCCTGAAGCGGGAATTCTTTGATATTGCTGAATTGCCCAATGTCTTGGGAGCCATAGATTGTACCCACATTGCGCTGCGTGCTCCAATTGATGACTTGCCCTTCAGAAATCGCAAACATTTTCATAGCCTCAACGTGCAGTATGTTTGTGACGCACGGATGAGGATTATGCATGTGTGTGCGAATTTTGGAGGGGCTACTCATGATGCCCGCATCCTCTCTCTGTCGTCCCTGTGGAGACCGTTTGAGGAAAGACAAATGCCCCCTGGTTATCTCGTTGGTGAGTATTTGTGCACAACATGGTTAATTAGTTTGACAATTGCCACTGTAGTTTTAAAATGTTAGCGTAATGTTCAGCTATAGGATGCAATTTAACCATTTTTTTTCCCCCGCTAATGTCTACTTTTAGTTCAATGCAGATATGTAGCATGTCTTACCTTAAATGCTCAGATAGAGAATGTAATGTAACCATGTAGTTTGCATTTTACACAAGGTTTGGTTTAGGAGAAATACGCATATGTAGCATGTCTTAGCTGAAATGGGAAGATATTAGCTAATGCAATTTAACCATGTCATTGTCTCTTTCCGCTAATGTCTAGTTTTAGTTCAATGCAGATACGTAGCATGTCTTACCTTAAATGCTCAGATAGAGAATGCAATGTAACCATGTAGTTAGCATTTTACACAAGGTTTGGTTTAGGAGAAATACGCATATGTAGCATGTCTTAGCTGAAATGGCAAGATATTAGCTAATGCAATTTAAACATGTCATTGTCTCTTTCCGCTAATGTCTTTTAGTTCAATGCAGATATGTAGCATGTCTTACCTTAAATGCTCAGATAGAGAATGCAATGTAACCATGTAGTTAGCATTTTACACAAGGTTTGGTTTAGGAGAAATATGCATCTGTAGCATGTCTTAGCTGAAATGGGAAGATATTAGCTAATGCAATTTAACCATGTCATTGTCTCTTTCCGCTAATGTCTTTTAGTTCAATGCAGATATGTAGCATGTCTTACCTTAAATGCTCGGATAGAGAATGCAATGTAACCATGTAGTTAGCATTTTACACAAGGTTTGGCTTAGGAGAAATATGCATATGTAGCATGTCTTAGCTGAAATGGGAAGATATTAGCTAATGCAATTTAACCATGTCATTGTCTCTTTCCGCTAATGTCTTTTAGTTCAATGCAGATATGTAGCATGTCTTACCTTAAATGCTCAGATAGAGAATGCAATGTAACCATGTAGTTTGCATTTTACACAAGGCTTGATTTAGGAGAAATACGCATATGTAGCATGTCTTAGATGAAATGGGAAGATAGAGAATAATATTGAACTCGATTTTTTAATTTTAAAAAAAACATTTGTTACTGGATTATCGTGTACAAAACTTTTTATTGGACTCCAAATACTATTTTGAGGATTCTGTTAGAATTATGTTCTGTTCATAATTTATAGGTGATTCTGGGTACATGAGCCTGCGTGGGCTCATTACCCCCTTGCGTAGCCCGACTGATGTGTCTGAGGAGCGCTACAATAGGGCTCATAAGAGAACCAGAGCGGTGGTTGAATGGATGTTCGGGCTCCTGAAGATGAGGTTCAGGTGCCTGGACAGGTCGGGAGGAGCCCTCCAGTACAACCCAAAGAAGGTGGCTAAGATCGTTGTAGCCTGTAGCGTCCTGCATAATATTGCACAGCGGGCTGGGATGCTGCAGGCCATCCCGGCGGACCGAAACCTCCTCAGAGATGAGGAGGATGATCCTGTTCTAGAGGGGCCATTCCGGGACGAGGGGCTCAATGTCAGAGCAGACATCATCAACCGCCACTTTAGACGGTAAAGAATAGAAGTTAGACTGGAGTATTGTCAATAGATGTGAACTCTAGGGAAATGACAAGTAGAGAATTGTGCAAACATGTTAGGATTGTTCATCAAATGCTAAAAATGTGTTTCATTTATTAATATAGGTGATGCTCTGGGCATTGGGTCCTGTAGCGAGTCTTTGCCACCTGGTTTTTAAAGAGGACATCAGATGGTAAGTATAAATGTATGGACTGTTGCTGGCATGAATTGTACACAAATACATCATATGGCATACATTTTCTAAACTAGTATTTAGTTTACACATTACTTAAAATGTAAATACTCAGAAAACGATCCTCTAGCATGACTATGGTTCAATGTCACACATTAGAGGTTTGTTCTGCTCAATATGACTCATCTTCACACTTGATAGAACATAACACAAGATGCTACACACGCTTAGTAAGCTAGTGACAGAAATGTATTCTGAAATGGGGGGTGGGAGAGGGGTACAGAACTGATTCACACACTTGTAGTAATTTTTATTAAACTTTTTCTGCCATTAGGGAGCTGACTTAATCTAAAGACTGAAAGGGAAGAATTAGAAGCCTGACAGTGAAGATTGCCCAGACTGACAGTGGAAAAAGCCAAGATTGAAATTGAAGTATACCAATGGGATCATGTCTGGCATTATCTTTCCAATCTGCTGACCTTGAAAACCATACAAAGACATGTTCACATGGTAAGTGCCAACTATTTGATAGAATAAGGCTGTGGAGGCATCCTATTGGAGACACTTAGATGATTTTCTAATTTTTAGATGGTATTTCACAGTCCTCTATTTTTGAAATGATGAATAACACACCTATTGAAGATCAACTGTTTACCCCTGAATTGACTTTCAAAGACCATGCATTATCCAGGTTGGTGTACCAATGCATGCTAGTTAAGAATCACAGGAAGAATGTTGAATATTAGTAGCTTACATACATTAGTCATATTTAGTTCTTAATTAGATATTTAGGGATCACAATCAGACACTTAGATGATTTTACTTTTTTAGATGGTATTTCATAGTCCTCTATTTTATGAATTGATGAATAAGACACCTATTGAAGATCAACTGTTTACCCCTGAATTGACTTTCAAAGACCATGCATTATCCAGGTTGGTGTACCAATGCATGCTAGTTAAGAATCACAGGAAGAATGTTGATTATTGGTAGCTTACATACATTAGTCATACTTATTTCATCATTAGATATTTAGGGATCACAATCAGAAAAAGGAATACATATTATAGTTGATATAGAGGTATTTGAATGGACATGAAATATTACATTTATGTTCAGCATACATATATATTATTGAAATGTGATATACATTATTATGTATAATTAGAAATTCAGATATTTAAATTAATTTTTTATTACACAATATAATGGTGTATGTTTATTGTTTGTTTTTTTTAATTTAATTAATAAATATCTTTAAAAAATGTTGAACAAAGTTAGAGCATAGACACAAGATGATTGTAAATGTATTTTATGAATATTTGACAACGTGTGTATTAACTTTGTTAAATTTTTGTTTTTTTATTTCAGATTGTCATCTGATGACTTCCAGGAATATTTTTTTGTTTTTGTTTCAGAAACTTTTAATTTTTTAAATGGTAATAATAAACATTTTATTATTAAATACACTCTTTTGAACAGATTATAATAAATATCCATATAATCTGTCAATAAAAAACAATTTGACTCCCATGACTGGTAGTTGGCTATTTGACAAGCACATGCATAAGATCAAATAATGCATTAATTTTATAAAATCCACTGATTCCGAGAATATTACATGAAACTATCTTTTTTAACATTAATTGGGGAGTGAGATCCATCGATGCTTTTCTTTGGAAATTCTTAGATGTTAAAATAATTTCGGATATGTAGTCAAAATTTGTCATAAATTATTTGTTTTCACTTTTAAGAAGGGGAAGTGGTTCAATTACATTAAAGTGACAGTGTTGTTGAATGTAAAATTAATTTTATAAGATCTTGTATCTTCCTTAGGTATCTCAAAACATTATTTTCTAAATTATTTTAATTTTTACTTTTATAAATGGTAGGTCATTTAACTTGATATTTTTCACAAGCTAGTTATTGGATGCCAGGTTAATCGATGTAATTTTCTAGTGGAGTCATTTAACTATAGTTATTAATATTATGTAGTTTTTAAAATCTTACCTCTTGGGTTAGACATCACATATCTATATATAATTTTCATTCCCCTTTAGTTTATTTTGACAATGTTAAATCAACATTCCAAATGTTTTGGTCCTTAAAGGTACATTCACAAAGTATATTGTGTATTGATTTTTAAATAATTCATAAAAGAATTTAAACATATTTAGAAAGTACTATAGAATTACATTCAGTCTTTAAATATACTTTGAAAAAAATACATCAATGCACATATCTTAGTCAATTACATAAGGCATCTATGTGCAACCAACAATATTTCAGTCAGTGTGTAAAACAATCCAGAAGTTAATCTAAATTTGCTTTACTCATATGTTATACTAATTTAGCAAAAGGAAGGTGCCTAGGTTTCTGATATTTTAAGCATTATTGTGAAATGTTTATTTAAAGGGACATGAACTCAAAATATACTTAAAGGGAGACAGTTAAAAAATTAATGATTTATACATTCTGAATGAGTATTCTATTTTAAGCAAATTTAAAAATTGTCTCATATTATGAATGCTCCTTGTGATGTTGCTATCATTACTTTAAAAATAAGGCATTAAATAGATAAATATTTGCTTCAGTACTCTGGACAGAACTTGTTTTTTTTGGTTGGATTAATTTATCCAACAATCATCAAGGACAACCCAGGTTTTTTGAAACAATTGTCCGTAATCTAAAATATCATTAGTGATTTGCAAAGAAAGATAACAAGATAATTCTTAACATTTGAGAATCAGATTAAATTATAAAGTTGTTTAACATTTCATGCTCAATCTGAATCATGAACGCTAAATTTGTTTGGACAGTGTCCCTTTAAGAGATTTAAAGAGTGTATTTACTTCTCTTCTTATATTGACATACTTTGCTTGAAAAGCATATCGAGATAGTCTCAGTAGATGAAGATTGTTGGATGCACAGAGATGCCTTATGTGATTGGCTCAACCATGTGCATTTAAATTTCTTCTGTTGAGGGTATCTAAATACTAAGATAAATTGATTTACATTTTAAAGTCTAAACAATTTTCTATCTCTACAGATCATTTGATACAATTGTTTGTTTGTAATGTCTATTTAAAAATAAAGACGCCATTGCACAATAACATATATGAGCACTTCAGACAAATACAAGCTCGAGGTTTATTTACTAATAACAAACAAACCTGTAGTTTAACATTTATAAACAGATTATCCAAGTTACTGACATTATAACCTGAATTTGAACATTCAGAAATATTGCGTGGGAAACGCATCTTGAAACACCAGATTAGCATCTTTAAACATTAGAGTCTAATGTCACGCAATAGCACACAATCAATGTGCATTATGAAATACATTTAATAGAGCAATATCAATACTTCACAATAAGTCAAGAAATGGATTTTATGAACAATAAAGACATACAATATTAAATGTGTATTTGTATTAAAGAAACAGACCGTTATTAAACCGAGAAATGTCTACAACATTTAATAATGTGACAGTATTAGATTTTAAAGAGAATTTAATCATTAATATTTAACGGATCACGGATATTAAATCTGCGTCACACATATCCGCATGACAGGCCCATGAGTTACAATAAGTCTACATGAAAAATGAAGTTACAGCACCACCAGGAGGTATGTGTAAGGAAGTTACTAAGATATGAAACATTAAGGAACGGCCAATCAGAGTTCATCACACAAACACAACTTGAGTCAGGATGGTCTCACAGACATTCTAACAATATTTCAAACTTTTATCCAATCAGATGTACAGATAACTTGTCCCATGGTGCATCTCATGTTTACTTCACCATATAAAAGTCCATTACACGTTGCCATCTTTGTCAGTTCTCTAATGCCTGCAGGCAGTATATATATTTATATATTTATATATTATATTAGTATCAAACCGAGCAGGCATGTCAGCTCCCAGGTTCACCAAGGAGGAGAGCGCTGCACTGGTCCACGCCGTCAAGGACTTTTATCCCCAGCTGTTTGGGAACAAGAGGAGGTTGACAGATGCGCATGTTAAGAAGGCCCTCTGGGAGTCTATCACCAATGCGGTTAGATTGGTGTGTGACGTCCAGAGGAGCCAGGATCAAATCATGAGGAGATTCGGAGATATGAGGTTGCGCTTAACAAAAAAAGTCAACCTCATAAGGGACTGGGTACAAGCCCGTAAAAGAGGGAGCAAAAGAGAGGCCCCGCGGAAACTGTACCTACTCCCTTATGAGGTGACTTTATGCGAGCTCCTCAATCTCCGGGTCCCCAAAAGATTTAGATCCTCGCCATCCTCGGCCTCCTCTTCTTCCCTCCCAGCTGCGGGATCTGAAAGTCCTGACGCGGGGGCCAGGGCAGCTGCTTCTCCGTCCGGTGGCCTGGGAGGAGATGGAGAATCTGAACCAGGTAATTATCCAACTTCATATAATATCTTAATATTTTTTTATTTTAAAAAAAATGTGTATATAGTCAGATACTAAACCTATACAGATCTCACAACATACACTACATATGATGTTTAGATATCTGATTTTATATTAGTGACACATGAAATAGGAATGATGTTTCTTGCGCTATACAGAATATGCGTCACAGAGCGAAAATGGAATAGCGCATACACGTTAACATGGGTTAGCTGTAAGTGGCATTGCTTTATACATGTTGGTCAAATGACGGATGCGTAATTCCGCTTGGAATCATTGCGCAATGATCGCGAAAATGGAATTTCGCATACACGTTAACATGGGTTTGCTGTAAGTGGCATTGCTTTATACATGTTGGTCAAATGACGGATGCGTAATTCCGCTTTGAATCATTGCGCAATGATCGCGAAAATGGAATTTTGCATACACGTTAACATGGGTTTGCTGTAAGTGGCATTGCTTTACACATGTTGGTCAAAATGAAATGTGAATTATTATATATGTGAAGAATACAGTATTCTTATTTTCAATATTATACATAATAAAAAAAGAAGAATACAAATAAATTATAACATATGCCCATCAATTGATGAGAATGAAATAACACCAAAAAATAATTTAAGCTACAGTAAACAACACAACTGATTGAAAATAAGAGTACAGGATATATTTATCATGAATTTAATTGAGGAAACAATTAACTCATGGGACTACCAAAGGATTAATATTTTTAAATTGATTTGCTAATAATGTAAAGATTTAAAACATGGCATGATTTGTATTAATGATATCCAATCCTCATTTAATATATTACAGATCTGGATGTTGGTGCTGGATCCTCAAGGCAGGGCTTGTCACAGTATGGTATGTCTCATTTTAATTGACATTTGTCTTAGAAACATGGACAGAACATTACATACTAAATCCACATTGTTCAATATTTATATGTATCTGCAGAATGGATTTTAAAACTTTTTGCAAATAAGAATAAATAAAACAAAAAAATAGGATTACATTGTAAGACTACTCTGATTTTGTTTGGAATTTAAGATATCCCATCTATTCTGGATGTCTTAATTTTAATGTAAGATTCTTTGAATGTCCAATTTATATTCTTCCCTTGTGTATTGCTTAATCTTATTTGTATACATTTTTAAAAAATACACACAATTTTGCATATGTTTATATTTTAAAAATATAGATTCCATTTTTGAAATTGATCACGTCATTTAAGGGACATGCCAACTAAATTTTACATAGAATTATTTGTAAACGTGATTTTATTGTTTTGTTTAAACATTTTATGAGCTACATTGGTTCAGTCTATTGTTTTAGTTCTTAAAAAAAAAAAAAAAAGGATTTTGGTTTAGGTTAAACAATGCATTACTGGTATTATCCGGCTGTTTTTCTATGCATAAATTGGCATATTTACAAAAGTTAAAATCATGTGTTCAGATAACAGTAGTACATAGTTTAAAAAAGTATACAATTACACATTTAGAGCTTCATGTCCCTTTAATAGATGAAAATTAAATAATTCTTAGGATATCCTTAAATTTCATATTAGATTTGAATTGCATGCTCAATCCCATTCATTACATCAACATATGGAGTAGAGAATTCATTAACACCAACATTGGCAAATCAATCTATTTTTATATTAAAGGGACACTGAGCTAAAATTATTAATGTTGTCATTCAGATAGAGCATGCAATATTAAGCAACATTTAAATATAATACTATAATCATATGTGAAATATTCTATTGCTAAATGTATTTTAAAATCAAGAATGTACGTTTATCTGCAGCTCAATTTTGGTTGACCAACCTGGGTTTTTATTGATGATTGGTGGATACCTTCAACAAACAATATTTATTGAATCCAATATTGCTTATCTGCCTTTAAGATTAAAATGTAGCAACATTAAAATTATAATAGGAGTCAATGTTAAATCATTTGGAACAGTTTGAACAGTGAAATCAATGATTGAAATAAATCATGTCAGTGTCCCTTTAATAAACAATAGATTCATTAATCCTTACATTCTTTGGATTAGACAATATTGATATATAATTCACATATTCACTGTTGGAGTTACTTTATAGATATAAGCATACTCTAACAGCACCATGATTACATATTTGTACTAATCAATTTGGTTTGGTATTGTGATCAATATGTGTTGTATCCTAAACAAGATTACTGTACATTGCACAAATGGCTCGATGTGCCACATGTCTTTGTTTATATTTGTCAACAGCTGTTATTCAAAATGTGGTTTGTGTGTATTCTTTTAAGAACATTGATCAATGGGTATATTTAGATATGCAATAGCATCGTATGAGATGAGTTTGATGTCTAATATAGTCAGAAATTAAACATATGTTCAATACATCATTTTTTACAGAATCCCCTTGATTCAATCAAGCATTTTTTTTTATAATGACTGCTCTATTCTTCACATTTTCAAGTTGATTATTCTTATAAATCGATACAGATGTGATTTAGTGATATCCCAAATGTGTTCACTAATATATATATGTATATCATTCATAGAGAGAGTTGGTGTGGGGAGCCCTGAGGAATCCAGCACTGACACAGAGCCGCATTTGCGGTCTTCTGGTAAGTCCATTGACTCATTTATATGTCATTGAAGGTGTATTGGTAATCAATATTATGAGCATGATTCTGATGAAGCATAACATTTGAAACAAACATATAATTTACTCCTCTGATTATATATTCATTTTCTTTGAATATTGAAAGATTAATAATTAAAACTTTCTTAGTCTACACCTTTGTTATTCAGAAGATGTATAGCATATGTTTGTTTCCATGTTCATTTTTGACAACAGTCATCAAGTGATACACACATGAGAAATCTTAAATGTTCTATGTACTATGCTTTTATGATTTTAAAATTAATACAAACAATACATCGAAAATATGAATCATTGAGAATAACAAATCTAATGTCATTTGTATGCTCCATCAAAATGATGTAAATCATAACTTTGGGTGTGTATATCTTTAATGCAACATTGATGTGTGTCTTTGAGCAACAGTAACATATGTTATAATATCTGATCTTAACGTGTACACAACATGTTATGTTTTACAGAGATTGATTTAACATGTGGGACGGAGGAGGAAGAGACTCCCTTGAAGTCTGATGGTATGTGAAATATATCTAACATGTTTCCAACATGTTGCTTTATTGGAAATCATTTTATTGAAGACATTCAAAGTCTACAGCTTTTGCACTTTAAAAAGGAATATTATTTGTCTGTTCAAATACACTACTGCCCCCTTTATATATCAGGCATCATGAAGATATGCTTGGATTTGTTTAAATATTTGGATTTGAAATTCATGCCATCATGATGTCACATGCATATTCTAGGCCAAACCACAATAATAATTTTAGAATTGTACAGACAGTCATTGCTATTCATCTGAGTGCCTATATGCACACCACATCCTCATGTCATCATTGTTTAGAAATTCAAACACACTTCTAAGTATATTGCAAACATAATCAAGTTGAAATGCGTTGATTTGATTTCATGATGTATGAGATGTTAATATATTTATTATATTTATTTCAGATGGATCCTCCGCTTCTGGTCATCATTGTTCCTCCCCTGCCCAGTCCCCTGCCCAGCCCCCTGCCCAGTCCCCTGCCCAGTCCCCTGCCCAGCCCCCTGCCCAGTCCCCTGCCCAGTCCCCTGCCCAGTCCCCTGCCCAGCCCCCTGCCCCTCCCGGCCCTTCCCATTTGTCCTGTCCTATCCCCCCAAAAAAACGCCCCTTCGTCCCTCTTCGCCGCTCTCCCCGTCTTTTGGCCCGTACAGCTACCCCAGCTGCCCAGCCCCCAACTCACCACTCCCCAGCTGTACGGCTACCCCAGAGCAGCAGCCCATCCCTCCCAATCCCATCCCTCCCCAACCCAATCCCATCCCTCCACAACCCAATCCCATCCCTCCACAACCCAATCCCATCCCTCCCCCCTGTCTCAACCTTCATTGTCCTGGGTGTCGGATTGTCCTTCCCAGACACAGCTGTAAGTATCATTCAAAATCAACATTATAAGATACTTAAAGGTACACTGAATGAAAATTTTTCAATTGTGATTCAAATAGAGCATGCAATGTTAATCAAATTTATAATTTACTACTCTTATCAATTATTCTTCATTCTCTTGCTATCTTTATTGAAACAAAGAAATGCCTATATTGTTTTTTATTCCAATAAAATATGGACATCATTTCTTTATTGTTGGATGAATGTATCCATCAATCAGCAGGGACAACCAAAGTTGATAACCAAAAATGGCCTGCCCTATAAACTTACATTCTTGCATTTAAAATATAGCTAGAGAATTCTAAAATTTAAAGAATACGAGTAAATTAATAATTCTTTTTAATGTCATGCTCTATCTGAATCAGTAACTAAAATATTTAGGTTTACTGTCCCTTTAATTTGATATCACTACATATACCAATCACCACTATTTGGATCCAACAATGTATGTACAAATGTTCATACATTATCTCTTGTATAACCCAATGGGAATGTAATTTCTTCTGGTTGCTATGTTTACACAGCTTGTCCTCAACGCCAAAATGTTTAAGGATAGGTGTGCCTACCACAGTATAACAAAAATCTTTAAATTGCTAATGTAAGTACAATGTAAATCCTTTTACAAGATTTTAGACACTCAAGCTGTAAAAGTGGATCATCAAAAACCAATTAAAGGGGACAACATGTTGGATTAAAATGTCCATTTAATGGTTTAGGTCTGTCTGAATAACATATTTCATGTGTAAATAATCAATGTCAACAAATTAATTTAAAGAATGATTTGTCTTTATGATGACAATGTATCTTTGCTTTTTATTTTGTCTGTTGTGTAATTATCATTAATATTTGTTTTTTTCTTTATTTTAGGCTGTGACTCAACATGGCTCACGCTAGAAGGTCTAGCACGCGTAGAGCAGGCCGTGTTGAGGAACGCAGCTGTCCTGAGAGGGATGGCCGACACCATGCAGGCCCAGCTACAGGTTCAGCATATGACTCTACGTCAGATGAGGCGGTGGAACTCTATGCTTGAATCTGTAGCTGGACAGGCACAGGACGATGAAGGGGATGACCAGTAAGTGGAGGATCTGGAGATGCTCCAAGGGCGCTGATAAGAATCCTCCGTCCACATGTTGATGTTTGTTTTTATGGTTGCCATTTGGCCTTTTTTATGTTTATTGTTGTGCCTGTTGCACTCTTTTACCTTGTCATATGTCTCCAATGGGGCTATGCTGGCCCTTGGCAACTCTCTTCATGGACTGTGATGCACTCTGTTACCTTGTCATATGTCTCCAATGGGGCTATGCTGGCCCTTGGCAACTCTTCATGGACTGTGATGCACTCTGTTACCTTGTCATATGTCTCCAATGGGGCTATGCTGGCCCTTGGCAACTCTCTTCATGGACTGTGATGCACTCTGTTACCTTGTCATATGTCTCCAATGGGGCTATGCTGGCCCTTGGCAACTCTCTTCATGGACTGTGATGCACTCTGTTACCTTGTCATATGTCTCCAATGGGGCTATGCTGGCCCTTGGCAACTCTCTTCATGGACTGTGATGCACTCTGTTACCTTGTCATATGTCTCCAATGGGGCTATGCTGGCCCTTGGCAACTCTCTTCATGGACTGTGATGCACTCTGTTACCTTGTCATATGTCTCCAATGGGGCTATGCTGGCCCTTGGCAACTCTCTTCATGGACTGTGATGCACTCTGTTACCTTGTCATATGTCTCCAATGGGGCTATGCTGGCCCTTGGCAACTCTCTTCATGGACTGTGATGCACTCTGTTACCTTGTCATATGGCTCAAATATTCCTTATTTTTACAAGATTATTTATAAACGTTGTTGATGTTTTCTTACATACTAATAAAAGACATGTCATTGCACGATTCTTTGTCCTCATTCTTCATTTTATTGATTGAAAGCTCTAGTTTATCTGGTTGATCCTTAAAGGGACCTACCAAAAATAATGGTTTTTCAAAAATCATATATGTAAGACAATTGTAAATGACTTTAAGATTAACATCTCCAATGTAATCTTATTATTTGTCTTTATATATTTTTCTCAAAGCTTTATCATTGCATGATTATGATTAGCATAGTAATTATTTTATATATGTATATATAGATTGTTATTTGTGTATATATGTATATTTCAATTTTCACATCCATGTGTGTATTTATAAACTCTGCATGAATTGATGCACCTTTAACAAATGATCTGAGGATTGATACAATGATATAATCCCTGTAAAGTGTTCATTTTATTGAAATAGTATTGTCTATGTGTATCCTCTTTTTAAAAACAAAATCATGTCCCTTTAAGTGATGGTGAGCACAATTGTTAATGAATGTATTTCCATTTCTAAAGCGTTTTTGTCCTTTTTACATGAACAAGGACATATAATCTTATTAATAAACAATCTTATTGTAATGTTGACAGCACATGTATTTCATTTTCAATTCTATCTTATTGTAAAAGTGTAACCAAATAAATCTCTGTGTGTAATGCAAATATTTTAGATGATGAATATTTTTTAACAAATATGTTAACAAAATACTTCTCCTCCCATATATGGCTATAGGTAGGCTGACCATATTTAAACTTGAATAAATGACACGTTTAATCAATACATGTGTCATTATTGTTATTCCAAAACAATCTAAACATATCTTAAAACATCAATGGCATATGTATTTCTCATGTGTATCTTTTAAATGTTAAAGATATACACCATAGCTATAGTTCAAGGGACAGTCAAGTCCGAAAAGATGATTCATGATTTCGTGACATTCCTAGATAGCAATCTAGACACATACTAGTTCCTAAAATATAAATACGTTGCTTAGTGATATGCCAAGCTGTCAACTGAGTCCTTGTATTGGCTGCGGTTTTTCAGCGATCTCGGATGCGCCATGTTGCTTAAGACATCACCTGCCAGGCTGTCCAATGATTCCTTGTATTGACTGACGTTCTTACGTGATCAAGAATGTGCCTTTTATTGGATGGCATTTTGACGCGATCAAGGATGCGCCTTTTTTTTTGCCGTTCTTACGTGATCAAGAATGTGCCTTTTATTGGATGGCGTTCTTACGTGATCAAGGAAGCTCCATGTTAATTAAGACGTCACATGCAAATATTAAAAAACGTCTGATTGTATTACGTAGTCCCGCAATATTTGTTTGTGCACGTTAAACACGTTTGTGAATGAAGCCAATATTAAAAACCTTGCGAATATGGATTTTTTGCATCATGTTACATTGTTGACCCGTAGCTGATAAAGACCACCACATTCTCTTTTGCTGGATGTCTGGTTGAATAAACGAACGAAAGCAAAATGTTTTCATGCATATGATATTTCGAGGCAAGTGCAAATCTCTATAGTCCATGTTGTTTAATATGTTTGTCAACAATATGTTCCTTTTTCTGAAAAATGACTGTTGTGTTTAATGTTAAAGATATCTAATTAATAAATATGCGCTATTGTGTTAGAATAAAGTAATCAATATGCATTTATCTTTATCATATGCTAAATATATGATGCCGACTTCTTCTAAATGTAATTTCGTTGTATATTTTATTAAAGGTTCATTAGACACTCACATTATAAATCAAATCTTTTAATTTGTTCTCTAGTTAGATAGTCCATTGTTTAACAAATACACGTTTCATTTTGCTTCTGTTCAAATAAAATGTAAGTAATTTTCAGACTCCTCGCCAAGCCTCTAAGGTTCATGTGAGTACCATCTCCAGCTTTCTCCTGTTTTGTGTATGATGGTGTATTGTCTTGTTTTACGTTTGTAATGGGGGTTCATCTATATTTTCAATAGAGCTAACCCGATTTGGTTTGAAAGTGTTTAAAGCTTTGTAATATTGATATCAGTATATGTTAATCTTGTTGTTTCTAGTAGTGTCTATTACATACAGTTCTGTTAAAAATATAGTATACTGTCCCTTTAATGCAAATGTTTATTTTTGTATCATGTATGAGTTCCACATTGGTTAATCTCCAAATATATTATTGTTAGCATATTTTCACCCCCCACTCCTAAAAGGACTTTAAACCATATTCATTGTTAAAACAAATGTCTTTCTAAAAATAAATTAACACAATAATGTCTCTTTAAGAAAATAGACTTTATTTAACACGTCAATATAAATCTGATTTCAATATTTATTGTTTGAACAAGTACATGTAGATATACCAACAATCTTCAAATATATGTTAGCATATGTAATTTTGTTAAAGGGACAGTTTAGAAAACAAATAATGTTTTGCATTATTCTAAAAGTCAATTTTGTAATATCAATGATATCAAATGTTTCTCACCAATTAATCATTTGTCTGTGTTTATTTTAATTTGCTAGCTAAACCTATGAGGTTCGTGTGCTCATTTCTTCAAGCTTGAAGAGTGCATGTAATCATTATACAATTTGACCACTAGAGGGCATTTGGATAGCATTTGTATATGTAAAACCTTGTGCTCATACAGCATATTATTTACCATGTATTGATCATTGATATCTAAAATGTTGTTATGTCAGAACAACAAATAAGTGGTCATTTTTCATAGTCATAGATACAAGGGTAAGCACATAAGTCACACGTATTTCTCCATGTTTTGTTGTTTCCAACTTGATAATGCGTAATACAGTGTTTTCTTTGTAATCAATAATTTTCTGACTGTCCCTTTAAGCTGTGTTATTGGCATTCAAACAGTAATATGCCATCATGAATAATTGTAATGGTAATTTTGTTTGCGATTAGGGAAACTGTTTGGACATCACATCACAGAAACCAATCAATATCATGAACAAGGATAGGTATGTGATGATGTGGTTTTCACACACTTATAACCCACACTTTGCAAACAATCTGCCTCCATGGACCCGGTCCCATAGAAGTAGATTATATACAGAGTGTGGTCCACAAGTGTATGAAAACCACATCATCACATACCTATCCATTACACATTGAATAAAAAAAAACATTAAACATGAAAACAAATACTTACTTCCTCTTCCTTCCCCTCTTCCCATGGGGCTGAGGCTCTGGGAGGGGCAACTGCCGACTCTGACGAGTTCTCCTTGTTGATGTTGTGGGAAGAGTGGAAGGAAGAGTACTGGGACGACCAAGGTGAGGAGGAGAAGATGGCTGAGGAGGAGAAGATGGCTGAGGAGGAGAAGATGGCTGAGGAGGAGGAGGAGATGGCTCGGCAGGAGGAGATGGCCCAGCAGGAGAAGATGGCCCGGCAGGAGAAGATGGCCCGGCAGGAGAAGATGGCCCGGCAGGAGAAGATGGCCCAGCAGCAGGAGGCCCAGCAGCAGGAGGCCCAGCAGCAGGAGGCGGACCAGGAGGCAGACCAGCATGCGCCTCCCGGAAAAAATTAAACATCTCTTGGTGTAGATTAATGATTGTGTTTTGCCCTTGTTCTATTCTATTAAGTATGTTTATTATTTGGTTTTGGCCTTCAATTATTTGGTTTTGTCCATCAAGAATTCAAGTTCGGCCTTCTATATTTTGTATCCGGGAGTTACGCATCTGGTCTATGTAGTCCAGTAGAACCCGCACCTCCGCTATTTCCTCTTGTTGTGCTTGGCGGGGTACCCGTGCACGGCGGGGTGCCCGTGCACGGCGGTGTGCGGGTCCTTGAGGGGCCTCTGGTTCCGCGGCCTCCTCCTCTGCTTCCGGGGCCTCTTCATCTGCTTCCGTGCCCTCTTTGTCACGGGGGGCCTCTTCCCTCCGAAGTGGAAATTCCTCCCCACCACTCTCATCCCGGGGAGATGGAGGAGGCTGTATTTGTTGTGCTGCCTCCTCCCCAGACTCTGTATATTTTAAAAAATAAAAATTGTATATATTAGCATATTTCCAAATGAAGCTTTAAATGACTTAGCTTACGATACAATTACAAATGCAGAATCATTAATCCACTTTGAAATCTAACAATCAATACGATTTCTGCATTTTCTAAACCGTGTTTGTGATATCTCTGGTCAATCTGAATGTTTTAGCGTTTGTTTTCAGTCTGTTTAAATGCACACCTAACCTATAGCCTAGATACTGATGTAACCGCAAAGTAATTGTGAATGCGGGTAAACAACGTTATAGCATTAATCTGATCCTTAAAGGGACATGAAACCCAATGTTTTATCTTTCATGATTTAGAAGCATACATTTATAATCAACTTTCTAATGTACTTTTCTTATCTAATTAGCTTCATTCTCTGGATATTTTTTGCTGAAAAGCATATCTAAATATGCTTAGATGCTGATTGTTAGCTGAATATAGCTGCCTCCTGTGATTGGTTCACCGTGTGCATGGCTATTTCTTCATTAAAATATATCTCAAGAATGATTCAAATTAGGTAATATAAGTACATTTGAATGTTTTGTCGAATTGTATTCTCTACCTCAATCATGAAAGTAAAGGTTTGCGTATAGTGTCCCTTGAAATACATTCGTATGTGAATTTTTTCTTCAATGAGCTTACCGTCAGATGAGAATGGCAGGTTCCCGGTATCAATTCCTCCGATACCGACTACATCCACCTCGGAGATGCTGGACCACAACATTTCCTCCCATCGGCAGTACTCGATTTCCAGGGCAGGGCCGCCACCGGTTCCTGCGGAATGTCGGGCCTCCAGGCTTAACTTTTTCTTGAGATCCATCTTACAGTCCCGGTAGCGATGTTTTATAGAGTCCATATCTCTGTTCCGGCCACCCACTGCATTGACTGCATTCCTTATCTCATTCCAGAGCCTCCTCTTCTCAGTCGGGGTAGTCTTCTGGTGCTGCAGCCTCCTATACCTGGCCATATAGGCCTCTACGAGGGCCTCCTTCTCCTCCATCGAAAACCTCGCCTCCCTAGTCGCCTTGGCCTTCCCCTGTGACGATGCCCTCTGTTTCCCGGACTGTGAAGCCCTACTCTGTCCGCCACTGGGCCCAGCCACTTGTTCATCTTGAACCAAGTGGCTGGGTCGACCCACCGCTTCCACCCCCGCTTCCTGCCCCCCTTCCTGCCCCCCTTCCTGCCCTGTTCCTCTCCCCCTCCCTCTCCTCCCCCCTCTACCTCTCCCCTGCCTGCCCTCCATCTGTTCCCTAAACTAAACCCCAAATAATCAAACAAAAAGTGAGTGTGATGAAATGAAAGGGGGTCAAAATAAAGAACTAAAAAGACAAAAAAAGTGCTGAAAGTGTGAGAGGGATCTAAAAAAACAAAGAGGGTAAGGAGTATTTAAATAAACCAAAAGAAGAAGAAGACTAAAAGGAGGATATGTAAACTAAATGTAACTAGGGGATGGGTATGGGGTATGGGATAAGAGTAAATGGGATGAAAGGGAATGGGACTAGAGGGAATGGGGTATGGAGTGTAGTATGAGAGGGTATGGGGTATGGAGTGTATGTAGTGTTATTGATAAGTGTATGTATGTATTGAATGTGTTTGCGTGTAAATGTGTTAAGTGTACAGAAAAATCACTCGCTTGCTTACTCACACTACTACTAATTCTCACTAACTCACACTTCTACTAATTCTCACTAACTCACACTCCCACTAACTCACGCTCCCACTAACTGACTCACACTACCACTAACTCTCACTAACAACTCCCACTCCCACTAACTCACTCACGCTCCCACTAACTGACTCTCTCCCACTCCCACTAACTCACTCACGATAACACTAACAACTGACTCTCTCACGCTAACACTAACTCACTCACAATAATGCACCAACTCTCTAATCTTAAACCTCCAATCTCCAAAGACCCACCAGCAACACAGTCAAAGAAGCCATGCTTGTGTGGTGCTTATATACCCTGTTTAAATGTTTAATGATGTACAAATTTCCGTTGTAAATTGTGTTCAGGTGTGCTTTATTAGCAATTAATATTAGTGCAATGTGTATTAGTTGTGTGAATTTGCGCATGCTCATTTGGAGTTAGTATTTGTGGAATGTGTAGAATGCGATGATGTCATAGTGGTCGTTTTCTCTAACATTGTCCAATAGTATTCTGTTTAAATGTGAATTTGCGATGGTGTGTTATTAGTGAAGTGTTGTATATGTATGTTTGTCCTAATATATAGTGATATTGAATGCGATTATTTTTCTAGTGTATGTATATATTTTTTATTCCTTGTTGTTATTTAGCGAATTTCCGCATCTTAAAGTATATGCGTATTCCCCGTATTCAATTTTATTAAAAATCCCCCCGCTTGTGAATGTGTAATGCTTGTGTGCTTTGTTGAGTGATTGTTGTTGTGACATTTGCTGCGTGTTATTGTTGTGCATGATGTGGTATGCGTCATATGACCGAGCTGTGCGTATTTCTCGGGAGATCGAGTGTTAGGTGAAAAAAGTGTTTTTTTTGCTTTTCCATTGATCTCTATGGGAGACTGTCTAAAGCGGGCAGGATTCCGCGTGTGACATACACGCGTTAGGAGCATCGTTAGATGGTCTTTTTTGAACTCTAAATACCGGAGTCAAACAATGCCGTGCGTTAGACATAAAACACGCGTGGCGTTAGCAACCCATCTACCACCAAACTCCAAATCTAGCCGATAGGTTTTATTTTTATTTCACAGCTAAGTTCAAATTTATTTTAACTAGGTAGACTAGTTAGTAAATAGTTATTAACTATTTACTAACTACCTAGTTAAAATAAATACAAATGTACCTGTAAAATAAAACCTAACCTGAATTACACTAACACCTAACATTACAATAAAATTAAATTAATTAAATTAACAAAATACATTTTTCTAAATTCCCCCAAAAAAATAAACACTAAATTACACAAAATAAAAAAAGAAATGATCAAAAATAAAAACGAATTACTCCTAATCTAATAGCCCTATCAAAATAAAAAAAGCCCCCCCCACCAATAAAAAACCCTAGCCAACACTAAACTGCCAATGGCCCTTAAAAGGGCCTTTTGCGGGGCATTGCCCCAATGAAATCAGCTCTTTTACCTGTAAAAAAAAAAAAATACAAACAATCCCCCAACAGTAAAACCCACCACCCACACAACCAAACCCCCCAAATAAAATCCTATCTAAATAAACCTAAGATCCCCATTGCCTTGAAAAGGGCATTTGGATGGGCATTGCCCTTAAACGGCCATTTAGCTCTTTTACATTGCCCAAAACCCTAAGCTAAAAATAAAACCCACCCTATAAACCCTTAAAAAAACCTAACACTAGCCCCCGACGATCCACTTACAGTTTTTGAAGACCGGACATCCATCCTCATCCAGGCGGCGAAGTCCTCATCAGAGCGGGCAGAAGTCCTCATCGAAGCCGGCAGAAGTCTTCTATCAAGTGGGCAAAAGTCTTCATCCAAGCGGGCAGAAGTCTTCATCCAGACGGGATCTTCTATCTTCATCCATCTGGCGCAGAGCGGGTCCATCTTCAAGACATCTGGCGCAGAGCATCCTCTTCTTCCGATCGCTGCTGTAGAATGAAGTTTCCCTTTAAATGACGTCATACAAGATGGCGTCCCTTACATTTTGATTAGCTGATAGAATTCTATCAGCCAATAGGAATTAAGGGGGGGGAGGCGAAATCCTATTGGCTGTTGCAATCAGCCAATAGGATTCTATTGGCCAATTGGAATAGCCAATAGAATGAGAGCTCAATCCTATTGGCTGATTGGATCAGCCAATAGGATGAAAGCTCAATCCTATTGGCTGATTGCAACAGCCTATGGGATTTTGTTCCCCCTTAATTCCTATTGGCTGATAGAATTCTATCAGCCAATCGGAATGTAAGGGACGCCATCTTGGATGATGTCATTTAAAGGGAAACTTCATTCTACAGCAGCGATCGGAAGAAGAGGATGCTCCGCGCCGGATTTCTTGAAGATGGACCCGCTCTGTGCCAGATGGATGAAGATAGAAGATGCCGTGTGGATGAAGACTTCTGCCTGCTTGGATGAAGACTTCTGCCAGCTTCGATGAGGACTTCTGCCCGCTTGGATGAAGACTTCTGCCGGCTTTGATGAAGACTTCTGCCGGCTTTGATGAAGACTTTGCAGCCTGGATGAGGATGGATGTCCGGTCTTCAAAAACTGTAAGTGGATCGTCGGGGGTTAGTGTTAGGTTTTTTAAGGGTTTATTGGGTGGGTTTTATTTTTAGAGTAGGGTTTTGGGCATTGTAAAAGAGCTAAATGCCATTTTAAGGGCAATGGGGAGCTAAGGTTTATTTAGATAGGATTTTATTTGAGGGGTTTGGTTGTGTGGGTGGTGTATTTTTTTTACAGGTAAAAGAGCTGATTTCTTTGGGGCAATGCCCTGCAAAAGGCTCTTTTAAGGGCCATTGGCAGTTTGGTGTAGGCTAGGGTTTTTTTATTTTTGGGGAGCTTTTTTTATTTTGATAGGGCTATTAGATTAGGAGTAATTCTTCTATTTTTGATAATTTCTTTTTTTATTTTGTGTAATTTAGTGTTTATTATTTTTTGTACTTTAGATAATTGTATTTTGTTAATTTAATTTATTAATTGTTTTTGTAATGTTAGGTTTTAGTGTGAGGCAGGTTTGGTTTTATTTTACAGGTAAATTTGTATTTATTTTAACTAGGTAGCTAGTAAATAGTTAATAACTATTTACTAACTAGTCTACCTAGTTAAAATAAATACAAACTTACCTGTGAAATAAAAATAAAACATAAGATAGATACAATGTAACTATTAGTTATATTGTAGCTAGCCAACGCCTAGATTTAGAGTTTTGCGGCCAAAGGGGTGCATTAGCTACGCTGGCTTTTTTCTGGCCGCACCTTTTAAATACCGCTGGTATTTAGAGTTCACAGAATGGCTGCGTTAGGCTCCAAAAAAGGAGCGTAGAGCATATTTACCGCAACTTCAACTCTCGATACCAGTGGTGCTTACGGACGCGGCCAGCTTCAAAAACGTGCTTGTGCACGATTCCCCCATAGAAAACAATGGGGCTGTTAGAGCTGAAAAAAACCTAACACCTGCAAAAAAGCCGTGTTCAGCTCCTAACGCAGCCCCATTGTTTGCTATGGGGAAACACTTCCTACGTCTGCACCTAACACTCTAACATGTACCCCGAGTCTAAACACCCCTAACCTTACACTTATTAACCCCTATTCTGCCACCCCCGCTATCGCTGACACCTGCATATTTTTTTAACCCCTAATCTGCCGCTCCGTAAACCGCCGCTACTTACATTATCCCTATGTACCCCTAATCTGCTGCCCCTAACACCGCCGACCCCTATATTATATTTATTAACCCCTAATCTGCCCCCCACAACGTCGCCTCCACCTGCCTACACTTTTAAATCCCTAATCTGCCGAGCGGACTGCACCGCTATTATAATAAAGTTATTAACCCCTAATCCGCCTCACTCCCGCCTCAATAACCCTATAATAAATAGTATTAACCCCTAATCTGCCCTCCCTAACATCGCTGACACCAAACTTCAAACATTAACCCCTAATCTGCCGACTGGAGCTCACCGCTATTCTAATAAATGTATTAACCCCTAAAGCTAAGTCTAACCCTAACACTAACACTAACACCCCCCTAAGTTAAATATAATTTAAATCTAACGAAATAAATTAACTCTTATTAAATAAATTATTCCTATTTAAAGCTAAATTCTTACCTGTAAAATAAATCCTAATATAGCTACAATATAAATTATAATTATATTATAGCTATTTTAGGATTTATATTTATTTTACAGGTAACTTTGTATTTATTTTAACCAGGTACAATAGCTATTAAATAGTTAAGAACTATTTAATAGCTAAAATAGTTAAAATAATTACAAAATTACCTGTAAAATAAATCCTAACCTAAGTTACAATTAAACCTAACACTACATTATCAATAAATAAATTAAATAAAATACCTACAATTACCTACAATTAAACCTAACACTACACTATCAATACATTAATTAAATACAATACCTACAAATAACTACAATTAAATAAACTAACTAAAGTACAAAAAATAAAAAAGAACTAAGTTACAAAAAATAAAAAAATATTTACAAACATTAGAAAAATATTACAACAATTTTAAACTAATTACACCTACTCTAAGCCCCCTAATGAAATTACAAAGCCCCCCAAAATAAAAAAATGCCCTACCCTATTCTAAATTACAAAAGTTCAAAGCTCTTTTACCTTACCAGCCCTGAACAGGGCCCTTTGCGGGGCATGCCCCAAGAAATCCAGCTCTTTTGACTGTAAAAAACACATACAATACCCCCCCAACATTACAACCCACCACCCACATACCCCTAATCTAACCCAAACCCCCCTTAAATAAACCTAACACTAAGCCCCTGAAGATCTTCCTACCTTATCTTCACCTCACCGGGTATCACCGATCGGTCCTGGCTCCAAAATCTTCATCCAACCCAAGCGGGGGCAGGTGATCCATAATCCTGCGGCTGAAGAGGTCCAGAAGAGGCTCCAAAGTCTTCATCCTATCCGGGAAGAAGAGGCGATCCAGACCGGCAACCATCTTGATCCAAGCTGCATCTTCTATCTTCATCCGATGAGGAACGGCTCCGTTGTGAAGACCTCCAGCACGGATCAATCGTCTTCCGACGACGTCCAACTGAAGAATGACGGTTCCTTTAAGGGACGTCATCCAAGATGGCGTCCCTCGAATTCCGATTGGCTGATAGGATTCTATCAGCCAATCGGAATTAAGGTAGGAAAATTCTGATTGGCTGATGGAATCAGCCAATCAGAATCAAGTTCAATCCGATTGGCTGATCCGATCAGCCAATCAGATTGAGCTTGCATTCTATTGGCTGATCGGAACAGCCAATAGAATGCGAGCTCAATCTGATTGGCTGATCGGATCAGCCAATCGGAATTCGAGGAACGCCATCTTGGATGACGTCCCTTAAAGGAACCGTCATTCTTCAGTTGGACGTCGTCGGAAGACGATTGATCTGCGCTGGAGGTCTTCACGATGGAGCCGTTCCTCATCGGATGAAGATAGAAGATGCCGCTTGGATCAAGATGGTTGCCGGTCTGGATCGCCTCTTCTTCCCGGATAGGTTGAAGACTTTGGAGCCTCTTCTGGACCTCTTCAGCCACAGGATTATGGATCGCCAGCCCCCGCTTGGGTTGGATGAAGATTTTGGAGCCAGGACCGATCGGTGATACCCGGTGAGGTGAAGATAAGGTAGGAAGATCTTCAGGGGCTTAGTGTTAGGTTTATTTAAGGGGGGTTTGGGTTAGATTAGGGGTATGTGGGTGGTGGGTTGTAATGTTGGGGGGGGGGTATTGTATGTGTTTTTTTACAGGCAAAAGAGCTGAATTTCTTGGGGCATGCCCCGCAAAGGGCCCTGTTCAGGGCTGGTAAGGTAAAAGAGCTTTGAACTTTTGTAATTTAGAATAGGGTAGGGCATTTTTTTTATTTTGGGGGGCTTTGTAATTTCATTAGGGGGCTTAGAGTAGGTGTAATTAGTTTAAAATTGTTGTAATATTTTTCTAATGTTTGTAAATATTTTTTTATTTTTTGTAACTTAGTTCTTTTTTATTTTTTGTACTTTAGTTAGTTTATTTAATTGTAGTTATTTGTAGGTATTGTATTTAATTAATGTATTGATAGTGTAGTGTTAGGTTTAATTGTAGGTAATTGTAGGTTTTTTATTTAATTAATTTATTGATAGTGTAGTGTTAGGTTTAATTGTAACTTAGGTTAGGATTTATTTTACAGGTAATTTTGTAATTATTTTAACTATTTTAGCTATTAAATAGTTCTTAACTATTTAATAGCTATTGTACCTGGTTAAAATAAATACAAAGTTACCTGTAAAATAAATATAAATCCTAAAATAGCTATAATATAATTATAATTTATATTGTAGCTATATTAGGGTTTATTTTACAGGTAAGTATTTAGCTTTAAATAGGAATAATTTATTTAATAAGAGTTAATTTATTTCGTTAGATTTAAATTATATTTAATTTAGGGGGGTGTTAGGGTTAGACTTAGCTTTAGGGGTTAATCCATTTATTACAGTAGCGGCGAGATTCGGTCGGCAGATTAGGGGTTAATAATTGAAGTTAGGTTTCGGCGATGTTAGGGAGGGCAGATTAGGGGTTAATACTATTTATTATAGGGTTATTGAGGCGGGAGTGAGGCGGATTAGGGGTTAATAAGTATAGGCAGGTGGAGGCGACATTGAGGGGGGCAGATTAGGGGTTAATAAATATAATATAGGGGTCGGCGGTGTTAGGGGCAGCAGATTAAGGGTACATAAGGATAACGTAGGTAGCGGCGCTTTGCGGTCGGCAGATTAGGGGTTAATTATTGTAGGTAGCTGGCGGCGACGTTGTGGGGTGCAGGTTAGGGGTTAATAAATATAATATAGGGGTCGGCGGTGTTAGGGGCAGCAGATTAGGGGTACATAAGTATAACGTAGGTGGCAGTTGGCAGATTAGGGGTTAAAAAAATTTAATAGAGTGGCGGCGATGTGGGGGGACCTCGGTTTAGGGGTACATAGGTAGTTTATGGGTGTTAGTGTACTTTAGAGCACAGTAGTTAAGAGCTTTATAAACCGGCGTTAGCCCAGAAAGCTCTTAACTACTGACTTTTTTCTGCGGCTGGAGTTTTGTCGTTAGATTTCTAACGCTCACTTCAGCCAAGACTCTAAATACCGGCGTTAGAAAGATCGCATTGAAAAGATAGGATACGCAATTGACGTAAGGGGATCTGCGGTATGGAAAAGTTGCGGCTGAAAAGTGAGCGTTAGACCCTTTAATGACTGACTCCAAATACCAGAGGGCGGTAAAAACCAGCGTTAGGAGCCTCTAACGCTGGTTTTGACGGCTACCGCCCAACTCTAAATCTAGGCCTGAGGTTTTATTTTATAGGTATTTAGTTTTAAATAGGAATTATTTAGTTATTAAAAGTATGTTTTATTTAGATTTATTTTAATTATATTTAAGTTAGGGGGTGTTAGGGTTAGGTTTAGGGGTTAATAAGTTTATTATAGCGGCGGAGTGGGCGGACGGCAGATTAGAGGTTAATTATATTTAAATAGTGTTTTTTATGCGGGAAGGCGGCGGTTTAGGGGTTAATAATTTTATTATAGTTTCGACGATGTCGGGGAGCGGCGGAATAGGGGTTAATACATTTTTTAAGTGGCAGCGATGTCCGGAGCGGCAGATTAGAGGTTAATAATTTTATTTAAGTGTTTGGAATGCGGGAGGGCCTCGGTTTAGGGGTTAATAGGTAGTTTATGGGTGTTAGTGTAATTTTTAGCACTTTAGTTATGAGTTTTATGTTACAGTTTTGTAGCATAAAACTCATAACTACTGACTTTAGATGGCGGTACGAATCTTGTTGGTATAGAGTGTACCGCTCACTTTTTGGCCTCCCAGGCAAAACATGTTATACCGGCGCTATGGAAGTCCCATTGAAAAAGGACTTTTTTAAAAGTGCGGTACTGACGTTGCGTAACGGTTTTTATTTTCATAAGGATTCGCTTTAATTTTTTAATTTTTGATCATTTGGTTTATTATTTTCTGTAATGTTAGACTTCTTAATGTTTGTAATTTTAGAATAACTTAAAATTAGTTTTTTTTATTTTTAAAGTAATATTAGTTTTTTTTATTTTAATTGTAAATGTAAATTTATGCTTACCTGATAAATTAATTTCTTCTACGATATGACGAGTCCACGGATTTCATCCTTACTTGTGGGATATTAACCTCCTGCTAACAGGAAGTGGCAAAGAGCACCACAGCAGAGCTGTATATATAGCCCCTCCCTTCCCTCCACCTCCAGTCATTCGACCAAAGTTAGGAAGAGAAAGGAAAAGCCAAAGGTGCAGAGGTGACTGAAGTTTATAAAAATAAAATATAATCTAAATCTGTCTTAAAAATGACAGGGTGGGCCGTGGACTCGTCATATCGTAGAAGAAATTAATTTATCAGGTAAGCAAAAATTTACTTTTCTTCTACAAGATATGACGAGTCCACGGATTTCATCCTAATTGTGGGATACAATACCAAAGCTACAGGACACGGATGAAAGGGAGGGACAAGACAGGAACCTAAATGGAAGGCACCACTGCTTGAAGAACCTTTCTCCCAAAACCAGCCTCAGAAGAAGCAAAAGAATCAAATTTGGAAAATTTGGAAAAAGTGTGAAGAGACGACCAAGTTGCAGCCTTGCAAATCTGTTCAACAGAAGCATCGTTTTTAAATGCCCATGAGGAAGCCACAACCCTAGTGGAATGAGCCGTAATTCTTTCAGGAGTCTGCTGTCCAGCAGTCTCATATGCCAGATGGATGATACTCTTCAGCCAAAAAGAAAGAGAGGTAGCCGTAGCTTTCTGACCCCTACGCTTTCCAGAAAAAACAATGAATAATGAAGATGATTGACGGAAATCCTTAGTCGCCTGCAAGTAAAACTTCAGGGCACGGACCACGTCCAGGTTATGTAACATACGCTCCTTCTTAGAAGAAGGGTTAAGACATAATGAAGGAACAACGATTTCCTGATTAATATTCTTATTAGAAACAACCTTAGGAAGGAAACCAGGTTTGGTACGTAAAACCACCTTATCAGAATGGAAGATAAGATAATGTGAATCACATTGTAATGCTGAAAGCTCAGAAACTCTACGAGCAGAAGAAATAGCAACCAAAAACAAAACTTTCCAAGATAACAACTTAATATCTATGGAATGCATGGGTTCAAACGGAACCCCTTGAAGAACACTAAGGACTAAATTCAAACTCCAGGGTGGAGCAATTGGTCTAAACACAGGCTTAATTCTGGATAGTGCTTGACAAAAAGACTGAACGTCTGGAACATCTGCCAAACGTTTATGTAGCAAAATTGATAAAGCAGAAATTTGTCCCTTTAAGGAACTCGCTGATAACCCCTTCTCCAATCCTTCTTGGAGAAAAGACAGAATCCTGGGAATCCTGACTTTACTCCATGAGTAGCCCTTGGATTCACACCAAAAAATATATTTACGCCATATCTTATGATAGATCTTTCTAGTGACAGGCTTATGTGCCTGAATCAAAGTATCTATGACCGAATCAGAGAATCCCCGCTTAGATAAAATCAAGCATTCAATCTCCAAGAAGTCAGCTGCAGAGAAAATAGATTTGGATGTTGGAAAGGACCTTGAATGAGAAGGTCCTGTCTCACTGGAAGTTTCGACGGAGGCAGAGAGGACATGTCCACTAGATCTGCATACCAAATCTTGCATGGCCACGCAGGTGCGATTAGAATTACTGAAGCCCTCTCCTGTTTGATCTGAGCAATCACCCGGGGAAGGAGAGGAAATGGTGGAAACACATAAGCTAGGTTGAACGACCAAGGCACTGCCAAGGCATCTATCAGTTCGGCCTGAGGATCCCTCGACCTGGATCCATATCTTGGGAGCTTGGCATTCTGTCGAGACGCCATTAGATCCAACTCCGCTCTGCCCAATCTGAGAATCAGTGAGGCAAATACCTCCGGATGGAGTTCCCACTCCCCCGGATGAAAAGCCTGTCGGCTTAGAAAATCCGCTTCCCAGTTGTCCACTCCTGGGATGTAGATTGCTGATAGATAACAAGAGTGGGTCTCCGCCCACCGAATTATCTTGGATACTTCTGTCATCGCTAAGGAACTCCTTGTTCCTCCCTGATGATTGACGTAAGCCACAGTCGTAATGTTGTCCGACTGGAATCTGATGAATTTGGCCGAAGCCAGTTGAATATTGAAGCACATTGAATATTGCAAGCACATGAAGCACATTGAATATTGCTCTCAGTTCCAGAATATTGATTGGAAGTAGAGACTCCACCTGAGTCCATACATCCTGAGCCTTCAGGGAATTCCAGATGGCACCCCAGCCTAGTAGACTGGCGTCCGTCGTCACTATCACCCACGAGGGTCTGCGGAAACACGTCCCTTGGGACAGATGATCCGTCGAGAACCACCAAAGAAGAGAGTCTCTGGTCTCCTGGTCCAGATTTATCTGAGGAGATGAATTTGCATAATCCCCATTCCACTGTCCGAGCATGCACAGTTGCAGTGGTCTGAGATGAAATTAAGCAAACGGAATGATGTCCATTGCTGTCACCATCAATCCAATCACCTCCATGCACTGAGCCACTGATGGCCGAGGATTGGACTGAAGAGCTCGGCATGTATTTAGAATCTTTGACTTTCTGACCTCCGTCAGAAAAATCTTCATGTCTATAGAATCTATTAGAGTTCCCAGGAAGGGAACCCTTGTCTGTGGAATTAGTGAACTCTTTTCTAGATTCACCTTCCATCCGTGAGTTCTCAGAAATGCTAACACTGTGTCTGTATGAGACTTTGTTAGATGATAAGTCGACGCCTGAATAAGAATATCGCCCAGATGAGGAACCACTGCTATTCCCCGTGGTCTGAGAAACACCAGAAGGGACCCTAGAACCTTCGTGAAAATTCTGGGTGCTGTGGCCAATCTGAAGGGAAGAGCCACGAACTGAAAATGCTTGTCCAGGAAAGCAAACCTTAGGTACTGATGATGATCCTTGTGGATAGGAATATGCAGGTCCATGGTAGTCATATATTGACCCTCCTGAATCATTGGTAAAATTGAGCGAATTGTCTCCATCTTGAAGGATGGAACACTGAGAAACTTGTTTAGACTCTTGAGATCTAAAATGGGTCTGAACGTTCCCTCTTTTTTGGGAACCACGAAAAGATTTGAGTAAAACCTCCATCCCTGCTCTAGTCTTGGGACAGGACAAATTACTCCCATAGTAGAGAGGTCTTTTACACAATGTAAGAATGCCTCTCTTTTTATCTGGTCTACAGACAATCGTGAAAGATGAAACCTCCCTCTTGGGAGAAAACTTTTGAATTCCAGTTGATACCCGTGGGTCACGATTTCTAGTGCCCAGGGGTCCTGAACATCTCTTTCCCAAGCCTGGACAAAGAGAGAAAGTCTGCCCCCTACTAAATCCGGTCCCGGATCGTGGGCCGCCCCTTCATGCCGAATTGGTAGTAGCAACGGGCTTCTTGTTTTGTTTACCCTTGTTCCAAGCTTGGTTGAGTCTCCAGACGGACTTGGCCTGAGCAAAATTCCCTTCCTGCTTTGTGGAGGCAGAGGAAGAAGAGGGTACTCCTTTAAAATTCCGAAAGGAACGAAAATTATTCTGTTTACCCCTCAATTTAACAGCCTTATCCTGAGGTAGGAGATGACCCTTACCTCCAGTGATATCAGAAATGATTTCCTTCAAGTCAGGCCTGAATAGGGTCTTACCCTTGAAAGGAATAGCCAAAAGCTTTGATTCAGATGATACATCAGCAGACCAAGACTTTAACCATAGCGCTCTACGGGCCAAAATGGCAAATCCAGCATTCTTAGCTGCCAATTTAGCAATTTGAAAGGCAGCATCTGTAATAAAAGAATTAGCCAGCTTGAGAGCCTTAATTCTATCTAAGATATCTTCTAAATGAGTCTCAGTCTTAAGAGACTCTTCTAGGGCCTCAAACCAAAAGGCCGCCGCAGTTGTAACTGGTACAATGCATGCCGTAGGTTGCAAGAGGAACTGTTTGCCAGGAGTCCCGAACAGTGTCAGATATAGGATACATTTTTTTTTAAATTAGGAGAGGGAGCGAACGGGATATCCGGTCTGTCCCATTCCCTCTTAATAATTTCTGCAATTCTCTTAGGAACCGGAAAAACGTCAGTGTAAGTAGGCACCTCTAAGTATTTGTCCATCTTACACAACTTCTCTGGTGGTACCACAATAGGGTCCCAGTCATCCAGAGTCGCTAAAACCTCCCTAAGCAAAAGACGGAGGTGTTCAAGCTTAAATTTAAAGGACATGATGTCCGAATCTGTCTGAGGTAACGCACTTCCCGATTCGGAAAGTTCCCCCTCAGATAGAAGATCTCTAACCCCCAATTCAGATCCCTGAGAGGGTACATCGGAAATAGCCAACAACGCATCAGAGTGATCAGCATTCACATTGTCCTCTGTCCTACTGCATTTACCCTGTAACACTGGCAACTTAGATAACACCTCTGTAATGGTAGTTGACATAACTGCAGCCATATCCTGCAGAGTAAATGAGTTAGACGCGGTTGAAGAACCAGGCGTTGCTTGGGTGGGCGTTAGAGGTTGTGACGGTTGGGGAGAAACTGGCGGTACTCCCTGATTCCCTTCAGCCTGAGAATCATCTTTACACACATTTTCTTTACATAAAATTTGTGCTTTGCATTGTAAGGCCCTCTCAGTACACGAGGGACAAAAAGTCAGAGGGGGTTCCACAGTGGCATCTAAACACATAGAACAAGGAGTTTCCTCCTCACTGTCCGACATGTTAAACAGACTAGCAGTACTGATAATAGTCGTACCTTGCTAAATATTGAGTTTTGATTCTACGAAAAAACGAAAAAAATTAATACCGCAACTATTTTACTGAAAACTGCAAAAACACTTTTTTAGCCTGAAAAAACTGTTTTAATGTGCCTAAAAACGTTCCTTAATATTGCATCCACTTGCAAGATAAGCCCAAACACAATATTAACACTCAGAATATAAATTTTATTATTTATACAATTTATTGGTCTCTGTGGCGCCTACCTGCCCCCGGAATGAACCAGTTGTCCGGATATATGGAAAGGACTTATCGAGTGCAGACAACTTAAGCCTCCAGCCCCTGCAAGCTATACAATGTCAATGAAGACTGCGCAACGGAGCACGTGAAAATAGGCCCCGCCCACCGCGGGCGTACTGTATTTTGCCTAGGACCCGCATGG
Source organism: Bombina bombina (assembly GCF_027579735.1). Classification (NCBI taxonomy): domain Eukaryota; kingdom Metazoa; phylum Chordata; class Amphibia; order Anura; family Bombinatoridae; genus Bombina; species Bombina bombina. The sequence goes on from NC_069507.1 coordinate 113,803,062, forward strand.
GTCCAAACAAACATGCCTGAAATGAAATAAAAGTAAAAACATGCGCCCTCCTAATGCAGACCAAACCACTGCATTCATACCATAAACCGCTTTAGTCTCTCAGCGTCAAGCCCAAACATAAGCCACCAAGGTCTATATAACTTCTGGCCATGAAATAAATTAATAAACTAATAAAGGGATTTCAGGTACACAAATATTTTTCTTTGTGCATACTGCTTACTCTTCCCCATATAGGGGACAATGTCAGCCTATTCTGGTATATCAAGTCTCCCCAGAAAACAAAAGACTGCACATACCTCAAACTTGTAGCAAGACACCGGTCTCCACACTGAAGATCTTTTCACACATACCTTCAGCTATGCTGTGGGAACCATTATGGATCTTAGATAATGTTTGCTAAGATCATTAACATCAGGGCAGAAAATAATTGTCTCCACTCCTCTTTGTGAAGCAATAGACTGACGATTTCCACCTGAGAAAAATAGCACTCTCTGGCACTATTTAAAAATAAAAAACTTCTTGATTGAAGAATCTAAACTAACACCTCACTTTACCTCTTCCTATTACTAACACAGGCAAAGAGAATGACTGGGGGTGGAGGGAAGGGAGGGGCTATATATACAGCTCTGCTGTGGTGCTCTTTGCCACTTCATGCTAGCAGAAGGTTAATATTCTACAAGTAAGGATGAAATCCGTGCACTCGTCATATCTTGTAGAAGAAATTAGTATTTTTTAATTTAATGTAATTGGGGTTAATTTAGGGGGTGTTAGGTTATGGGGCTTAGTAATTTAATTAGTTATTTGCGTTGTGGGGGGTTGGCGGATTAGGACTTAATAGATTAGGTTAATTGAGTTGTGGAGGGTTGGCGGTTTAGGGGTTAATAGATTTATTAGGTTTATTGCGTTGTGGAGGTTTGGCGGATTAGGGGTTAATATCTTTATAAAATACTTTGCAATGTGGGGGTTGGCAAATTAGGGGTTAATAGGTAGATTGCAATGTGGGGGTTTGGCGGATTAGGGGTTAATACACTTATTATTAGTTCCGATATGGGGGTGATGGCAGATATAGGGGTTTTATGTGTCAGCTTTATTTTTGGGAGGTGGGTTAGATTTGATTTTTTTGTAGGCCATAAGTCACTTGCAACTCCAGAAATTTGTATTTACACACATTTCTGAACATCGCTAGTTTATTCGACTTACGAAAGTTTATGCACTGCCGGCGGGGCTTATGTGATTCCCCGATGTGCAAGGGGAAATTACGGGTGACGCAGGTTAAGCAGTTGCGCTGAAGCCTGTGCGCATATGTAATCTCAGCCAAGAAATCTAACAAGCAAAGCAAACAAACCAGACGCTCTACTGGTAAAAATATTACAAACAAACTAATCACTTTCAAAATAATTAGAATGGTAAAACTATTCAAAGATTTAAAGAAAGACACCTAGATTACAAGTTTTAACGAACGCAACAAAAGTTGCATTATTTCACTCTCCATAGCGCTGCCATTACAAGTTTTCAAAAAGCTGGCTTGTGCGTGCGATATGGTTGCGTTGAGCTCCATACCGCACAAAATACAAGCACTGCTTTGATGTGCTCGTGCATAAGAAGAGGTATAGTAGTATATTGAATGTATCCAGAACCCAGAGGCTGACCACTGACTGTGGTTACTTTGATCAATTGACTCTTGGCAAGAAGAGGAATCCAGAGACAATTGACTAACTAGTCAATGAGAGGTCGAGATTGGAACTTGTTGCTTCCAAAAGAAAGAGTAAGAGGAACAAAGAGTTTAGGATTGAGGGCAGGTAAAGGGTTCTGGCTTAACTCTGTCCCTCTTTCAGAAGTTAACCCCTGGCTTTTACTGGACATGTAGGACAATCTTTTAACAAATTACCTTTAGTACCACAGTATAGACACAGTCCTAGTGTACGCCTTCTAAGGTGTTCGGTTTTGGTTAACTTGATAGCTCCAACTTCCATGGGTTCCACAGATTCAGATGTATTAGAGCTAGGAGTGGGAAGAGTAACAGAACGGGAAGGCAGACGAAAAGTTGGTTTGATAAATGACCTTTTGCGGTCTCTCTCTTGAAGACGCTCTGAATAACAGGTATCTAATTTGATACATAGGTTGATGAGATCTTCTAGAGAATCAGGAAGGTCCCAAAACACAAGTTCATCTTTTAAGCGTTCACAAAGTCCTTTGCAAAAAGCTGCACGCAGGGCCCCATGGTTCCCCATTGTTTCAGCAGCTAAAGTCCGGAATTCTATAGCATACTGAGCTACAGGAAGATAACCTTGTCTTAAATCCAATAGAGCTGCCTCGGCTGCCGCAGACCTTCCGGGTTTATCAAACACAGAAGAAAATGTTGATACAAAGGATTCCACATCATCCTCCAAAAGAGGCGATACCCAGGCCAGGGCTTTACCCTTCATGAGTGAAATTAAAAAGCTGATTGTAGAAGAAGAACTAAACAACACTTGCGGATTATTTCTGAAATGCAGACGACATTGGTTTAGGAATCTGCAGCAGTCTTCAGGATTGCCATCATATTTATCTGGAAGTGGGATTCTAGGAATCAATTGCCCTGCAAACTGAGGTGGATTGTAGACTGTGTTTGAACTGAATGGAGCAGCAGCAGGAGTGGCAGAAGTTTGAGCAGGTGAAGAGAGATTATGCAGAAGGGCAGTAATCTGGTCTAGTTTTGAATCCACAGATTGCAGGTGTGCAGCATGGGTACCAAGAAGCTGTCCTTGTAGAATCACGGGCCTGGATAACTCAGCGGGATCCATATTGGCCCGTTTGTTATGTCAGGTTAGGTAAGTCCAGAATCAGACCCAAATGCTAGAATGAATTTAGAAATAACACACTAGCACACTGAGTATAAACCAGGACCTGACCCCATGACAGCTTCAGAGTAAAGCAAAGTTAACTCAATAGCAACTGGAGTTTACTCACAGGTTTCAAGGATGGTACTTGAAAGTTAGATAGCAGGCAGTGCAGGGTCAGGAATAGGCGTAGTCAGACAGGCAGAGATTGGCAACTGAAATCAGGAAGGCAAGGGTAAAAAAGAGTAATCAAGCAGGCAAGGTTTGGCAACATGTGTTCAGGCAGGTAGGGGTTAACCAATAGAGTAGTCAAGCAGGCAAGGTCTGGCAACGTGTATTCAGGCAGGTAGGGGTTAACCAATAGAGTAGTCAAGCAGGCAAGGTCTGGCAACGTGTATTCAAGAAGGTTTGATACTAGCAATAACGTAGCAGATGATAAGTGACAAGTATCAGACAGAAAGTATAAAACTTATCTTCAGGCTTGGAAGGATAAAGCAGAGACGTTGTCAGACAGGCAAAAGTTCGATAACAGGTAATCCAGAAAGTATGTACTCACAACAGCCACAGCAGGTAAAACAAATGGGAACCAGTGAAGTAGAGACGCCGGAATAAGAACTCGGCCTGACGTCAGCAGAGTGAGACGGCTTCAGTGAGGTAAGATGTTGCTAGGCAACGCAACATAGCGCAACAACGCAGAAGACAGCAGAGAACAGCTGAGCAGAGCGTGACACAAAGAACTGCAAGAGAGATTAATCGAATGAGGTTATAGCAAAAGATCCATCAAAAAAGCAGAGTTCGGAGCTAGATCAACACCTAGGCTAGAAAACAAACCCCAAAAAACAGAAAACCAGGTCAGGTTTATCACAACATATAATTCTAACTCCAGAGAAATCCTGGAAATTATTAATGAAAATTGGCACATACTAAAATCGGACCCAATCCTATCAACAATTTTGGGAGATAAAGTACAAGTGGACTACAGACGAGCCAAAAACATAAAATACAAATGTAGGACATGCAGCACATGTAGTTCCATGATCAAGACTAAAGACATCACAGACAGATTTGGCAAAACTGTCCTACAGAAGGATGATCTATGCCTTAAAATTTAAATGTGAGAACATGTATGTAGGAATGAGAACAAGGAAAATCAGGACGAGACTTTAATAAATATCAAAAATGCAGAAAAAGACCTCAAAGATGGAAAAAAAGATCACCTCAGTAGCAAGACATTTCCTTTACATTTACCAATCCAAACAATCTGAAGTTAAATAATTTGGAATTCAAATAAATAGGACTAGGAATCACAGGTGGAAATTTAGAAAAAGCATTACTCAGTTCAGAAAGCAATAAGAATTCACAAGAAGAAAAGGAACAGAATAATAAGAATTAGCTAATTATTACGTTTGAAAATTAGGAAAATATATTCTCTAAAATTATTACATCATTAAGAGCCTAGTATTTTAATAAAAATTCGAATGTGACATTCGAAAACTGTAAATAACATTAGAAAATCGAATTTTTAAGAATATTCGTTCTTATCAACATTCTATTATGTAAATCGAATTTCTACAATAACATTCGTTCTAACATTCGAATTCAGATATAAACACATTCGCTCATCCCTAGTGAATATGTCTGTATGAGAATGTATGTGTGTGTGAAAATGTGAGAGTGAGCATATATTTTTTGTATATGTCTAGGGTGGTTACATATTCCTGTGCACCCTTCCCTTGTTTTCAGTTTGTTTGGATTTGAAAGCTTGCATTGTGTGGCTGTTTTAGGGTCTCAGGTATTGGAGAGGACCTTGACGTGGTACCTGAGCTTGTCCCATTTGGCCAGATGCGGTGACTAACCTTTCCATTTTTGCTTTTAAATCTTAGCTGAGAGCTTGTAAGTGAGTGCTGGGTTTTCTCTGTGTGTTGTATTAATTTGTTTTGTAATTTTCCCTATGGTTCTTGCACCCAGACCTGTCTGGGGTTAACTGCTTGTGGCTCTGGGGACAGCACAGCTTCCTGTGAGTGCCAGTGGCACCCAGGGCTGAGCATGTTGCAGGGTCATGGGATGTGTACCCGGTCCGGTATGAGAGTGCAGTTCCCTTCCGTGTTTTGTATATGTCTAGGGTGGTTACATATTCCTGTGCACCCTTCCCTTGTTTTCAGTTTGTTTGGATTTGAAAGCTTGCATTGTGTGGCTGTTTTAGGGTCTCAGGTATTGGAGAGGACCTTGACGTGGTACCTGAGCTTGTCCCATTTGGCCAGATGCGGTGACTAACCTTTCCATTTTTGCTTTTAAATCTTAGCTGAGAGCTTGTAAGTGAGTGCTGGGTTTTCTCTGTGTGTTGTATTAATTTGTTTTGTAATTTTCCCTATGGTTCTTGCACCCAGACCTGTCTGGGGTTAACTGCTTGTGGCTCTGGGGACAGCACAGCTTCCTGTGAGTGCCAGTGGCACCCAGGGCTGAGCATGTTGCAGGGTCATGGGATGTGTACCTGGTCCGGTATGAGAGTGCAGTTCCCTTCCGTGTTTTGTATATGTCTAGGGTGGTTACATATTCCTGTGCACCCTTCCCTTGTTTTCAGTTTGTTTGGATTTGAAAGCTTGCATTGTGTGGCTGTTTTAGGGTCTCAGGTATTGGAGAGGACCTTGACGTGGTACCTGAGCTTGTCCCATTTGGCCAGATGCGGTGACTAACCTTTCCATTTTTGCTTTTAAATCTTAGCTGAGAGCTTGTAAGTGAGTGCTGGGTTTTCTCTGTGTGTTGTATTAATTTGTTTTGTAATTTTCCCTATGGTTCTTGCACCCAGACCTGTCTGGGGTTAACTGCTTGTGGCTCTGGGGACAGCACAGCTTCCTGTGAGTGCCAGTGGCACCCAGGGCTGAGCATGTTGCAGGGTCATGGGATGTGTACCCGGTCCGGTATGAGAGTGCAGTTCCCTTCCGTGTTTTGTATATATATATATATATATATATATATATATGTGTGTGTGTGTGTGTGTATAAGTGTGTGAAAATGTGAGAGTGAGCGTTTTTATATATATATATATATATATATATATATGTGTGTGTGTGTGTGTGTGTGAGTAAATGTGTGTGTATTGTATGAGAGTGTGTGTGTGTTGTATGAGAGAGAATGTGGGGTATGTGTTGTATGAGAGTGTTTGTGTGTGTTGTATGAGAGTGTGTGCGGTGTGTGCAGTGAATATGTGCTGTATGAGAGTGTGTGCAGTGAGTGAGTGTTGTATGAGAGTGTGTGCGGGGTGTGTTCAGTGAATATGTGCTGTATGAGAGTGTGTGCAGTGAGTGAGTGTTGTATGAGAGTGTGTGCAGTGAGTGTGTTGTATGAGAGTGTGTGTGTGCTGTATGAGAGTGTGTGTGTGTTGTATGAGAGTGTGTGGGGGTATGTGTTGTATTAGAGTGTTTGTGTGTGGTGTGTGTATTGTATGAGAGTGTGTGTGTGTTGTACAAGAGTGTTTGTTTTGTATGAGTGTGTGTGGTATGTTTGTTGTAAGAGTGTGTGTGATGTGTTTGTTGTATGAGTGTGTGTCGGATGTGTGTGTGTTGTATGATAGTGTGTGTGGTGTGTGTTGCATGAGAGTGTGTGTGGTGTGTTTGTTGTATGAGAGTGTGTGGTGTGTTTGTTGTATGAGAGTGTGTGTGCTGTATGAGAGTGTGTGGGATGTGTGTGTGTTGCATGAGAGTGTGTGTGGGTTGTGTGTTGTATGAGAGTGTGTGTGGTGTGTTTGTTATATGAGAGTGTGTGGTGTGTTTGTTGTATGAGAGTGCGTGTGTGTGGTGTGTGTTGTGTGAGAGTGTGTGTGTTGTATGAGAGTGTGTGTGTTGTGTGTGTGTTGTATGAGAGTGTGTGTGATGTGTTTGTTGTATGAGAGTGTGTTTGTTTGGTGTGTGTTGTATGAGAGTGTGTGTGATATTACCTTTTACAACACTTTCACATTTGACTACAATCAGGATTAAAGTACGGAGACATTTTAGTCACTTTGCCAAAAGTTGCTTATATCTTGCAAATTACTATATCAACTTTCAAAACAAGAATATAAATTGGGTCGCGAAGGTATGTGGTATCATTAAACTGGGTCTTGGTGGAAAAAGTTTGAAGAACCCTGCCATAGAATGTATGGAAGACAAAAAAAAACTTTTAGTATCAAGCACTGTTAGATGATTATATACAGTTTATTACAAACACAAAGCGAAAATTAGCCACAAATGAAATGCATACGTGGTTGGATCAATATAATAATTATTATCCTTTGATACATGTAGAGAAGCTTTTATAATATTAGAGAGAAAATCAATACCAGTCTTGGGTCAGCATGTACAGTACATAAGAAAATGTCAATCAGACAGATGTCCTCTGCTGAGAAAACGTCAGATCACGCACCTCGGTGCTGTTGCTTTAATATATAGCAAAAGTCAAACACTCACATCCGCTGCATCTTCCAATTATTAATTATCCAGCACGGTTAAGATTATAACAGCTAGAGGCAGAGAGGTCATTAATGTGTGCTGGTAAGCAACACAGACAATGAGGCCCTTTTATCAAGCTCCGTATGGAGCTTGTGGGTCCGTGTTTCTGGCGAGTCTTCAGACTCGCCAGAAACACCAGTTATGAAGCAGCGGTCAAAAGACCGCTGCTCCATAACCGTGTCCGCCTGCTCTGAGGAATCGCCACAATTCAACCCGATCGAGTATGATCGGGTTGATTGACACCTCCCTGCAGGCAGCTAATTGGCCACGAGTCTGCAGGGGGCGGCATTGCACCAGCAGCTCTTGTGAGCTGCTGGTGAAATGCTGAATACGGAGAGCGTATTGCTCTCCAAATTCAGCAAGGTCTTGCGGACCTGATCCGCACTGTCGGATCAGGTCCGCAAGACCTTTGATACATAGGCCTCAATGGGTAGGGCAAATCTCTTACGCCGTCGATCTAATGTTGGAGAAGCTGACTATTAAACTGCAGCACAACCTACACTATGTGAACCTCTAAAATACCACCCTAGTCATTCTGCTTACCCTTGTTGGCAACGCCAAACTCAGTAGCCGAGATCTCTTTTTAGCATATCGCTCTTCATAAGGTGAAGCACACTTCAGCTTACTCCAACTCCACGTTGTATGTAGCCACACCTACATACATTTCACCCTATCAGGGCTTCATCCGGGCTTCTGCTCTGAGAATATATAGCTATACTTCACATGCATGTGCAGAGAAAAATATTAACACTAAAATAGTGTTAACTTTTACTAAAAGCATTTTTGACAATTCATGTATATATGTTTCTATTCAAAGAGGTAAATCATAAGTACATTTAAATTTTCACCAGAATATCCCTTTAATTGTTATCACAAATGGTTACTTACAATCCCCAACTGCACTGAAGTCTGCCTAAAACAATCATTGAAACCGTAACCCACCAGACCCCTATTACATTAAACCGCCACAATTGTCATTGCAAAAAAATCCCCCCCCCCCCCCAGCACTATTAGAACTCTTATGGCCATTTTCATTGGAAACTCAGTCTCACACAGATTTATTGTTGGGGGGGGGGGGGGGTTTCAGCAGATCCGGTGTTCTGTCGTATTTTGCGCCCTCGTCGAAAATTGCTACCATATACCACATATGTTGAATTTTGATGATCTAACCTCATACAAGGTTACTAGTACTAGTACTAGTGATGCGGACCGGATCCTCTGAATCGTCTGGTATGACTCGTATCCCATCAACAGGGACAATCCCAACCATGCCCGTTGGAAAGGAGCACTGTGTAGATCAGATTTGGAGGAGCACCCAACAATACTAGTGATAAGGACCGGATCTTCTGAGTCATCCGATATTACTCGCCTTCCATCAGTAGGAACAGTCCTAGACGTGTTCATTGGATAAGGACTCTGTGTGAATAGGTTGCAGTATATAAAAGTGATCACCGCTGTACTAGTATAAAAGCTTAGCATAGTGACACATAGTAGTTTATGATTAATTAGATATTTATTAAAATTATATATTTAAACAGAGTCCCCTACTGTCACACTCGACTGCCGGGAGACTCCGGCGGTCCTCCTTGCGTGCTTGGGTTCCCATGGCGACGTCAGCTCGGCTTAGCAGTCCCTTCAGCTGACGTCACTTTTAGGCTTCATAGCCCCGGCTTCCGGTTTCTCCGGTGCCCGTTTGTTCCTTCGTGGCTCCTGAGTGTACCATCCTTTTTTCATCCTCTATCTGGCGGATTACCTGTTGCTGAACTCTGCAAGTACTGACTACTCTGTGTTAACCCTCAAACTGCCTGATTACCTGTTGCCGAACTTTGCAAGTACTGACTACTCTGTGTTAACCCTCAAACTGCCTGATTACCTGTTGCCGAACTCTGCAAGTACTGACTACTCTGTATTAACCCTCAAACTGCCTGATTACCTGTTGCCGAACTTTGCAAGTACTGACTATTCTGTGCTAACCCACCAACTGCTTGATAATTTGATACCAAACTCTGCAAGTACTGACTACTCTGTATTAACCCTCAAACTGCCTGATTACCTGTTGTTGAACTCTGCAAGTACTGACTACTCTGTGTTAACCCTCAAACTGCCTGATTACCTGTTGCTGAACTCTGCAAGTACTGACTACTCTGTGTAACTCCCAAACTGCCTGATTACTTGTTGCTGAACTCTGCAAGTACTGACTACTCTGTGTTAACCCTCAAACTGCCTGATTACCTGTTGCCGAACTCTGCAAGTACTGACTACTCTCTGTTAACCCTCAAACTGCCTGATTACCTGTTGCCAAACTCTGCAAGTACTGACTACTCTGTGTTAACCCTCAAACTGCCTGATTACCTGTTGCCAAACTCCGCAAGTACTGACTATTCTGTGCTAACCCACCAACTGCTTGATAATTTGATACCAAACTCTGCAAGTACTGACTATACTGTGTTTAACCCTCCTTCTGTCTGAGTATTAGTTCTCTACTCCTGCTATCCTGGATCTGAGGAGGACTATTCCAGAACTGCCTGAATACAGCTCCTTATACTGAAGTCTATCTGGCTTATATCTTGCATTCCTGTACTCTTTCCTGAGGACTCAGACCAACACTGCTCCATATCGTGAGTACCTTGTTTTATAGAAGTTGTCGTGGGATCATGTCCTGGATTAAACTCAGAGTGCAAGAGTGTTGTTTAAGTTTGCCCTAGCATTTGGGTCTTCTTCTGGACATTTCCTAACCTGACAATACAAACGGGCCATAATATGGACCCCGATGAGTTATCCAGGGCAGTGGCTCTACAAGGGCAAGTTCTGGGAAATCATTCTGCTCATTTGCAATCTTTGGATTCCAAGCTTGACCAGATTACTGCTCTGCTACATAATCTCTCCGCTCCTTCTCAAGCTACGGCGACTCCGGAAGCAGCTGCTGCTAGTCCAAATGCCATTTTTAACCCGCCTCAGCCAGTCGGACAGTATATACCAAGAATCCCACTTCCAGATAAATATGACGGTAATCCTGAAGAATGCAGTGGTTTCCTTAACCAGTGTCGTTTACATTTTAGAAACAATCCTCAAGTTTTTGTCAATTCTTGTTCCAAGATCACCTTTATTATATCCCTCTTGAAGGGTAAGGCTCTAGCCTGGGTATCTCCTCTTTTGGAGAAGAACGATCCGTTACTTCAGGATGTGGAGTCATTTGTGTCTATTTTTTCCTCTGTTTTTGACAAGCCTGGGAGGTCTGCAGCAGCTGAGGCAGGATTGTTGGATTTGAAACAGGGATCTCTTTCTGTAGCTCAATTATGCTATTGAATTCAGGACTTTAGCCGCAGAAACTGAGTGGAACCATGGAGCTTTACGGGCAGCTTTTCGCAAAGGACTTTGTGAACATCTAAAGGAAGAACTGGTATTTCGGGATCTTCCCGACTCGTTGGAGGGTCTTATTAATTTGTGTATTAATCCTGCTGGTGCCTGATATTCTGTGAGTATAATCATTTGGTTACACTTTATCTTTTCCAAACGTTATTGGGCCATGTTGGTTTGCCTTTTCCACTCTCTTAGGCTCATGATGACCTCAAGCCCTTCCAAGGAATTCTGACTGTTTCAACGCTGAGGATAATCAATGAGCTGGACTACTGTGAAGCTCCAGCCTGCTCCACTAGCACCGTTTTGGTGCGCTCTGTTTGTGAGTATTCACATCTACCTGTATTTCTATATATACTGTGTTGGTGGTACTAGGCCATGGTGGCGCCTCTGTTTTTTTCCTTTTCCAGTGTATTAATCTTGATGCCTGGCATTCTGAACGTCTTCAGGAGAGATATAGGAATCAGAGATCCTTGTTTAAATCTACTTATCATCCTCCTATTCGAACCACAAGTCTTTCTAATAATAACTCCCATACTCCAGAGTCTGTAGAACCCATGGAAGTAGGTGCCATTAAGTTAACGGAAGCTGTACACCATAGAAGGCGTACTCTTGGGTTATGTCTGTATTGTGGCACCAAAGGTCATTTACTGAAGGAGTGTCCAATCCGGCCAGTAAAAGCCAAGGCTTAACTACTGATAGAGGGACAGAGTTAAGCCAGAATCCCATGTCTTCCCTCAATCCTAAACTCTTTGTTCCTGTAACCCTAACTTTTGGTAACACCAAGTATCAAGCTCAAGCTCTCATAGACTCTGGAGCTGCAGGAGTATTCATCAATTCAAGTTTTGTTAACTCTCTCAAGATACCTCTTCTAGCCAAGAAACAGTTACTCAAGGTAACTACAGTCAGTGGTCAGCCTTTGGATACTGGAATCATTCAACATTCTACTGTTCCTCTTCTTTTGTCTTTGGGCATACTTCACTCTGAGATTATTCGTTTTGATGTCATGTCTTCCCCCCACATACCGTTGATTTTGGGGTTACCTTGGTTGCAGCTTCATGATCCGGTATTCTCATGGTCGAAAGGAGAACTTATTTCCTGGGGAACTTCCTGTTTCAAGCATTGCCTGCAAAGTCCTTCTAAACCATCCTGTCCTGTCGTAGCTATGGTGGAAATTCCTGATTCTTTGCCTGAATGCTATTATGCCTTTAGTGATGTGTTTTCTAAAAAGGAGACTGAGACATTACCTCTGCAACGGATATTTGACTGTCCAATCGAATTGTATTCAGGGGCTCCTCTACCTAAGGGAAGGACCTATCCTCTCTCTCATCAAGAAAATGTCTCACTTGAAGAATACAAAAAGGACAACTTAGCCCAAGGTTTTATTCATCCTTCCTCTTCACCTGTAGGTGCGGGGTTTTTCTTAATTGGAAAAAAAGATGGAGGTCTTCGCCCTTGTATTGATTATCGGCCTTTGAATCAAATTACAGTAAAAAACAGCTATCCTCTGCCGCTCATCCCTGAGCTATTTGATTGACTTCAAGGAGCTTCTATCTTCTCCAAGTTGGATCTCCGTGGGGCCTACAATTTGGTTAGAATTTGTAAAGGGGACAAATGGAAGACGGCATTTAACACAAGATTTGGTCACTACAGGGAGTGCAGAATTATTAGGCAAATGAGTATTTTGACCACATCATCCTCTTTATGCATGTTGTCTTACTCCAAGCTGTATAGGCTCGAAAGCCTACTACCAATTAAGCATATTAGGTGATGTGCATCTCTGTAATGAGAAGGGGTGTGGTCTAATGACATCAACACCCTATATCAGGTGTGCATAATTATTAGGCAACTTCCTTTCCTTTGGCAAAATGGGTCAAAAGAAGGACTTGACAGGCTCAGAAAAGTCAAAAATAGTGAGATATCTTGCAGAGGGATGCAGCACTCTTAAAATTGCAAAGCTTCTGAAGCGTGATCATCGAACAATCAAGCGTTTCATTCAAAATAGTCAACAGGGTCGCAAGAAGCGTGTGGAAAAACCAAGGCGCAAAATAACTGCCCATGAACTGAGAAAAGTCAAGCGTGCAGCTGCCAAGATGCCACTTGCCACCAGTTTGGCCATATTTCAGAGCTGCAACATCACTGGAGTGCCCAAAAGCACAAGGTGTGCAATACTCAGAGACATGGCCAAGGTAAGAAAGGCTGAAAGACGACCACCACTGAACAAGACACACAAGCTGAAACGTCAAGACTGGGCCAAAAAATATCTCAAGACTGATTTTTCTAAGGTTTTATGGACTGATGAAATGAGAGTGAGTCTTGATGGGCCAGATGGATGGGCCCGTGGCTGGATTGGTAAAGGGCAGAGAGCTCCAGTCCGACTCAGACGCCAGCAAGGTGGAGGTGGAGTACTGGTTTGGGCTGGTATCATCAAAGATGAGCTTGTGGGGCCTTTTCGGGTTGAGGATGGAGTCAAGCTCAACTCCCAGTCCTACTGCCAGTTTCTGGAAGACACCTTCTTCAAGCAGTGGTACAGGAAGAAGTCTGCATCCTTCAAGAAAAACATGATTTTCATGCAGGACAATGCTCCATCACACGCGTCCAAGTACTCCACAGCGTGGCTGGCAAGAAAGGGTATAAAAGAAGAAAATCTAATGACATGGCCTCCTTGTTCACCTGATCTGAACCCCATTGAGAACCTGTGGTCCATCATCAAATGTGAGATTTACAAGGAGGGAAAACAGTACACCTCTCTGAACAGTGTCTGGGAGGCTGTGGTTGCTGCTGCACGCAATGTTGATGGTGAACAGATCAAAACACTGACAGAATCCATGGATGGCAGGCTTTTGAGTGCCCTTGCAAAGAAAGGTGGCTATATTGGTCACTGATTTGTTTTTGTTTTGTTTTTGAATGTCAGAAATGTATATTTGTGAATGTTGAGATGTTATATTGGTTTCACTGGTAAAAATAAATAATTGAAATGGGTATATATTTGTTTTTTGTTAAGTTGCCTAATAATTATGCACAGTAATAGTCACCTGCACACACAGATATCCCCCTAAAATAGCTATAACTAAAAACAAACTAAAAACTACTTCCAAAACTATTCAGCTTTGATATTAATGAGTTTTTTGGGTTCATTGAGAACATGGTTGTTGTTCAATAATAAAATTAATCCTCAAAAATACAACTTGCCTAATAATTCTGCACTCCCTGTACGAGTATCTTGTAATGCCTTTTGGATTGTGAAATGCACCAGCAGTATTTCAGCACTTTGTTAACGAGATCTTCAGAGATTACCTACATCAATTCGTTATCATTTATCTCAATGACATTTTGATTTATTCCAGAACCTTACAAGAACACGAACATCATGTAAAACTTGTGCTTCAAAGATTGCGGGAAAACTCCCTTTTTGCTAAATTAGAGAAATGCTCTTTCCACCAGAATTCCATTCCCTTTTTGGTTTATATTATCTCAGAATCTGGCTTTGAGATGGATCCTGCTAAACTTTCTGCTATCAAGGACTGGCCCAGACCAACTACGCTCAAATCTCTACAAAGGTTTCTTGGGTTTGCCAACTATTATAGAAAGTTTACCAAAAACTTTGCTGACATCACGTCTCCTCTCACTTATCTTACCAAGAAAGTGCAAGATTATAAGAACTGGTCTACTTCGGCTATACAGGCATTTGAAACGCTAACATCTGCATTTTCTTCTGCACCTCTTCTCAGTCATCCCATTCCTTATCTCCAATTTATTTTGGAGGTAGATGCTTCCTCAACTGATGCTGGAGCTGTTCTCTCCCAACGAGATCCATCTACCAGCAAGATACATCCGGTGACGTTCTTTTCAAAGAAGTTCAATCCTGCCGAGCTAAACTATGATGTGGGCAAAAAGGAACTGTTGGCTATAAAATTAGCCTTGGATGAGTGGAGGCATTGGTTGGAGGGTACCAGTGAACCTTTTTTCATTCTGACAGACCACAAGAATCTTCTATACCTCAATACAGCCAAACGCCTCAATCCTCGTCAGGCTCGGTGGGCCTTGTTCTTCTCCAGGTTTAATTTCGTACTTTCTTATGTTCCGGGTTCAAAAAATTCCAAGGCAGATGCATATCCAGGCAGTTTCTAACTTCTGAGTCTTCTCCATTGGATTCTGAACCTATTCTACGGCCAGTCAGAGTTGTGGCTCAAGTATCCTCTTTTCCAATACAGGCTTTACGTTCTGCTCAAGACCGGGTACCATCTTCTTACAAATTACCTTCTGGAATCCTGAGTGTTTACGTCTAAAACTTTTACATTGGGCTCACAACAACATTTCAGCAGGTTATCCTGGAGTAACCAATACATTGTGGAAATTGAAGCAGCACGTTTGGTGGTCCACCATGAGGAGGGATGTTAAGGATTACATTGCTGCTTGTAGCTCTTGTGCTTTGAATAAACAAACTTCTCATCGACTGTTTGGTTTGTTGCACCCTCTTCCTGTTCCTCATTACCCTTAGTCCCACTTATTCATGGACTTTGTTATGGATCTTCCAGTTTCTGCTGGAAATATGACCATTTGGGTAGTGGTGGATCGGTTCTCTAAGGCTGCTCACTTAATACCTCTTCCTGGTTTGCCTTCGGCTCAAAGACTTTCTGAACTCCTTGTTCTACATATTTCTTGGTTACATGGATTTCCCTCTTACATAGTCTCTGATCGTGGAGTTCAATTTGTTTCCAAATTTTGGAGGTCTTTTTGCAAGCACTTCGGAATCAACATATCCCTTTCTACTGCTCATCATGCTCAATCCAACGGACAGACTGAGCGTGTAAATCAATCCTTGGAATCTTTTCTTGGACATTATGTAAACCATCATCACTCCAACTGGTCTCAGTTATTACCTTTAGCGGAGTTAGCTCACAACTCACGCTACAATTCCTCCCTACAGACCTCACCCTTCAAGGCGGCTTATGGTTTTGAACCTAGAACTTTTCCTTTGATTGCCAATTCTACTGATGTTCCTGGAGCAGATTGCATGGTAAAAAATCTCAGTAACCATTGGCAACTTATTCGTCAAAATCTACTCTCTTCTTCCTTAAAATACAAGAGCTATGCAGATCGCAGAAGGCGTAAGGCTCCTTTGCTTCATACTGGAGACAGGGTATTTTTATCCACTAGATTCATTTGTCTGAAACAACCTTGTAACAAGTTGGGTCCTAAGTACATTGGACCTTTTCGAATTGTTTCCAAAGTCTGTTCTTCAGCATACCGCCTGGCCTTGTCCAAGACCCTCAAAATACATCCTGTATTTCATGTATCTCTACTCAAGCCTGTCATCTACAACCGTTATTCCATCAAGAGTAAACCACCTCCTCCACTTTCCGTAGAGGGGACTTCAGAGTTCAAGGTCAGTCAGATTCTGGATTCCAAGTTACGGGGCAATCGGTTGTACTATTTGGTCCATTGGGAGGGTTACCCTATCACTGAACGATCTTGGGAACCTGCCTCTCATGTTCATGCTCCTGCTCTTGTCAAGTCTTTTCACAAAAAACACCCTGCCAGGCCTGGTCATGTCCCCCAGAGGGGTCCTTGAGGAGGGGGCACTGTCATGCTCGACTGCCCGTAGACTCCGGCGGTCCTCCTTGCGTGCTTGGGTTCCCATGGCGATGTCAGCTCGCCTTAGCCGTCCCTTCAGCTGACGTCACTTTTAGACTTCATAGCCCGGGCTTCCGGTTTCTCCGGTGCCCGTTTGTTTGTTCCTTCATGGCTCCTAAGTGTAGTATCCTTTATTCATCCTCTATCTGCCGGATTACCTGTTGCTGAACTCTGCAAGTACTGACTACTCTGTGTTAACCCTCAAACTGCTTGATTACCTGTTGCCGAACTTTGCAAGTACTGACTACTCTGTGTTAACCTCAAACTGCCTGATTATCTGTTGCCAAACTCTGCAAGTACTGACTACTCTGTATTAACCCTCAAACTGACTGATTACCTGTTGCCAAACTTTGCAAGTACTGACTATTCTGTGCTAACCCACCAACTGCATGATAATTTGATACCAAACTCTGCAAGTACTGACTACTCTGTATTAACCCCCAAACTGCCTGATTACCTGTTGTTGAACTCTGCAAGTACTGACTACTCTGTGTTAACCCTCAAACTGCCTGATTACCTGTTGCCGAACTCTGCAAGTACTGACTACTCTGTATTAACCCTCACACTGCCTGATTACCCGTTGCTGAACTCTGCAAGTACTGACTAGTCTCTGTTAACCCTCAAACTGCCTGATTACCTGTTGCCAAACTCTGCAAGTACTGACTACTTTGTGTTAACCCTCAAACTGCCTGATTACCTGTTGCCAAACTCCGCAAGTACTGACTATTCTGTGCTAACCCACCAACTGTTTGATAATTTGATACCAAACTCTGCAAGTACTGACTACACTGTATTTAACCCTCCTTCTGTCTGAGTATTAGTTCTCTACTCCTGCTATCCTGGATCTGAGGAGGACTATTCCAGAACTGCCTGAATACAGCTCCTTATACTGAAGTCTATCTGGCTTATATCTTGCATTCCTGTACTCTTCCCTGAGGACTCAGACCAACACTGCTCCATATCGTGAGTACCTTGTTTTATAGAAGTTGTCGTGGGGTCACGTCCTGGATTAAACTCAGAGTGCAAGGGTGTTGTTTAAGTTCGCCCTAGCATTTGGGTCTTCTTCTGGACATTTCCTAACCTGACACCTACTGACGGAAGGCGAGTCATATCAAATGACTCAGAGGATCCGGTCCTTATCACTAGTATTGTTGGGTGCTCCTCCAAATCTGATCTACACAGTGCTCCTATCTAACTGATAAGGTTGTGATTGTCCCTGTTGATTGGAGGCAAGTCATGCCAGACAATTCAGAGGATCCAGTCCACACCACTAGCACTGTTGGGTGCTTATCCAAATGTGAGTGGTTTCATTCTATTTCCTACATATGTTTTAATTAAGAAACAGAAAACACTATGAGGTGCCTTCTTCCATTTACTTCCTAACATATCACTGATGAAAGGCCTAAAATTTCATGAAGGGATGCCTGAGTCCTCTTTTCACGTGGGAATAGTTGTCTATGTTGGACTGACATATTAACACTGTTTAGTAGATATTACATACTAACATAAAAATATTTACACCTAGATTTAGAGTTTTGTGGCCAAAGGGGTGCGTTAGCTACGCATGTTTTTTTCTAGCGCTGCTTCTAAACAACGCTGGTATTTAGAGTTCTCTGAAGGGCTGCGTTAGGCTCCAAAAAGGGAGCGTACAGGCATATTTACCGCCACATCAACTCCAGCGTTGCTAACGGTAGCGGCTAGCTGGAAAAATGTGCTCGTGCACGATTCCCCATAGGAAACAATGGGGCAGTTTGGGCAGAAAAAAAACCTAACACCTGCAAAAAAGCAGCGTTAAGCTCCTAACGCAGCCCCATTGTTTCCTATGGGGAAACGGTTTCTAAGTCTGCACCTAAAACCCTAACATGTACCCCGAGTCTAAACACCCCTAACCTTATACTTATTAACCCCTAATCTGCCGCCCCCGCTATCGCTAACACCTGCATTATATTATTAACCCCTAATCTGCTGCTCCGGACACCGCCGCAACCTACATTATACCATTGTACCCCTAATCTGCTGCCCCTAACATCGCCGACACCTACATAATATTTATTAACCCCTAATCTGCCCCCCCAATGTCGCCGCTACCTTACCTACACTTATTAACCCCTAATCTGCTGACCGGACCTCGACGCCACTCTAATAAATGTATTAACCCCTAAACCGCTGCACTCCCGCCTCGCAAACCCTATAATAAATAGTATTAACCCCTAATCTGCCCTCCCTAACATCGCCGCCATCTAACTTCAAGTATTAACCCCTAATCTACCGACCGGACCTCGCCACTACTATAATAAATGTATTAACCCTAAAGCTAAGTCTAACCCTAACACCACCCTAAGTTAAATATAATTTTTATTCTAACAAAATAAATTAACTCTTATTAAATAAAGTATTCCTATTTAAAGCTAAATACTTACCTGTAAAATAAACCCTAATATAGCTACAATAACACGAATAATTATATTGTAGCTATTTTAGGATTTATATTTATTTTACAGGCAACTTTGTATTTATTTTAACTAGGTACAATAGCTATTAAATAGTTATTTACTATTTAATAGCTACCTAGTTAAAATAATTACAAAATTACCTGTAAAATAAATCCTAACCTAAGTTACAATTAAACCTAACACTACACTATCAATAAATTAATTAAATAAATTAACTACAATTACATACAATTAAATAAACTAAACTAAATTACAAAAAATAAAAAAAGATTACAAGAATTTTAAGATAATTACACCTACTCTAAGCCCCCTAATAAAATAACAAAGCCCCCCAAAATAAAAAAAATTCCCTACCCTAATCTAAATTAAAAAAGATAACAGCTCTATTACCTTACCATCCCTTAAAAGGGCTTTTTGCGGGGCATGCCCCAAAGAAATCAGCTCTTTTGCCTTTAAAAAAACACACAATACCACCCCCCAACATTACAACCCACCACCCACATACCCCTACTCTAACCCAAACCCCCCTTAAATAAACCTAACACTAACCCCCTGAAGATCTCCCTATCTTGAGCCGTGTTCACCCAGACGGGCACCGATGGACCAAAAGAAGACATCCGGAGAGGCAGAAGTCTTCATCCTATCCGGGCAGAAGAGGACATCCAGACCGGCAGACATCTTCATCCAAGCGGCATCTTCTATCTTCATCCATCCGCCGAGGAGCGGCTCCATCTTCAAGACCGATCGGAACAGCCAATAGAATGCGAGCTCAATCTGATTGGCTGATTGGATCAGCCCATCCGATTGAATCAGCCAATCAGATTCAAGTTCAATCAGCCAATCAGATTTTTCCTACCTTAATTCCGATAGGCTGATAGAATCTTGGGAGGGAGGGACGCCATCTTGGAAGGAACCTTCATTTGTCGGGTAGTCGTCGTTGAAGAAGGATGTTCCTTGCCGGAGGTCTTGAAGATGGAGCCGCTCCTCGTCGGATGGATGAATATAGAAGATGCCGCTTGGATGAAGATGTCTGCCGGTCCGGATGTCCTCTTCTGCCCGGATAGGATGAAGACTTCTGCCGCTCCGGATGTCTTCTTTTGGTCCATCGGTGCCCGGCTGGGTGAACACGGCTTAAGGTAGGGAGATCTTCAGGGGGGTAGTGTTAGGTTTATTTAAGGGGGGGTTGGGTTAGAGTAGGGGTATGTGGGTGGTGGGTTGTAATGTTGGGGGGTGGTATTGTGGGGGGGTTTTACAGGCAAAAGAGCTGATTTCTTTGGGGCATGCCCCGCAAAAATCCCTTTTAAGAGCTGGTAAGGTAATAGAGCTGTTAACTTTTTTAATTTAGATTAGGGTAGGGAATTTTTTTTATTTTGGGGGGCTTTGTTATTTTATTAGGGGGCTTAGAGTAGGTGTAATTAGCTTAAAATTCTTGTAATCTTTTTTTATTTTGTTTGTTTGTTTTTTGTAATTTAGTTTAGTTTATTTAATTGTATGTAATTGTAGTTAATTTATTTAATTAATTTATTGATAGTGTAGTGTTAGGTTTAATTGTAACTTAGGTCAGGATTTATTTTACAGGTAATTTTGTAATTATTTTAACTAGGTAGCTATTAAATAGTGAATAACTATTAAATAGCTATTGTACCTAGTTAAAATAAATACAAAGTTGCCTGTAAAATAAATATAAATCCTAAAATAGCTACAATATAATTATTCGTTATATTGTAGCTATATTAGGGTTTATTTTACAGGTAAGTATTTAGCTTTAAATAGGAATACTTTATTTAATAAGAGTTAATTTATTTTGTTAGAATAAAATTATATTTAACTTAGGGGGAAGTTAGGGTTAGACTTAGCTTTAGGGGTTAATACATTTATTATAGTAGCGGCGAGGTCCGGTCGGCAGATTAGGGGTTAATACTTTAAGTTAGCTGGCGGCGATGTTAGGGAGGGCAGATTAGGGGTTAATACTATTTATTATAGGGTTTGCAAGGCGGGAGTGCGGCGGTTTAGGGGTTACTACATTTATTAGAGTGGCGGAGAGGTCCGGTCGGCAGATTAGGGGTTAATAAGTGTAGGTAAGGTAGCGGCGACGTTGGGGGGGCAGATTAGGGGTTAATAAATATTATTTAAGTGTCAACGATGTCAGGGGCAGCATATTAGGGGTACATAGGTATAATGTAGGTGCGGCGATGTGGAGGGGCCTCGGTTTAGGGGTACATAGGTAGTTTATGGGTGTTAGTGTACTTTAGAGCACTGTAGTTAAGAGCTTTATAAACCGGTGTTAGCCCAGAAAGCTCTTAACTACTGACTTTTTTCTGCGGATGGAGTCTTGTCGGTAGAGGGTCTAATGCTCACTTCAGCCAAGACTCTAAATACCGGCGTTAGGAAGATCCCATTGAAAAGATAGGATACGCAATTGGCGTAAGGGGATCTGCGGTATGGAAAAGTCGCGGCTTGGAAGTGAGCGTTAGACCCTTTCCTGGCTGACTCTAAATACCAGCGAGCGGTAAAAAGCAGCGTTAGGAGCCCTTAACGTTGCTTTTGACGGCTACCGCAGAACTCTAAATCTAGGCGTTAGTTTGTTATCTATACTTCGTGCACCTGTAAATGCCATTTGTGGGCATTTTGGCGTTTTTTTGATCACGTATATATTATAGCATTTGGGAACTCTGCATCAAAATGTGTGGGAAAAATATATTTTCATTACAATTTTAATACACAAGGTTCTAAATAATTGCGTGTGGGATTTTTTCGAAGCCTTATAGTCAAAAGAATGGGTTATCCTCATATAAATAAGGGTCTTTTGGATATAGTAGAGGACATAATGGTTCCCATGAGCATCAACTCAAATAAATGCACATTAATTCATGCCAGGTAAGCACTATTATCAAGTTTATAACCTAGCTATTAAAACCTAGGTTTTATTTTAAACAAGGACTTTTGGGCTTTAAAACAAGTGGTCTTGGGGTCTCTAGGCTGTTTTGATGGCCTATTATAAGTACATAGAGACCCCTTTATTAAAAAATAAATATATATTGCAATTTTAATAAACAAGATTGATAAAAATGGTGTGTGTTTTTTTCTTCTTAACTCTATAGTCAAAACAAGAAGGTATAGTCCTCATATAAATTGGGGCATTTGGGTATATTTTTATAATTTTTTTATATGAACATAGGGGCTCCCATGAGTCTTTACTCAAATAAATGCACATTTATTCAAGCCAGGTGATCATTAATACCACAGTGATCACCTACCGATTAAAATATATAAAGGGGCTATTATTTTAAAGGCACAGTCTAGTCAAGATTTCATTATTCAGAAAGGGCATGCAATTTTAAGCAAATTTCCAGTTTACTTTTATCATCAAATTTCAAAATATAAAATCATTTTTACTTAGGAATATGATACTTCAAAAAGATCATCAACATTCTTAGACCCCTATGCTAATTTCTAAGCCCTTGAAGGCCGCCTCTTATCTTAGCACAGCTAAACAGCGCTAGTTCATGTGTGGCCTATTAATAACATTAAGCTCACTCCCAAGGAGTTATTTATGAGTCAGCACTGATTGGCAATAAATGCAAGTCAGTCAAAAGACCTGAAATAAGGGAACAGTCTGCAGAGGCTTAGATACAAGGTAATCACAGAAATAAAAAGTATATTAATATAACAGAGTTGGTTATGCAAAACTGGGGAATTGGTAATAAAGGGATTATTTATCTTTTTAAACAATAACAATTATTGAATAGACTGTCCCTTTAAAGAGAGGATTATGAGCTTTATAACAAGGGGACATAGGGGTCTAGAAATTTTGATGGTCTTTTTGAAGTATCATATTCCTAAGTAAAAATTATTTTATATTTTGAAATATTTTTATGTTTCTTAAAAGGGACATTAAACACTAAGGGCTAGATTACGATTGGAGTGCAAAATTGCGCTTTCGTAATACCAGTGCACACAAATGTCGCAAGGTCACATTCGCAATGCATGAAATTTTTGCGTTCCTAAGAGGCTCAATGGGAGCCTCATTTTGATGCCGATAGACACAGCAGAGAACCTAGTGCAGAGAAGGGGGTAAATCGCTCAGCTTTGGGCAGCAAAGTTTCAATATATATGTATATAAATATATTTATTTATTTATTTATAAAATATTTTACCAGGAAGGATACATTGAGATTTCTCTAATTTTCAAGTATGTCCTGGGACCACAAAACATTGCATTGATACAATAGGGTACAATAAAATACAAAAACAATAATAATACACAATGTATGCAAACATTTAACATAGAACAGGTACGAAATATTTAATCAACCATGACAGGAGCATTCTGTTTTGAGATATGTAGAGAGGGATCTCTTAAAGGATTTTAGGCTTAGGGAAGTTTTTAAAGTGTGAGGGAGGTCATTCCATAATTGTGGCGCTCTGTAGGAAAAGGAGGATTGAGCTGCTTTCTTTTTGTATTGAGGCAAACTAAATAATGTGCTGTTATTGGATCGGGGGTTATAGGAGGTGGGAATCCCTTTAAGTTGAATTGCCTTTGGAAGTATAGAACAATTATCTGAGGGAATCTTTCAACTTAAAGGGACACTGAACCCAAAATTTTTCTTTTGTAATTCAGAAAGAGCATGCAATTTTAAGCAACTTTCTAATTTACTCCTATTATCAATTTTTCTTCATTCTCTTGCTATCTTTATATGAAAAAGAAGGCATCTAAGCTTTTTTTGGGTTCAGTACTCTGGACAGCACTTTTTTTATTGGTGGATGAATTTATCCACCAATCAGCAAGGACAACCCAGGTTGTTCACCAAAAATGGGCCGGCATCTAAACTTACATTCTTGCATTTCAAATAAAGATACTATGAGAATGAAGAAAATTTTATAATAGGAGTAAATTAGAAAGTTGCTTAAAATGTCATGCTCAATCTGAATCACGAAAGAAAAATTTTGGTTACAGTGTCCCTTTAAACCCAAAGTTTATAATGTAAACACAAGAAGCACGAAATACTGGGGGCCCCTATTTTAGTGACAATGTAATAAAAAAATTAAATACATAATTAAAGGCAACCAACAGTGAAATAATAAAATCGTCTAGCACATCAGAAACATTTTATTATTTTTATTTTATGTCCCCTTAATATGAAAAACATGGCTAACACAAGCATATTTCAATTGAGTTATGCAATTAGATTATATTACATTTCTTTTGGTCATTATTAATTATACAAATTGAATTTTCCCTTTTATTATAGCAAAAGAAAATATTTTAGATGTCAAATTTAAATGTTTATAGCCACTTTTACAATTTCCTGAAGGAAATGTGAACTTTAAGGATGACTAATGGGAGGGAATCGCTAATTACAATTTATAAAATGATTATGCAAAGAAAAATTGTAGAAGGTGATTATGTTATTGCATAAAATCTACACAAAAGAAAAATGGAATGCAATTAAATTCATCTATAAAGCGTGCGCAAAAAGAAAATTGTACAAGGTGATTAAACTAATACGTACAACTTAAACCAGGAGCGTTATAGAGCTTGACAAAGTGATTTTCTCCATTCAAGCAAATCAACAAGCATTTACAGAATAAAAAAATGCAATTACATTTCTATTTTTGAAGACTACATGAGCCTCTAAGAAATACATTACAGGCAGTGTCCTAGTAATTAGAAAACACTTTCTGACCCAAAAATAATAAAACACAAAAATATAAAAATGCAAAAAGTATATACAATGACATTCAAAATTCCACAAAAAAATATATGGACAGTTGCTAAACATTAGCTCTCAGAATTGACCTTAAAGGGATATGAAACCCAATTTTTTTTTCATTATTCAGATAGAGCATGCAATTTTAAGCAACTTTCTAATTTACTCCTATTATCAATTTTTCTTCGTTCTCTTGGTATCTTTATTTTAAAAAGCACAAATTTAACCTTAGGAACCGGACCATTTTTGGTTCAGCACCTTTGGAAGTGCTTGTTGATTGGTGAATACATTTAATAATCACTCATTTTATCTACTTAGTAAAATGAAAAACAAAGGGTGAGTTACAGGTTGTCAATAAAGATTACACTATGAGGAAGTTAACAAAAAAACAAAGCCACCAGGTTTAGGTTTTGTGCGCCAATCAATGGACTCACAGTTGACTATATTCGAATTAGAACCTGATGTGTTAACAGGTATTACAACTAATTTACCAATTTAGCCAACTTAGGCCTAGTTTCCATTGAGGTGGTAAATTGTGGAAACTGGTGATAAAAACATTTATCTCAGTTAAAGTCTATGGTGATTTTTTAAGCTACCACCAGAGAATTTTGAGCGATAGTTAAAAGGTATAACACCTTTTCACCCCTTTGCTCTCCAAATTTTTTATTAATTAATTTTATGATAAATAATTGATTTATGTTATCTAGTAGGGTACATCAGTGTTTCTCAACATTTTTGTAGCAAGTATCCCCCGTATTTATACATTTGATTTCTATGTTGTACCCCAACAGTAGCACAAATATTATTCATATCAGTGAAGCTCATTTCCATCCCTCATATGTCACTAATAAACCAGAATATAAGGTTTAACCAGTTTGAGGTAAATCAGTGATTGGGCAGTGGTCCAACCTAGGCAGGGAAATGCTCACACTCTGCCATGCTAGGAGTCCTTGACGGTAGAAATGAGAAACACAGTTTTCTTTGATATATTATGTTTACAATAGCTACATCAGGGGTGAAAAAATGCCCTGGAGTACCCCTTGACCATTCCCAAAGTACCCCAGGGGTACAAATATCACAGGTTGAGAAACTAGGGGGTACACGATTCTTCCATAACTTATTGGCTTCAGGTTAGTAGAAATATTTGAGGCAAATATGAGCTATATTCACACATTTTATGGAAAGCCAAACCAATACATCAGAAAACACTTTTCAAAGGATTTTTTTCATAATGTTATGAGTTAATCAAATTTAAAGGGACAATCTAGTCAAAATTAAAATGTCATGGATCAGATAGGGCATGCAATTTTAAACAACTTTCCAATTCACTTTTAACATTAATCTTGCTTTGTTCTCTTGGTATTCTTAGTCGAAAGCTAAACCTAGGTAGGCTCATTTGCCCATTGTAGGCCACCTCAACTCTTTGACAGTTTTTCACAGCTAGAGGGCTTTAGTTCATGTGTGCCGTATAGATAACATTATGTACACTCCCGTGGAGTTACTTATGAGAGGGCGCTGATTGGCTTAAATATAAGTCTGTCAAAAGAACTGAGATAAGCGGGCAGTCTGTAGAGAATTAGATACAAGGTAATCCCAGAGGTAAAAAGTATATTACTATAAACGTGTTGGTTATGCAAACCTAGAGAATGGGTAATAAAGGGATTATCAATCTTTTTAAACAATACAAATTTTGGAGTAGACTGTCACTTTAACAACTTTGTCCACTGCCTCTTTTAACTTTTTGCTTGGCTATGAAATTCAAATATAAGAAAAAGTTTTTATCCCAGTTATATGCACAGTAGGTAATTCAGAAGGTTTATCTAATTCAAACAATTGTGCTTGGAATCGATTAAAATATAAGAGAATAGTAAGCCACAAATCATCTGACTTGAACAGAAAAATTCCCCATAGCAAAATCAAGCTGATCATAAAGGAGCAGAAAATGTTGAAAATGTGTTTATCAGAAATAAAAAAGTGTTGCATTTATAAAATGCATATTTATGTGATAATTTGTGTAATACAAGCAGATTAAAATAATGCTGGTAAGGTGTAGAGAATTGTAAGGGTAAAAAACAGAAAAACAGATTTAAAAAAGCAATATAATGGCCTTGAAATTCAAACAAGGAAAGATGAATAAAATGTTTTATGATCACCTCTAACCTTCTAGTTAAAATAAAATGATTCATGCCAAACAGAATAATTTGTTTATTATAAATGTATTTTTGAAAAAATAGAATACATACACAAAAAAAAACTTGTAAATTTCAAAATGTGTTTTCAGCCAAAACTTTGTTTAAGGTCATTAGGGATGTAATACATGATATTACAAAAAATTGCCCTATATTTATTCATTATATAGCAATTTATAATGTATCATAAATAGCATTTAGTATGTTAATGGTCATTATAAACCAATGGGTCAGATTCGGAGTGGTGCGCAATCGCTTGTATTATAAGTTATAAGAGGTTTAGATACAAGGTAATCACAGAGGTAAAAAGTATATTAATATAAACGTGTTGGTTATGCAAACCTAGAGAATGGGTAATATGTGGGTTAAATGTGATCAAAAATACATTACAAAGTATAGTTACACTCATAACAACACTATCTAAAACAAATTATAAAAAAAAAATATTTCACAAAAAAATTTTAACGGCTCAAATGTATGAGGTCTCAGGTGTTAGAGGAAAAAAAGCAGACAAAGGGCTTCAACATTGAGATACATACATATACGTGTCTAAATATGTATTTATATATATATATATATACATACATACTTACAGGCCCATTTATCAAGCTCCGTATGGAACTTGAAGGGCCGTGTTTCTGGCGAGTCTTCAGACTCGCCAGAAACACAAGTTATGAAGCAGCGGTCTAAAGACCGCTGCTTCATAACCCTGTCCGCCTGCTCTGAGCAGGCGGACAGGAACCGCCGGAAATCAACCCGATCGAATACGATCGGGTTGATTGACAGCTCCCTGCTGGCGGCCGATTGGCCGCGAGTCAGCAGGGGGCGGCGTTGCACCAGCAGCTCTTGTGAGCTGCTGGTGCAATGTTAAATGTGGAGAGCGTATTGCTCTCCGCATTTAGCGAGGTCTTGCGGACCTGATCCGCAGTGTCGGATCAGGTCCGCAAGCCCTTTGATAAATGGGCCCCATATAGTCATGTGAAAAAGAAAGTACACCCTCTTTGAATTCTATGGTTTTATGTATCAGGACATAATTAAAATCATCTGGTCCTTAGCAGGGCTTAAAATTAGGTAAATACAACCTCAGATGAATAACAACACATGACATATAACACCATGTCATGATTTATTTACCAATCCATGTGTTAAAAACTAAGTACACGGTTACTGCTTCAATAGGAATTAAGAGGTTAAGTAGCAGCCAGGTGCAAATCAAATTCCCTTTATTAATTGATCATCAGCAAGTGTGACCACCTCTATAAAAGCCAACGTTTTAGCAGTTTGCTGGTCTGGAGAATTCAAGTGTGTGTCAACACAATGCCAAGAGGGAAAGACATCAGCTATGATCATAGAAAAGCAATTGTTGCTGCCTATCAATCTGGAAAGGGTTACAATGCCATTTCCAAACAATTTAAAGGCCATTATTTTACAGTGAGAAAGAGTATTCACAAGTGGAAAACATTCAAGACAGTTGGCAATCTTTCCAGGAGTGACCAGCAAATTCACCCAAGGTCAGACCGTGCAATGCTCAGTGAAATTGCAAAAAAACCAAGAGTTACATCAACGACTCTACAAGCCTCAGCTAGCATGTTAAATGTTAAAGTTCATGACAGTATAATTATAAAAAGACTGAACAATTATGGTTTGTATGGAATGGTTGCCACAAGACAAACCACAAGACTTTCCTTTGGACAGACGAGACCAAAGTGACGATGTTTGGCCATAATGCACAGCGCTATGTTTGACAAAAACCAAACACAGCATATCAGCACAAACACCTCATACCAACTGTCAAGCATGGTGGTGGAGGGGTGAAGATTTGGGCTTGTTTTGCAGCCACAGGACCTTGGCACCTTGCAGTCATTAAGTCGACCATGAACTCATCTGTAAACAAAAGTATTCTAGAGTCAAATGTGAGGCCATCTTTCCGACAGCTTAAACATGGCCGAAATTGGGGCATGCAACAGGACAATGATCCCAAGCACACCAGCAAATCTACCACAGAATGGCTGAAAAAGAAAATAATCAAGGTGTTGCAAAGGCCCAGTAAAATTTCTGACCTCATCCTGATTGAAATGCTGTGGTGGGTTCTTAAGAGAGCTGTGCATAAACAAATGCCCACAAACCTCAATGAACTGAAGCAACAGGGTATAAAAAAGAGTAGGAGACTAATAGTCAAACAGAAAACAATTACATCAAGTTATTGCTGCTAAAGATGGTTTTTCATCTATTGAATCATAAGGTGTACTTAGTTTTTCACACATGGCTTCTCTATTTTGGCTTTATTTTTGTTAAATAAATCATGACACAGTGTAATATGTCATGTGTGTTGCTGTTCATCTGAGGTTGCATTTACCTAATTTTAAGACCTGCTAAGGACCAGATGATTTTTATTATGTCCTGATAAGTAAAATCATAAAATTCAGAGAATCTACTTTCTTCTTCACATGACTATATATATATATATATATGTATATATGTATATATATATATATATATGTATATATATATATATATAATGTGTACATATGTATTTAAATGTGTATATATATATTTACAGACATATATACACATATAAACACAGAAATACATACAGTATGTACACACAGAAGTGCATTGGAGCCCTTTGCAGTTAAGTAGATGAAAAATATGTATGCAATACTCATTTTTAATAAAGGTGTTAACTATGTATTTACTATGATATTTCACATTCCAATGTTCTGCAATTATATATATATATATATATATATATATATATATATATATTTATTTCTGAACAAATAGAACATATTCTGTGATATGAAGAACATTGGAATGTGAGATATTCATATTTTCATGTCTGGTTAGCACACAAATTAATTTTAACACATTTGTTTCAAATTTCAAATGTTTGTACAACATAATAAAATTTTAAAAATATATCGGCTAGATTTAGAGTTTTGTCGGTAACGACCCGAAAAGCTAACGCTGGCTTTTTTCTGGCCGCACCATAAAAATAACTCTGGTATTGAGAGTCCACATAAAGGCTGCGTTAGGCTCCAAAAAAGGAGCGTAGAGCATATTTAACGCAGCTTCAACTCTCGATACCAGAGTTGCTTACGCAAGCGGCCAGCCTCAAAAACGTGCTCGTGCACGATTCCCCCATAGAAAACAATGGGGCTGTTTGAGCTGAAAAAAAACCTAACACCTGCAAAAAAGCCGCGATCAGCTCCTAACGCAGCCCCATTGTTTGCTATGGGGAAACACTTCCTACGTCTGCACCTAACACTCTAACATGTACCCCGAGTCTAAACACCCCTAACCTTACACTTATTAACCCCTACTCTGCCGCCCCCGCTATCGCTGACCCCTGTATATTATTTTTAACCCCTAATCTGCTGCTCCGTAAACCGCCGCTACTTACATTATCCCTATGTACCCCTAATCTGCTGCCCCTAACACCGCCGACCCCTATATTATATTTATTAACCCCTAATCTGACCCCCACAACGTCGCCTCCACCTGCCTACACTTATTAACCCCTAATCTGCCGAGCGGACCGCACCACTATCATAATAAAGTTATTAACCCCTAATCCGCCTCACTAACCCTATAATAAATAGTATTAACCCCTAATCTGCCCTCCCTAAAATCGCCGACACCTAACTTCAAACATTAACCCCTAATCTGCCGACTGGAGCTCACCGCTATTCTAATAAATGTATTAACCCCTAAAGCTAAGTCTAACCCTAACACTAACACCCCCCTAACTTAAATATAATTTAAATTTAACGAAATAAATTAACTCATATTAAATAAATTATTCCTATTTAAAGCTAAATACTTACCTGTAAAATAAATCCTAATATAGCTACAATATAAATTATAATTATATTGTAGCTATTTTAGGATTAATATTTATTTTACAGGTAACTTTGTATTTATTTTAACCAGGTACAATAGCTATTAAATAGTTAAGAACTATTTAATAGCTAAAATAGTTAAACTAATTGCAAAATTACCTGTAAAATAAATCCTAACCTAAGTTACAATTAAACCTAACACTATACTATCATTAAATTAATTAAATAAAATACCTACAATTACCTACAATTAAACCTAACACTACACTATCAATAAATTAATTAAATACAATATGTACAAATAACTACAATGAAATAAACTAACTAAAGTACAAAAAATAAAAAAGAACTAAGTTACAAAAAATAAAAAAATATTTACAAACATAAGAAAAATCTTACAACAATTTTAAACTAATTACACCTACTCTAAGCCCCCTAATAAAATAACAAAGACCCCCAAAATAAAAAATGTCCTACCCTATTCTAAATTACTAAAGTTCAAAGCTCTTTTACCTTACCAGCCCTGAACAGGGCCCTTTGCGGGGCATGCCCCAAGAAGTTCAGCTCTTTTGCCTGTAAAAAAAAACATACAATACCCCCCCCCCCAACATTACAACCCACCACCCACATACCCCTAATCTAACCCAAACCCCCCTTAAATAAACCTAACACTAAGCCCCTGAAGATCATCCTACCTTGTCTTCACCTCACCAGGTATCACCGATCCGTCCTGGCTCCAAAATCTTCATCCAACCCAAGCGGGGGCTGGCGATCCATCATCCGGCTGAAGTCTTCTATCATCCGGCGGCTGAAGAGGTCCAGAAGAGGCTCCAAAGTCTTCATCCTATCCGGGAAGAAGAGTAGATCCGGACCGGCAACCATCATCTTCCAAGCGGCATCTTCTATCTTCATCCGATGAGGACCGGCTCCATCCTGAAGACCTCCACCGCAGACCCATCTTCATCCGGCGACGTCCAACTGAAGAATGACGGTTCCTTTAAGGGACGTCATCCAAGATGGCGTCCCTCGAATTCCGATTGGCTGATAGGATTCTATCAGCCAATCGGAATTAAGGTAGGAATATTCTGATTGGCTGATGGAATCAGCCAATCAGAATCAAGATCAATCCGATTGGCTGATCCAATCAGCCAATCAGATTGAGCTTGCATTCTATTGGCTGATCGCCAGCCCCCGCTTGGGTTGGATGAAGATTTTGGAGCCAGGACGGATCGGTGATACCTGGTGAGGTGAAGACAAGGTAGGATGATCTTCAGGGGCTTAGTGTTAGGTTTATTTAAGGGGGGTTTGGGTTAGATTAGGGGTATGTGGGTGGTGGGTTGTAATGTTGGGGGGGGTATTGTATGTTTTTTTTTACAGGCAAAAGAGCTGAACTTCTTGGGGCATGCCCCGCAAAGGGCCCTGTTCAGGGCTGGTAAGGTAAAAGAGCTTTGAACTTTAGTAATTTAGAATAGGGTAGGGCATTTTTTATTTTGGGGGTCTTTGTTATTTTATTAGGGGGCTTAGAGTAGGTGTAATTAGTTTAAAATTGTTGTAAGATTTTTCTTATGTTTGTAAATATTTTTTTATTTTTTGTAACTTAGTTCTTTTTTATTTTTTGTACTTTAGTTAGTTTATTTCATTGTAGTTATTTGTAGATATTGTATTTAATTAATGTATTGATTGTGTAGTGTTAGGTTTAATTATAACTTAGGTTAGGATTTATTTTACAGGTAATTTTGTTATTATTTTAACTAGGTAACTATTAAATAGTTCTTAACTATTTAATAGCTATTGTACCTGGTTAAAATAATTACAAAGTTGCCTGTAAAATAAATATTAATCCTAAAATAGCTACAATGTAATTATAATTTATATTGTAGCTATATTAGGATTTATTTTACAGGTAAGTATTTAGCTTTAAATAGGAATAAGTTATTTAATAAGAGTTAATTAATTTCGTTAGATTAAAATTATATTTAATTTAGGGGGGTGTTAGTGTTAGTGTTAGACTTAGCTTTAGGGGTTAATACATTTATTATAGTAGCGGTGAGCTCTGGTCGGCAGATTAGGGGTAAATAATTGAAGTTAGGTGTCGGCGATGTTAGGGAGGGCAGATTAGGGGTTAATACTATTTATTATAGGGTTAGTGAGGCGGATTAGGGGTTAATAACTTTATTATAGTAGCGGTGCGGTCCGCTCGGCAGATTAGGGGTTAATAAGTGTAGGCAGGTGTAGGCGACATTGAGGGGGGCAGATTAGGGGTTAATAAATATAATATAGGGGTCGGCGGTGTTAGGGGCAGCAGATTAGGGGTACATAGCTATAATGTAGGTGGCAGCGCTTTGCGGTCGGCAGATTAGGGGTTAATTTTTGTAGGTAGCTGGCGGCGACGTTGAGGGGAGCAGGTTAGGGGTTAATAAATATAATACAGGGGTCGGCGGTGTTAGGGGCAGCAGATTAGGGGTACATAAGGATAACGTAGGTGGCAGTCGGCAGATTAGGGGTTAAAAAAAATTAATCGAGTTGCAGCGATGTGGGGGGGCCTCGGTTTAGGGGTACATAGGTAGTTTATGGGTGTTAGTGTACTTTAGAGCACAGTAGTTAAGAGCTTTATGAACCGGCGTTAGCCCAGAAAGCTCTTAACTACTGACTTTTTTCTGCGGCTGGAGTTTTGTCGTTAGATTTCTAACGCTCACTTCAGACACGACTCTAAATACCGGAGTTAGAAAAATCCCATTGAAAAGATAGGATACGCAATTGACGTAAGGGGATCTGCGGTATGGAAAAGTCGCGGCTGAAAAGTGAGCGTTAGACCCTATTTTGATTGACTCCAAATACCGGAGGTAGCCTAAAACCAGCGTTAGGAGCCTCTAACGCTGGTTTTTACAGCTACCGCCAAACTCCAAATCTAGCCGTTAATTAATTACAAAGTTTGGATTTCAGGAAAACTTTGGAATCTGTTGGCGCTTTGCAAATAAGGAAATTTCACGGTGGGCTGTAGAAGCTGGGGCTGGAAAGCTACAATTTAAAGGGGTGATTAATGGATACAATTGGATTGTAGGGTGCCTATATAACAATCTGGCACTTTTTTAAATACAAACTAATATAATTTGAAACTGAAAAAAATATTAGGGGTAGGAATATCCCAGTAATCCCCTTTGAGAAAAAAAAATAGGTCTGGTCTTCATATTTTTGCAGTGCTGCTTTTTAACCCCAGTCCGGCCCTGACTGTCTACTGTTGTTTGCACAATCTTGCATTTCGGAATGGTTTCCTAGACGTGCCTCCCTTGGACCTGCCTTATCAGAATAATGGCAACCTGGCACCCATATCTGTCAAACCTTGTTATAGAAATATGTTATGCTGAAAGGATGATCAGTAATAAACTTTTGTTTAATAAACTTTTAAGTAATAAACTTTTTGTTTTATACAACAAACACAAGAAATATTACTAAGCATATTATTTTGATAAATATGAGTGTATTGAGCTTAAATACAATAGAATTTACGCAATTAAGAAGTGCATAATACAAACACTTTTAAATGTGCAGAAGATTTTTTCTGACAAATTTTAAATTTTCTTCAATTTGTTGGCTCCTATATCATGTGGCAGCCATCAGCCAGTCACAGACTCATATACGTATACACTGTAAACTCTTGCACATGCTTAGTAGTAGCCTGTGCTTCAGAAGGTGTGTGTGCATATAAAAAGACTGGAACAATTTTAAATGAAAATAAATTGGAAAGTTTCTTGCATGCTTTATCTGAATCATGAAAGTCTAATGTTCACTTTAGTGTCTCTTTAAACAGTAAGGCCTAGATTTAGAGTTGGGCGGTAGCCGTCAAAACCAGCGTTAGAGGCTCCTAACGCTGGTTTTTACCGCCCGCTGGTATTTGGAGTCAGTCAGGAAAGGGTCTAACGCTCACTTTGCAGCCGTGACTTTTCCATACCGCAGATCCCCCTACGCCATTTGTGTATCCTATCTTTTCAATGGGATCTTTCTAACGCCGGTATTTAGAGTCTTGGCTGAAGTGAGAGTTAGAAATCTAACGACAAAACTCCAGCCGCAAAAAAAGTCAGTAGTTAAGAGCTTTTTGGGCTAACGCCGGTTTATAAAGCTCTTAACTACTGTGCTCTAAAATACACTAACACCCATAAACTACCTATGTACCCCTAAACCGAGGTCCCCCCACATCGCCGCCACTCTATTAAAATTTTTTAACCCCTAATCTGCCGCTCCGTACCCCGCCGCCAGCTACGTTATCCCTATGTACCCCTAATCTGCTGCCCCTAACATCGCTGACCACTATGTTATATTTATTAACCCCTAATCTGCCGCCCCTGCTATCGCTGACACCTGCATATTATTATTAACCCCTAATCTTCCACTCCGTACACCGCTGAAACCTATATTATACCTATGTACCCCTAATCTGCTGCCCCTAACACCGCCGACCCCTATATTATATTTATTAACCCCTAATCTGCCCCCCACAACGTCGCCTCCACCTACCTACAATAATTAACCCCTAAACTGCCGACCGCATCTCACCGCTACTATAATAAAGTTATTAACCCCTAATCCGCCTCACTCCCGCCTCAATAACCCTATAAGAAATAGTATTAACCCCTAATCTGCCCTCCCTAACATCGCCGACACCTAACTTCAATTATTAACCCCTAATCTGCCGACCAGAGCTCGCCGCTACTATAATAAATGTATTAACCCCTAAAGCTAAGTCTAAACCTAACACTAACACCCCCCTAAGTTAAATATAATTTAAATCTAACGAAATAAATTAACTCTTATTAAATAAATTATTCCTATTTAAAGCTAAATACTTACCTGTAAAATAAAACCTAATATAGCTACAATATAATGAATAATTATATTGTAGCTATTTTAGGATTAATATTTATTTTACAGGCAACTTTGTAATTATTTTAACCAGGTACAATAGCTATTAAATAGTTAATAACTATTTAATAGCTAAAATAGTTAAAATAATAACAAAATTACCTGTAAAATAAATCCTAACCTAAGTTACAATTAAACCTAACACTACACTATCATTAAATAAATTAAATACAATACCTACAATTATCTACAATTAAACCTAACACTACACTATTAATAAATTAATTAAATACAATACCTACAAATAAATACAATTAAATAAACTAACTAAAGTACAAAAAATAAAAAAGAACTAAGTTACAAAAAATAAAAAAAAATTTACAAACATTAGAAAAATATTACAACCATTTTAAACTAATTACACCTACTCTAAGCCCCCTAATAAAATAACAAAGACCCCCAAAATAAAAAAATGCCCTACCCTATTCTAAATTAAAAAAGTTCAAAGCTCTAGGGCCTCAGATACTCCTATCATGGACCCCACGGGTTTACTGCAAGAGCTCAAATCCTTTTTCTTGCCAAAAATGGAGTCTCTCCAGGCGGGTGTGGACACCCTTACCAGCGAAGTCCGTCAATTTTCTACGAGACTTACGCAGGCAGAACAGCGTATTTCTGATGTGGAGGACCGACAAGAATCTACCACCACATCTGTGCGACAACTCTTACGCCAAAACCAAGCTCTACAAGAAAAAGTGGAGGACTTAGAAAACCGCAGTCGGAGAAATAACCTCAGAATAGTGGGACTACCTGAATCTGTGAAAGGTAAAGATCTCCTAGAATTTACAGCAATGACTCTACCTAAAATACTCAGGATAAATCCAGACCACCTTCCTTTTGATATAGAAAGAGCGCACCGAATAGGCCCAGACAATGGCCTAGAAACCTCCAACTCCAAACCCCGCCAAACAATCTTTAAGTGCCTCAACTATCAGGAAAAGCTTGCACTCCTGAGAGCTTACCGTGCCCACAAAGGAGACCTAATGTTTGAAGGCAAAAAACTCTTGATCTTTCAGGACTTTTCCACAGAGGTAACCAAATTACGCAAGGACTTCGCTCCTCTCTGCTCCCGCCTCTATAAGGAGGGGAGACAGGCCTCCTTGTTATACCCTGCCAAGTTGAGGCTGCAGACACCGACCGGACCTAGGTTCTTCCGCACCCCTAAAGAACTGCAAGTGTACCTGGATGCGGAGGAACAGGGAGCTGTTCGCTGACCAGGCACAACTATCTCCTAGCCCTCCTTTGTCTTACTATGGACAATCTCATACTACAAATGCTCTCCCATGGAAGGAGAGACTCCTGGATACTCTCCAGAACAGAGGGAGCACCATGGAGGTGCACTCGTACCTGGAGCCATATCCTGGCATCTGTTTTACAAGAAGTTATGCCCTCCACCGCTCCCCCATACAACTGGGGAGTGGAATGGACTTAAA
Organism: Bombina bombina; assembly: GCF_027579735.1. NCBI lineage: Eukaryota > Metazoa > Chordata > Amphibia > Anura > Bombinatoridae > Bombina > Bombina bombina. Next base: position 113,839,901 of record NC_069507.1, read on the forward strand.
AATTTATACCTCTAAAGTTATTATGGTTTATTACTGTTACTGCACTACTTGCCACAACTGTTTACATTATAACTGTTATGTCACATTATTAAATTCACCTCATGTTTTGTATTGCCTACAATGCAGTCGCCCCCTATGCTTCCAGCCTTTGATAGCCTCACAGGTGCATGGTCCCTTTTGGACTACATGCCTATAGCAAGATACAATGCATATATGGCCCAGCATAGCCTATCATTATTGGGCGGCATCCGGCACACACAGTGTCAGATTTGTTTCTGGTTTTTTACTATTACTGCACTACTTGCCATATCTGTTTACACTATGCTGCTATACCATGTCATTATGTTACCCTTATGTTATGTTTTGCCTACAATACGGCCACCTCTTATGCCCCCAACTTTTAATATCCTTGCGGGTGTGTGGTCCCCTATGGACTACATGCCTATAACGGAATATAACGCATATATGGTCCTACATAACCTTCTCCCTATTGGGCGGCATCTGGCACGCATAGTGCCAAATCTGTTTATAAATCTACCTGCCTTGCTGCTAGTTGAAGGAAATGAAGATTTCGTGTCTAATTGCCCCCCTAAGTCCATCATACTATATCTGGCCCCTCAGGATAATGCTCAGATACCTAAGAGAGATATTCCCTCCATAAATGCCCCCCCTTCTCCTTGTACTGCTTATAACGGCTGGACCTCATATGCCATATGCGGAGGGGAAAAAGCTGACCAAAGAGTAAGAATGTCCTTGTTTCTCAGCTCTAATACTTCCTGTACCACGGCCCAACCTGTGGGACACGGGAGACATGGCTTGTATTGTTCTGATAAATTGCCATCATGTATGTCTTATGAAACATTGCTAATGTCTGTTACTTCTCTCTCTCTTAGATTAAACCCGGGGTACCTATGGATCCGTCAGCCGCTGGCAGTTACAAGGTCCAACATCCACAGTGAGTTTTACCCACACCCACCTCATACGCATACAATCACCTACTATAGCCAACTCTATGGAGCCCCCAATTGGTGGCTTGCATACCCCTCATTATCAGTACTCCATTATGGCGATAAATTATAAGGTTACCTCTTGGAATGTGGGAGGGATAACTTCCCCAGCGAAGAGGAGCATGATACTTCAACACCTCAACACACTTAGGTCTGACACAGCACTAATTCAGGAAACTAGACTGTCTGCCAATGAACATGAGAAACTTAAATCTAGATGGGTGAACCAAATTCTCTACACACCAACAGAGGGTAGAAAAAGAGGAGTGGCGGTCCTAGTTAGGAAGGGGCTACCAATCTCCTTTACAGATACGGAGGTTGACAGTGGAGGCAGATACCTAATTACAACAATGCGTATTCAAACTACTACCTATATCCTGTGCAATGTCTATGGCCCTAATGCATATAGCCCTACATTCTGGACCAGCTTGTTTGCGAAACTAGCTACTTACAACACCTCACTTCTAATAATTGGAGGAGATTTTAACTTAGCACAAACACTCCCACTGGATAGATTTAGGGACCCCTCCCTAGGGGCTACAACCAATAAGGACATATCCAGATATAAAAGGGAGACCCGACTAATGCACACATTCAAGGAAACACTAGGCCTGACTGACGTATGGAGAACACACAATCCAGACCAGAGAGACTATACCTGCATTTCTAAGTCACATGGTACCTTATCACGCATTGATTTCTTCCTGACCTCGGCTGCTTTGTCACCCCAAATTCACTCCCCCACAATAAGTCAAGTCACGATATCAGATCATGCCCCAATACATATAAAATTGCAACCGGTAAAGCAAAACCAATCAAGTAAATCATGGAGATTCCCCTCCCACCTGTATAATAATATAGGCTTTCGTCAGTGTCTTACGCAGGCATGGACGCACTATCTATCAGATAATAACCAACATTTAGATAACCTAGATCTCTTATGGCATACCTCTAAGGCAGTTCTGAGGGGTCATATTACTGCCTTTGTGGCGCATACTAATAAACTTTCCAGACAGACGGACAGTGACCTCTTGACGCGACTAACAGAAGCATATAACCACTATCTTTCTAAACCTTCCCATATAACGAGACAAACATATTATGATCTAAAGAGAACTAGAGACACCTTTTTAGAGCTACAAGACCATAGACACACTGTCTACAGACAAGGACACTTCTATAGACATGGTAACAAAGCGGGCAAATTGCTAGCCAACTTAGTCAAAGCCCACAACCCTAAGTCATTCATTACTGCTATTCGGACGGCATCGGGACTGACAACGCAGACTGAAGAGATCTTGACTGAATTTGTCAAATATTATCAAACTTTATATTCCCAACAAAACATAGATGTAGGAAGAAAAACTGCGTTCTGGAGAGACCTTGTAGTCCCTTCCCTCACAGATGAACAGAGAGAAAATTTAAATGCCCCAATATCCCAACAGGAAATTTCTAGGGGGATTAAACGACTCAAACTACACAAAGCGGCAGGCCCTGATGGGCTGCCAGCAGAGTACTATAAGATTCTAGAGAAGGAGGTTAGCCCCATATTAGCATCCCTATACACAGAATACCTACTGCATAACACTCGCCCCAACTGTCGTTTTACTGAAGCTAATATTTGTATTATTCCTAAGCCAGACAGGGACCCCACACTCACCCCTTCCTACAGACCCATCTCGTTGCTTAACAGCGACTATAAATTACTAACGACCATACTAGCTAACAGACTGGCTACTGTCCTACCCTAGTTGGTGCATTCAGACCAAACGGGATTCATTACCGGACGCTCCTCTGTGGTAAATCTTAGAAAGACATTGGCGGTGTCTGCCCATTACTGGTATGGTACCCACTCAGACACAGACTCTAACTTGCCTGATGCTTGCCTTTTGGCGTTAGATGCCGAAAAGGCTTTTGATAGAATTGAGTGGGACCATTTATACTCCTCCATGACACAGTTTGGTGTCACGGGCGCCTTCCTTACCCTCATCCAAAAGCTATACTCAGCTCCCAAAGCCTCACTGATTATCAATGGAGGGCTATCTCCTTCCTTTGCCCTGCAGAGGGGAACCCGGCAGGGATGCCCCCTGTCGCCCCTTCTCTTCGACTTGGCCATAGAACCCCTAGCTTGTTACATTCGACAGCACAGTGAGGGATTAGAGATTAACGGAATTAAACAACATCTCTCGCTTTATGCGGACGATCTCCTCTTGTTTATAGGCAACCCAGAGGTCAATATACCCAAACTTATTGAAATTATTGACGGCTTCGGATCATTCTCCGGTTATAAAATTAATAGAGATAAATCAGAGTTAACTTGGCTGAAAAACACTACACATAACATACTACTAAACAGCGGATTCAAAGTGACAGAGGGTACGTTCAAATACCTGGGTATACAAGTACATGTTGACCCCTCCAAACTATATCCCCTAAACATAGGTAAGATGATTCAGACTGTTAGAGACTCACTACAGGGATGGAGCGGACTTCCACTGTCATTGACTGGTAGAATACATCTTTTTAAAATGATAGCTCTACCCAAGATACTCTACCCCTTACAAATGCTACCCTTGTTGCTAACTCATAAAGACATTAAAATACTTCAATCTGCATTGGGTCAATTCGTCTGGCAAGGTAAGAAACAAAGAATTAATAGAATGACTTTGGCCATGCCATATGAGAAGGGAGGATTACGCCTTCCAAACATTGCCTGGTACAACTGGGCGACCCTCACCAAAATAGTACTGGACTGGCTGACGGGAAACGGACAATTTACGACCCCTACCTTAGAGTCTAGCATAATATACCCAATGCACCTAGCCTATCTGCCGCACGCCAGGCCTAACTCTTTACCCTTAAAAATCCAACAACATATATTATTTAGAGACCCATTGAGAGCATGGGCCAAGCTGGGCAAGTTATGGGGTATACAATTTACTGCTAGCAAATTCCTCCCAATCCAGGGCAATCTCTCCTTCTTGCCTGGATACACTACTGAAGTGTTTCGGACACGGCAGGAAAAGGGTCTTACCAAAATCGGGCAACTATTTAACCCCCTAACTCTTACGATCCATTCCTTTCAAGATTTAAAAAACACATATTCGCTCCCAAACACACATAGATTTGCATACTTACAGTGTAGGCACTATGTCACACAATTAAAAACTGATGGTCTTCTACACACAGAAAACAATAACCTGACTGCACTATGCTCACTGGCTAAACAGGGTTCCTACGAGCTGGCAAACACATATAACCTAGTACTCAGGCACTTTGACACCCTTACCACCCAAAAACTAGCATCAAAGTGGTCCAGATGTAGAAACATACAGATTGATGGTGAAAGGCTCCTAAACAGTTTAACAGAAGTTAGATCTATTACCTTATCAGCAAACCTAAGAGAGACGCATACCAAAATCTTGCAACAAGCTTACATTACTCCAGCTCTCAGGGCCAAATGGATCCCGGGAGCACAAGATGTATGTGTTAAGTGTAACCATGCGAGTCCTGACTGGATTCACTTATTCTGGGATTGCCCTAAGCTACAATGGTTCTGGGGTAAACTAACCTACTGGCTTTCTAAAGTCACCAAAACTCGAGTCCCCCTTTCGGCACAAAGAGTCCTGTTTCTGCTTCCAGAACATACTGTCAGCCCCTATGATACTTTTGTCTCTGTGTCTATCTTGACTGCAAAGCAAATGATCCTACAACACTGGGCAGATAGTTTATCTCCACCCTTCCAAAAGCTACTTACCAAGATACACACCCAGATGCTCATAGAACAAGCGGATGTTAGGGGGAACGTTGAACAAAGGATAGCTAAGTATATAAAGAAATGGGAACCATATCTGCTACACCTGCCTGATGCTGTCAGGGAGCGTGTCCTATACCCGTTTAGAAGCAGTGATTTCATCTTGAAGGAAAACCTTAGGGGAAAGTGGTGTTTTTCTAACATAGCCGCACAATAGACAGGTACATTCCACTATAATCTGCCCCTCACACCTATTACTTCAGTATACCAAGATACGGCTGGCGGTCCAGGGGAGCTCCGGGTAAGTAAGGGATGCCACAGTCTCTGGTGGCACACACCCCCCCCTCTCCCTTTATTTTCTTATTTATTTCTTTGATTGTTATAACTTTTTCTTTTTCTTTTTTTTTGTTTTCTTTCTCTTGTTTATTGTTGTTGTTTATTGAAAATATTTAAAGGAAAAGAGGAAAAAGGTGAGGAGAAGAGGCATGAACTTTGACTTCTAAGACGCCCTGATGCAGGACTATTGAGTCACACTTAAAGGAACTTCTTTATATGATGCCGGGGTCTAAGCCCTGTATGGGTTGTGATGTACTTACTTTCTTTGTATGTACTGCATTTCAATGCTGTTATTGTTTTTCCATTTCTTTGTGCCTACTTCTCCCTCATGTGGTATAAATAAAAGTTTTAAAAAAAAAAAAAAAAAGTTCAAAGCTCTTTTACCTTACCAGCCCTGAAAAGGGCCCTTTGCGGGGCATGCCCCAAAGAATTCAGCTCTTTTGCCTGTAAAAAAAAACATACAATACCCCCCCCCCCAACATTACAACCCACCACCCACATACCCCTAATCTAACCCAAACCCCCCTTAAATAAACCTAACACTAAGCCCCTGAAGATCTTCCTACCTTATCTTCACCATGCCAGGTTCACCGATCGGTCCTCCGAAGTCTTGATCCAAGCCTGATAGGATTCTATCAGCAAATCGGAATTAAGGTAGGAAAATTCTGATTGGCTGATGGAATCAGCCAATCAGATTCAAGTTCAATCCGATTGGCTGATTGGATTAGCCAATCAGATTGAGCTTGCATTCTATTGGCTGTTCCGATCAGCCAATAGAATGCGAGCTCAATCTGATTGGCTGATCCAATCAGCCAATCGGATTGAACTTGAATCTGATTGGCTGATTCCATCAGCCAATCAGAATTTTCCTACCTTAATTCCGATTGGCTGATAGAATCCTATCAGCCAATCGGAATTCGAGGGACGCCATCTTGGATGACGTCCCTTAAAGGAACCTTCATTCTTCATTTGGACGTCGGAAGAAGAGGATGGATCCGCGTCGGAGGTCTTCAAGATGGAGCCGTTCGTCATCGGATGAAGATAGAAGATGCCGCTTGGATCAAGATGGTTGCCAGTCCGGATCTCCTCTTCTTCCCGGATAGGATGAAGACTTTGGAGCCTCTTCTGGACCTCTTCAGCCGCCGCTTGATAGAAGACTTCAGCCGGATGATGGATCGCCAGCCCCCGCTTGGGCTTGGATCAAGACTTCGGAGGACCGATCGGTGAACCTGCCATGGTGAAGATAAGGTAGGAAGATCTTCAGGGGCTTAGTGTTAGGTTTATTTAAGGGGGGTTTGGGTTAGATTAGGGGTATGTGGGTGGTGGGTTGTAATGTTGGGGGGGTTATTGTATGTTTTTTTTTACAGGAAAAAGAGCTGAATTCTTTGGGGCATGCCCCGCAAAGGGCCCTTTTCAGGGCTGGTAAGGTAAAAGAGCTTTGAACTTTTTTAATTTAGAATAGGGTAGGGCATTTTTTTATTTTGGGGGTCTTTGTTATTTTATTAGGGGGCTTAGAGTAGGTGTAATTAGTTTAAAATTGTTGTAATATTTTTCTAATGTTTGTAAATATTTTTTTATTTTTTGTAACTTAGTTCTTTTTTATTTTTTGTACTTTAGTTAGTTTATTTAATTGTAGTTATTTGTAGGTATTGTATTTAATTAATTTATTGATAGTGTAGTGTTAGGTTTAATTGTAGATAATTGTAGGTATTGTATTTAATTAATTTAATGATAGTGCAGTGTTAGGTTTAATTGTAACTTAGGTTAGGATTTATTTTACAGGTAATTTTGTTATTATTTTAACTATTTTAGCTATTAAATAGTTATTAACTATTTAATAGCTATTGTACCTGGGTAAAATAATTACAAAGTTGCCTGTAAAATAAATATTAATCCTAAAATAGCTACAATATAATTATAATTTATATTGTAGCTATATTAGGGTTTATTTTACAGGTAAGTATTTATCTTTAAATAGGAATAATTTATTTAATAAGAGTTAATTTATTTCGTTAGATTTAAATTATATTTAACTTAGGGGGGTGTTAGTGTTAGGGTTAGACTTAGCTTTAGGGGTTAATACATTTATTATAGTACCGGCGAGCTCCGGTCGGCAGATTAGGGGTTAATAATTGAAGTTAGGTGTCGGCGATGTTAGGGAGGGCAGATTAGGGGTTAATACTATTTATTATAGGGTTAGTGAGGCGGGAGTGGGGCGGATTAGTGGTTAATAACTTTATTATAGTAGCGGTGAGATGCGGTCGGCAGATTAGGGGTTAATAAGTGTAGGTAGGTAGCGGCGACGTTGGGGGCGGCAGATTAGGGGTTAATAAATATAATATAGGGGTCGGCGGTGTTAGGGGCAGCAGATTAGGGGTACATAGGGATAATGTAGGTGGCGGCGGTGTACGGAGCGGCAGATTAGGGGTTAAAAATAATATGCAGGGGTCAGCGATAGCGGGGTCGGCAGATTAGGGGTTAATAAGTGTAAGGTTAGGGGTGTTTAGACTTGGGGTTAATGTTAGGGTGTTAGGTGCAGACTTAGGAAGTGTTTCCCCATAGGAAACAATGGGTTCGCGTTAGGAGCTGAACGCTGCTTTTTTGCAGGTATTAGTTTTTTTTTTCAGCTCAAACAGCCCCATTGTTTCCTATGGGGGAATCGTGCACGAGCACGTTTTTGAAGCTGGCCGCGTCCGTAAGCACCGCTGGTATTGAGAGTTGAAGTTGTGGTAAATATGCTATATGCTCCTTTTTTGGAGCCTAACGCAGCCCTTCTGTGAACTCTAAATACCAGCGGTATTTAAAAGGTGCGGCCAGAAAAAAGCATGCGTAGCTAACGCACCCCTTTGGCCGCAAAACTCTAAATCTAGGTGTAAGTATCTAAACAAAAGAAATAAGATAAATCTGCAATGCAATCAGAAGTCACGCATATATATTTGGTTGAAAAATGTAAATAATAAATATAATAATGATGCATCTATATCCATTTATAACTCCATATGTAGACTGTAAACTAATAAAGTGAATATAGATTCATGATATATCATAAATATTAAATTAGATATAAAGAATCATATTTTACTAACCCTACGCAACATCCCTGATGTCATGTGCCCACCTTTGTAAATGTAATTCTGCATGAAGTGTGTGTGAAATATGCTCGAGACCAGCTACTTGGTAGGATAAATATTTGCTTACCAGATAAAATTCTCCTGTAGTGAGTGTTGCTGTCACATGATTAAAGGGATAGTCTAGTCAAAATTAAACTTTCATCATTCAGATAAAGCATGCAATTTTAAGCAACTTTCTAATTTACTCAAATTATAAATTTTTCTAAGTTCTTTTGTTATCTTTATTTGAAAAAGAATGTAAGCTTAGGAGCCGGCCCATTTTTGGTTCACCACCTGGGCAGCGCTTGCTGATTGGTGGCTACATTTAGACACCAATCAGCAAGCGCTACCTAGGTGATGAACCAAAAATGGGCCGGCTGCTAAGCTTACATTCTTGCTTTTTCAAATAAAGATACCAAGAGAATGAAGAAAAATTGATAATAGGAATAAATTAGAAAGCTGCTTAAAATTGCCTTCTCTATCTGAATCAAGAAAGTTTAATTTTGACTAGACTATCCCTTTAAACAAATTATATGCAAGGTCATTTTTGAATCTGCTAATGCTCATAATTGTTTAGTGAGGCTTTTTTGTATTCAGAGCTAAAGTTAGTTGCCGAATGTGGAAGAAGACAACCACTAGTGGCCTTCAGCTATTTTCTGAGACATATTTATACTTTTGAAAGTGCAACCAACAAGATTTGTGTAAATCCAGATCGTAGTGTGTTGAACTTTGAAAAGAACAAATCTGGCTCTAAAAGTAGCCAAAGGCCGTGAGTAACCAACGTCTTGCACATTCAGCAACGCTAACAAATATGCCGAATGCACAGGCCTAGTTACCACTTGATTGTCTGAGGCTAATGGGTTTCTCATGTGAAAGAAAAAGTTTTGGGGGCCAATTAAAGAACGTGCAAGCGGACATGATCTGATATTGTGGATCACATCCGCTGCACATCGATAAATGATGACAGCATACGCTCTTGGCATTTATCATTGCACCAGCAGTTCTGGTGAACTGATGGTGCAATACCGCTAGCAGGGGATGTAAATCAACCCGATCGTATTGGATCGGGTTGTTTTCCGGCGATGTCTGTCCGCCGCCTCAGAGCAGGTGGACAAGTTATGGAGCAGCGGTCTTTAGACCGCTGCTTCATAACTTGTGTTTCTGGCGGAGCTTGATTAATAGGCCCCCTAGTCTTGAAAAGGCTTGAAGCAAGATTCAGAAACATATAGCAGCATGTGTGCATGCATATTTTGTGACAATATGTGTCCAATCAAGTCAAGCCTTATGCATATTTTCAAGCCATAATTGCTGTATAAAATCTCACCGCTGCAAGTGAAAACATATAAAATGTTTTATTTTTGTTTGAAATGTGTATTTAAACCACATTAAAGTGCATTTGCATGAAAAGTATAAAAGTTTATGTTTTATTTCAGTGAAATATTCTAAGAAAAACAATGTTGAATGTATTATATATATATATATATATATATATATAAATCAATGTAAATATTTGTATAGGAAATTAGCACATATAGGCAAGTATCCCCTCTTGCTTTTCCCCAGAAATTCTTAATATACAATGTTACCAATGCACAAGAGAATTGTGGGTAAGATATGCAAATTAGATTAAAAAAAACTGAGAATTTCCATATCTAATTTGCATATCTTACCCACAATTCTCTTGTGCATTGGTAACATTGTATATTAAGAATTTCTGGGGAAAAGCAAGCAGGGATACTTGCCTAGATGTGCTAATTTCCTGTGCAAATATTTACATTGATTTAATTTTGAGACATGGAGGATTTTAATTTCAGTTTTTTATCTCCCCCCATAATTTTAATAAATTTATATATATATATATATATATATATATATATATATATATATATATATGACACACAGCTGTAATCAAAATTATTCAACCCCCATTTCAAATCAGATTTATAGTCAAAATTTGCAGACTTTCAGCTGTTTGCAATGAACAAATCAAACAAAAGCAATTGAAATAGCTCAACACAACAAATGCTTCAAGTGATTTCCCCCAATTCAACTGAAATGCAACTTTTAATACATTCTGCAGTCTCAAAATTATTCAACCCCCTAATAAGAATCCCTAGGTGTTGTCTCAAGCACACCTGATGCAACAAATCAAGGGCTTCATTAGTTGCACCAGGTGTGCTTGAGCTAGAACACATGAAATACCTGAACTGGCTTGGGGTTTGTTGAGTGTTATGTTAAAAATATAGCTAAGTCAAAAGAATGGTCCAAAAAGTTAAGAGAAAAGATCATCGCCCTTCACAAACAAGGAGCAGGCTACAAAAAGATAGTGAGGCACTAAATGTTCCAAGAGACACCGTTGAAAACATAGATTGCAAGTTCAAAGTTAAAGGAACAGTGGTTACACTACCTGGACCGGGCAGTAAACGGATGCTATCAACAGCTGCAACCAGATTTCTGAGAAGGCAGGTTGGGAAAAACCCTCAAGTGACTGCAAAAGACCTGCAGCAAGACTTGGTGGCAACAGGTACTGTGGTTTCAGTTTGCACAGTAAGGGGCACACTAAAACGCAGAAGAATTCCATGCCAGAACTCCAAGATGTACACCACTACTTACCCAAAAGCACAAGAAAATTCAGCTGCAATATGCTCAAAATCATATAAATAAGCCACAGAAGTTTTGAGATTCTGTTCTGTTGAACAATGAAACAAAACTGGAACTTTTCGGCCCGATGGATCAGCGGTTTGTCCGGAGGAAGAAGAATGAAGCATACGCTGAAAAGAACACTCTGCCAACAGTTAAGCATGGTGGTGGCTCAGTGATACTCTGGGGCTGCTTTGCATCCTCTGCCACCGAAAACCTGCAGCATGTGGAAGGCAAGATGGATTCATTGAAGTATCAGGAAATCCTAGGAGAAAACATCATGCCATCTGTGCGGAAGCTGAAGCTTGGGCATCATTGAACCTTCCAACAGGACAATGATCCCAAGCATACCTCAAATTCCACCAAGGTTTGGTTGCAGAAAAAGTCCAGCAACAGCCGCACTCAGCTAAATAAAACAGCAATCCAGGTAGATAAAAACAAAGACAGCATCTTTTATTGTGCCATTATGAAAATTAAGTACACACTGAAATGGCAAGCAGCAAACATGGTTGCAGAAGAAGTCCTGGAAGATTCTACAGTGCCCATCACAGTCACCTAACTTGAACCCCATAGAAAACTCATGAATATTACTAAACTGGGGGCCATTGCTCATGAGAAATGGGCCAAGATTCCTCAGGAACGCTGCCAGAAGCTGATGGCTGGCTATGCATCTCATTTGCAGCAGGTCATGACAGCAAAATTGTGCTCTACTAAGTACTAAAAAAGCTTGCCATGAATGGGTTGAATCATTTTGAGACTGCAGAATTCATTAAAAGTTGCATTTTCAGTTGAATTTGGGGGTACAACTTGAAGCTTTCGTTGTGTTGAGCCTGGAAATCAATGAAAGCCCCTGATTTTAATAATACTTTTATATACCAGAAGCAAAATAATAAACATTATAATCATTTTAATATATATGTATTACACTGAGGGCTGAATTTAAATTTACAATTGCTAAAGTCACTACAGTTTACGTTTGAAAACTCAGGATGAACACTCAACCATTACTTTAAGTGGATACACCTTATTTTCAGCTTCATTCATTCAGTTTATAGCTTTATTTACAAACTTTGATAAATATTGCTTTTTTAGCTTCATAGATGCTTGTGAGGTTGCTAATGGCATTGTTGTGAAGATGAAAACATATTGAAATGACACCTTTGGAAACACTTGAAACAAAGTTAATGTAAATGTCTGTGTGAAATGTATGCATTTATCCACCAATCAGAGAGTGCTACCCAGGTGCTGAACCTAAAATGGGCTGGCTCTTAAGTTTACATTCCTGTTTTTTCAAATAAAGATACCAAGAGAATGAATAAAAATTGATAACAGGAGTAAATTAGAAAGTAGCTTAAAATTGCATGCTCTATCTGAATCATAAAAGAAAAAAATTGGGTTTAGTATCCCTTTAACAGGGTGTACATTCAAAGGCGCTGAGATTGCATGAGGAGCAGACCTGATTCTCTCAACCCTCACTTTCTCTATACATAAAGGCCATACTTAAATGGCCATAATACCCAAATATTTAAACACTTGAAAGTGATGCTGTAAAAAGCTGACTAGAAAATATCACCTGAACATCTCTATGTAAAAAAGAAAGATATTTTACCTCAAAAGTTTCTCAGTAGCTACATCCCATTGTAAAGGACTTCTAAGCAGCAAATTAGTATGTCTGTCCCGGGACAGCAGAAGGAGCGAGTTTACGTGCACTCTCATCTTATTTCCCTATTCAGCTTAAGGAAGTTTACAATGAAATCTCATGAGAGTTAAGTCAAATCTCATGAAATCACAGTAAAAGAGTTCATGACCTCAGCACTGTTGATGCCGATTGTCTGCTGTTCATTTCTTCATTTTTTTATTTATTTTTTTACTTGCAGCTGGACTGCAGCAGAGTATAACATTTTACACAGAACTTACTCTGCTGAGCCCAGGAAATTGTGAGGTAAAATATCTTCCTTTTTTATATAGAGATGCTCAGGTGATATTTTCCTTTCAGCTTTTTACAGTTATACTGCATCAGTTTCAAGTGATTTACCATATGAGTATTATGTCCCTTTAAGTATTGAAATTTTCATTATGTTTGGGTTTTGTATGGGAAAGAACAGCTGTTTAATAAACCTAAGCAAACAATTTCCACTACATTACATTACATTATTATACTATTTAGCTTGTATAGCAAGTCATTGGGAACCCATTTAAGGGAAATCTGTTGGCAACCAAGAGATTTGCACAACCTTTTTTTTTTACCTTGGAATATTCTGATTATGAGTTTTATTAAAGTCTATATACTATTTTGATTACCACCATTTTGGTACCAATATTTCTAAAACGCATCAGACTGTCAAAACTACAATAAAAGTCTTCCTAGGAAAGGTTTCCTTTTAATTTCTTTATTTTCATTATTACAAGGTACCCAAAGAAAAAATCCTGTTTATTCAGATATTCAGATATTTTATTGTCTTTCCCAAGAGATGAAGGAGATCTTGTTTTATTTTTTCAAATATGTTGATTGTTCCAAAAAAGGAAGAACAACTTAGACCAGTTTTGGATATCAAAGCCCTAAACACATTATTGATAAGTTTTTTAAGATAACATAAAGTTTATTTGCTTTAAATCTCCAAGCAATGAAAAAACATAATTTATGTAAGAACTTACCTGATAAATTAATTTCTTTCATATTGGCAAGAGTCCATGAGCTAGTGACGTATGGGATATACAATCCTACCAGGAGGGGCAAAGTTTCCCAAACCTCAAAATGCCTATAAATATACCCCTCACCACACCCACAATTCAGTTTAATGAATAGCCAAGAAGTGGGGTGATAAAGAAAGGAGTAAAAAGCATCAACAAAGGAATTGGAATAATTGTGCTTTATACAAAAAAATAATAACCACCATAAAAAAGAGTGGGCCTCATGGACTCTTGCCAATATGAAAGAAAGGAATTTATCAGGTAAGTTCTTACATAAATTATGTTTTCTTTCATGTAATTGGCATGAGCTAGTGACGTATGGGATAGCAAATACCCAAGATGTGGAACTCCACGCAAGAGTCACTAGAGAGGGAAGGATAAAAATAAAGACAGCCAATTCCGCTGAAAAAATTAATCCACAACCCAAATCATAAGTTTTAATCTTATAATGAAAAAGAAAAAAACTGAAATTATAAGCAGGAGAATCAAACTGAAACAGCTGCCTGAAGAACTTTTCTACCAAAAACTGCTTCTGAAGAAGAAAAAACATCAAAATGGTAGAATTTAGTAAATGTATGCAAAGAAGACCAAGTTGCTGCTTTTCAAATCTGATCAACTGAAGCTTCATTCTTAAAAGCCCAGGAAGTGGAAACTGACCTAGTAGAATGAGCCGTAACCCTCTCGGGGATTTACCCGACTCCAAATAAGCGTGATGAATCAAAAGCTTTAACCAAGATGCCACAGAAATGGAAGAAGCCTTCTGACCTTTCCTAAAACCAGAAAAGATAACAAATAGACTAGAAGTCTTCCTGAAATCTTTAGTAGCTTTAACATAATATTTCAAAGCTCTTACCACATCTAAAGAATGTAAAGATCTTTCCAAAGGATACTTAGGATTAGGACACAAAGAAGGGACAACAATTTCTCTACTAATGTTGTTGGAATTCACAACTTTAGGTAGGAATTTAAATGAAATCCGCAAAACCGCCTTATCCTGATGAAAAAATCAGAAAAGGAGACTCACAAGAAAGAGCAGATAATTTAGAAACTCTTCTAGCTGAAGAGATGGCCAAAAGAAACAACACTTTCCAAGAAAGCTATTTAATGACCAAAGAATGCATAGGCTCAAACGGAGGAACCTGAAAAGCCTTCAAAACCAAATTAAGACTCCAAGGAGGAGACATAGATTTAATGACAGGCTTGATACGAACCAAAGCCTGAACAAAACAATGAATATCAGGGAGTTTAGCAATTTTTCTGTGGAATAAGACAGAAAGAGCAGAGATTTGTCCTTTCAAGGAACTTGCAGACAAACCCTTATCCAAACCATCCTGAAGAAACTGAAAAATTCTAGGAATTCTAAAAAAATGCCAAGAGAATTTATGAGAAGATCACCATGAAATGTAAGTCTTCCAAACTCGATAATAAATCTTTCTAGAAACAGATTTACGAGCCTGCAACATAGTATTAATCACTGAGTCAGAGAAACCTCTCAATTTCCATACCTTCAAATTTAATGATTTGAGATCCTGATGGAAAAACGAACCTTAAAATATAAGGTCTGACCCTAATGGAAGTGGCCAGGGTTGGCAACTGGACATCCGAACAAGATCCACATAACAAAACCTATGCGGCCATGCTGGAGCCACCAGCAGCACAAACTATTGCTCCATGATGATTTTGAAAATCACTCTTGGAAGAAGAACTCGAGGCGGAAAAATATAGGCAGGATTGATAACTCCAAGGAAGTGTCAATGCATCCACTGCTTCCGCCTGAGGATCCCTGGCCCTGGATAGGTACCTGGGAAGTTTCTTGTTTAGATGAGATGCCATCAGATCTATTTCTGGAAGCCCCCACATCTGAACAATTTGAAAAAACACATCTGGGTGAAGAGACCACTCTCCTGGATGTAAGGTCTGACGACTGAGATAATCCGTTTCCCAATTGCCTATACCTGGGATATGGACCGCAGAAATTAGACAGGAGCTGGATTCCGGCCAAGCAAGTATCCAAGATACTTCTTTCATAGCCTGAGGACTGTGAGTCCCACCCTGATGATTGACATACGCCACAGTTGTGACATTGTCTGTCTGAAAACAAATAAACGTCTCTCTCTTCAATAGAAGCCAAAAACTGAAGAGCTCTGAGAGTCACACGGAGTTCCAAAATATTGATTGGTAATCTCGCCTCTTGAGATTTCCAAACCCCTTGTGCTGTCAGAGATCCCCAGAGAGCTTCCCAACCTAAAAGACTCACATCTGTTGTGATCCCGGTCCAGGTTGGATGAACCAAAGAGACCCGTAGAACTATACGATGGTGATCTAACCACCAAGTCAGAGATAGTTGAATATTGGGATTCAAGGATATTAAATGTGGTATCCTAGAATAATCCCTGCACTATTAATTCAGCATAAAAACTGGAGAGGTCTCATATGAAAACGAGCAAAGGGAATTGAGTCCGATGCTGCAGTCATGAGACCTAAAACTTCCATGCATATAGCTACTGAAGGAAATAATAGAGACTGAAGGTTCCGACAAGCTGAACCCAATATAAATTGTCTCTTGTCTGATAGAGACAAAGACATTGACACAATCTATCTGGAAACCTAAAAAAGGTGAGATTTGTCTGAGGAATCAAGGAACTTTTTTGGTAAAATGATCCTCCAACCATGTCTTTGAAGGAACAACAGAAGTTGAATCGTATGAGATTCTGCAGAATGAAAAGACTAAGCAAGTAACAAGAATAAGGAAACACAGAGAACCTTTGAAAAGATTCCTAGAACTGTCACTAGGCCAGAAAGGAAGAGCAACAAATTGGTAATGCTTGTCTAAAAAAGAGAATTTCAGAAAATGAAAATAATCTGAATGAAACAGAATTTGAAGATATGCATCCTGTAAGTCTATTGTGGGCAAATAATGCCCTTCCTGAACAAAAGGCAGAATAGACCTTATAATCACAATTCTGAAAGATGGTACTCTACATGACTTTTCAAAGGTTTTTTTTTTTTTCTTTGGGACAATGAATAGTTCTGAATAAAACCCCAGACCCCGTTCCTGAAACGGAACTGGTATGAATACCCCAGATAACTCCAGGTCTGAAACACACTTCAGGAAAGTCTGAGCCTTTACTGGGATTGCTGGAATATGTGAGAGAGAAAAAGACTTCTCACAGGCGGTCTTACTCTGAATCCTATTCTGTACCCCTGAGAAACAATATTCTGAATCTAAGGAGTTTGAACCAAACAACTTTAGAAAAATCTTAACCTGCCCCCTACCAGCTAAGCTGGAATAAGGGCCGCACCTTCATGCAAATTTGGGGGCTGGCTTTGATCTCTTAAATGGCTTGAATTCATTCCATTTTGAAGAAAGCTTCCAATTAGAAACATATTACTTGGGGAAGAATTAGGTTTATGTTCCTTATTAAGAACAAAAACGGTTATAAGCTTAAGATTTACCCTTAGAACTTAATCTTGAGGCAAAAAAACTCCCTTCCCCACAGTAACAGTTGAAAGTATTGAATCCGACTGTGAACCAAATAATTTATTACCTTGGAAGGAAATAAAATAGAAATCTGGATTTAGAAATCAAATCAGCATTCCAGGATTTAAACCACAAAGTTCTTCTAGCTAAAATAGCTAAATACATAGATTTAACCTCAATTTTGAAAATATCAAAAAATGGCATCACAAATGAAATTATTAGCATGTTGAATCAAGTTAACAATGCTAAACAAATCATAATCCGATACTTGTTGCGCTAAAGTTTCCAACCAAAAAAGATGAAACAGCCAAAGAAATTGCAGGCCTAAGAAAAGGAAATGAAAATAAATTAATTTTCCTTAGATAAGATACAAGTTTCCCATCTGAAGGATCTTTAAAGGGACATTAAACACCTAATGAAAATGGCTGAAACCTACTTTTTCTTATAAATAAAAATAAAATAATCACTGCTGTTTATTTTATCTGTTCCTCTTACCCCAAACTTTTCAAAGGGATTGTTTTGAAATACAGTGTTGAGCCAGTGCCAAATTTCCTATGTAAGCTGCCATATTGTAGCGTGCGTTACAGGGCTCATTAGTCACATGACACAGCATATTGGCTGTTACAGTACTTAGAGAATATAACATTTGCCTGCAGCATGTGAGCTGCAGTGAGACACATTTATTTCTCAGTTAGGGTGTAAATAGATTTCATTTGCCAGTCTATTGTATACAATACACATTATGCAGCAAATGCTAAGTGCATTACCTATTTTTTTTAACTTCCCCCCCACAGTTTTACTTTTTCAAACTCCACAAGTTTTCTGCTCTAAGCAGAGCGTTCAGTCACTGTTGTTGTCAATTACTGACATCATGCTCCAGGAGGGGGGAGAGGGAGGGGGAAACTATAACGGAACGGAGTGTAGTTTGTGGAGATGATTTCTGCCTTTCATGACCTTTGATCCTGGTAATGTGAATCACTAAGGGCTGACAGCTTAGTGTTCGTTTAGCAAGGATCGTTGGTATGCATTTTTTATCAGTGTGATCTTCTCCACAGGAGTAGATCACACTGATAAATAATGCATACAAACGATCCTTGCTAAACGAACACTAAGCTGTCAGCCCTTAGTGATTCACATTACCAGGATCAAACGTCATGAAAGGCAGAAATCATCTCCACAAACTACACTCCGTTCCGTTATAGTTTCCCCCTCCCTCTCCCCCCTCCTGGAGCATGATGTCAGTAATTAACAACAACAGTGACTGAACGCTCTGCTTAGAGCAGAAAACTTGTGGAGTTTGAAAAAGTAAAACTGTGGGGGGAAGTTAAAAAAAATAGGTAATGCACTTAGCATTTGCTGCATAATGTGTATTGTATACAATAGACTGGCAAATGAAATCTATTTACACCCTAACTGAGAAATAAATGTGTCTCACTGCATCTCACACACTGCAGGCAAATGTTATATTCTCTAAGTACTGTAACAGCCAATATGCTGTGTCATGTGACTAATGAGCCCTGTAACGCACGCTACAATATGGCAGCTTACATAGGAAATGTGGCACTGGCTCAACACTGTATTTCAAAACAATCCATTTGAAAAGTTTGGGGTAAGAGGAACAGATAAAATAAACTGCAGTGATTATTTTATTTTTATTTATAAGAAAAAGTAGGTTTTGGGGATTATAAGAAGACAAGTGTTAAGGGTCCCTTTAAAATAAATACTATTTTCCATAGGAATAGTAGTACGTTTAGCAAGAGTAGAGATAGCCCCATTAACTTTGGGGATCTTTTCCCAAAACTCCAAACTAACTGCTGGCAAAGGATACAATTTTTAAAACCTTAAAGAAGGAATAAAAGAAGGCCTATTCCATTCCCTAGTATTAGGAACTGGAAAAAAACCTCTGAAGTAACCACAGGATGTTAATAAACAGAATTTAAATGTTACCTAGCCTTAAAATCAAGAGGACTAGTCTCCTCAATATCCAATATAATCAACACTTTTTCAACAAAGAACGAATGTACTCCATTTAAAATAAAAAAGTAGATTTGTAAGTGTCAATATCTGATGAAGGATCTTCTGAATCAGATAAATCCTCATCAGAGAAGGATAATTCAGTATGTTGTCAGTCATTTGAAAATTCATCAACTAAATGAGAAGTTTAAAAAAGACCTTTACATTTTATTAGAAGGCGGGATGGCAGACAAAGCCTTCTGAATAGAATCAGAAAAATATTCTTATAAATTCCCAGGTATATCTTGTACATTAGATGTTAAAAGAATAGCAATAGACAATGCATTAATACTGATGGACATTTTCTCTGCATGTAAAAGTTTATCATGATAACTTATTACAAACCACAGCTAAAGATAAAAATTCATAACAATAAAATAAATGAACTTAGCTTTGGTAGGACTGATATCAGTCAGCAGGAATCCAACAGTGTTTTCTGATACAGGAACAGTTTTGAGACATCTTGCAAATGTAAGAGAAAAAACAACATATAAAGCAAAATATCAATTTCCTTATATGACAGTTTCAGGAATGGGGGAAAAAAATGCAAACAGCATAACCTTCTGACATAGAAAAAAAGACCAGAGGCAAAAGGAATGGGGTCTTAAAATAATGAAAATATTTGGCGCCAAGTATGACGCACAACAAACAGAAAAATATTTTTTGGCGCCAGACGTCCGAAAACGAAACAATTGCGTCATAGATGACGCAACTTCATGAAAGACTCAGCGCCAACTAAGACGCCTGAAATTACGTATTTGCATCACAAACGTAATTTTTGCGACAAAAAAATCTTGCGCCAAGAATGACGCAATAAATTTTGGCATTTTGCGCCCTCGCAAGCCTAATACAGTCCGCAATTTAAAAGAATCAATTTGAAAAAGACTAAACCCCAGGTAAGAAAAAAATTCTTAAAAATGCATTTCCCCGATATGAAACTGACAGTCTGCAAGAAAAGGAAATATACTGAAACCTGAATCATGGCAAATATAAGTACAATACATACATTTAGAACTTTATATAAAGTGCCAAACCATAGCTAAGAGTGTCTTAAGTAAAAGAAACATACTTACCAAAAGACACCCATCCACATATACCAGTACTGAAACGAGAATCAGTAGAGGTAATGGTATATAAGAGTATATTGTCGATCTGAAAAGGGAGGTAGGAGATGAATCTCTACGACCGATAACAGAGAACCTATGAAATAGATCCCCGTTATGATGACCATTGCATTCAATAGGTAATACTCCCTTCACATCCCTCTGACATTCACTGTACTCTGAGAGGAACAGGGCTTCAAAAAATGCTGAGAAGCGCATATCAACGTAGAAATCTATCACAAACTTACTTCACCACCTCCATAGGAGGCAAAGTTTGTAAAACTGAATTGTGGGTGTGATGATGGGTTTATTTATAGGCATTTTGAGGTTTGGGAAACTTTGCCCCTCCTGGTAGGATTGTATATCCCATACGTCACTAGCTCATGGACTCTTGCCAACATGAAAGAAACAAGCAATTTATGACCACTACTAAAATATACCTAACTAAGTTAGGGCATCGTTACCATCACATGCAGAGGTTCAAGTCAGTCTTGCTATGGCACCTCTCATCCCTGTTGCCAGCCAAAATCAGGCACTGTTGTAGGTGATCCTTGTACAAATAATATCTTGAGTAAAGCTTTAGCACAATATACAGATTCAAGAGACAATTACAATTTATGTTACTCATCAAACCATATGTTATCTTTTAGTAATAATTATAAATCACAGTGAATATCAAGAACTATCAGTGGAACAAAACCTTATACAGAAGATGCACCCACTAAATTGTAATGTAATGGTGACAGACCAAATGATTCTGTGTTCTCACTATCACATAAGATGAAAACTGTTTACTCATTCTCCTATCATACAGGCATCATTGTAGTCAATCCCTCACCAAAATGATTTATCTATCCCATGATGTCAGATGACCTCTGCCCCACTGGAGCAACAGATTAAATGTGGCACAGTTTTCAGCATGAAATATGAAAAGCAATTACAGCAGACATCAGTCTGTCAGATTGATGAACAATGTTAGTTCACTGTGAGCTCAGAAAATGTATATATTTTAACAGAAGACTTCACTTTAAAATGACTTTTTCCCAGTCATTTAGAGTTAAAGATCACTACAGAGAATGTCAGATAAAATATAAAATAAAAATATATAAAAATGGTTACAATTTGAGACAATAAATAGTTTTACATAATATATTTGCATTTATATATTTCCTGAAATGTTACTATAATATATAAAAAACAAGGTACTTCTGTATTGATGCTTCTTTATTGCATATATACAGTATATAAGAATTAAACTCATATATACAATTAAGCCCAGAGTTAATTTATGTATTAGACTAGTTGTGAGGGGATAAGCTATAAAGCTAATATGCAGTTATTATTATTGATATTATTATTATACTTTATTTATGAAGCGCCAACATATTCCGCAGCGCTGTCCATGGATACAATTAATTTAGATAAAACAATGATAGAAAACTTGTGGGAGACAGGAAAAAAATTACAAACACATACAGGAGGAATTTAGGGCCCTATTCCCATGGGAACTTACAATCTAGAAGGGTAGGAGGTTGAGAAACAGGAGGTGAGGACTGCAAGAGTGAGAAAGATGTTAATGCAGAGTTAGATATGCAGTTTAAAACATACCTATGTATTACAATAGAGACGAAGAATATGCAGGAGTTATATTGGCTAAAAGATGCATAATTTACATTGATTGTATTAGCTATTTTTGAAAAGATTTTCTCAATCACAGCTAACTAGACCCAGAAATATGGTACGAAAGAATATATTTTTAGTATCATCATTTTGAAATCACATGATAGTGTCTTTAGGTAGCATTTGTCTGACACTTAGAAATCCGAATCAAGCAGGGCTTATTCTTTCATAAGGCAAAATATATTACAAAATGCAATATCATGTAAGTGAATTATTTTTCTAAAAGTTGAATAAACAGTTTAGGAGCTGTATATTATTTTATACAGTACAAAAAGTGGTCCTTCCCACCCATCGCTCCCACGGAGTGTCACTCTCTATAACGATCATCGATCTGCCTTAATAATATGATAAGACAGTAAAATGGCAGTGGGAGGGTAAAAGAGCTTTTGGGGGAGTCGGGGAGGTGGGAGGTAATTTTATTATAATAATAATATAAAATGCATAGTGACTGACTGCCTGCCATTACCTAAGATGGTGGTGACCAATGTGGGGAAAGGTGTTTGGGAGGGATCAGGTTAGGAACAGGGGGTGGAAGGTGTTCGGTGAGAGGGTAGTCTTTACACTACAGCAAAAATGTACTTTATAAAGCTGATTAACCCCTTCACTGCTGGAATTTCAGAAGTGTGGTGCGCAGTTGCAATTAGCAGCCTTCTAAATCGCCCAAAACTAATTGCAAAGCAATGCAAGTTTGCTATTTCTGAACAAAGGGGACCCCATAGAAGCTTTTACAACCATGTGTCTTATGACCCATACGATCGGGCTGATTGACACCCCTGCTAGCAGCCGATTGGCCGCAAATCTGCAGGGGGCGGCATTGCACAAGCAATTCACAAGAACTGCTTGTGCAATGATAAATGCCGACAGCGTATGCTGTCGGCATTTATCGGTGTGCGGCGTACATGATACGCTACATCGTATCATGTCCGTCCGCACTTTAATAAATCGGCTCCTTAGTGTTCAAAAGCAAGCACAACTGATCATTACAGAGAAATGACTGATAGGATATAATACATCAAATACCTCAAACCATCAGCTACAACAAGGTAGGAGGGTAGTCCCTACACTACAGCAAAAATGTACCTTAGAAGCTGATTAACCCCTTCATTGCCAGGAATTTCAGAAGTGTGGTGTGCAGTTGCAATTAGCAGCCTTCAGGTATTTTGGGCAAGTTTTTCTCCTAAACTCATGGTAGCAGAGGGGTAAATGAATTCCAAAAAAGTTATATCACATTTTTTCAAGTCAGAAAAATAGTGACACCAAAGATATACCATATAGAATGTGGACTGTTTCTAAATGTGTACTGCAAATTCCAATGAGAATTCAATTCTCTTTGAAATTTTATTGAGAAAGGTATTTTATCTTTTTTCTGATATGCTATACATTGGTACAAATCTTTATTTGTTTTTAGAAATCAGGACATTTTAAAGTCATCTTATTCCTATGCACTGTTTAAATTGTTTCTTCAAGCAGCTGAAAGTTCTCTTTTAGAAACCTATATTTTGCATGCTATCTTAAAGGGATACTAAACCCAAATTTGTTTTTTCATGTTTCAGTTAGAGCATACTATTTTCAGCAACTTTGTAATTTACTCCTATTATCATTTTTTTCCCGTTCTCTGTCTTTCTTTATTTGAAAAGCAGGAATCTAAGCTTAGGAGCCAGCCCATTTTTGGTTCAGCACCTGGGCAGCGCTGAATGGTGGCCAATTGCTTAGATTCCTGCTTTTCAAATAAAGATAGCAAGGGAACGAATACATTTTGATAATAGGAGGAAATTAGAAAGATGCTTAATATTGCATGCTCTATCTGAATCATGAAAGAAAAAGCATTTGTTTTCATTTAAACCAATATAAGGTTATAATTCTCCTCAATATATTTGTAGTAGTATTTAAAATGCTCTCTTTAAATGTAATATTCGAATTATGCAATATACGAAATAGAAACATTTGAATCAATATATTTGTATTTATTATGTATCAATTTACTAAATTCACTACCACATGAACTATTGAACTTCTGAATAGTATTTGTTAAATTGAATGTTACAATCAAAATTTTGAATGTGGATATTCAATCTAATTATGAACATTCAAATAGGAAAGTAACATTCAAATACCGGAAATAACATTTGATTACCAAATTTTAATGGATTTTCATTCTTATTAACATTCCATTGTCCAAAAAAAATCTCCATAGGACAATTTGTTCTATCAAACGAATGACACTTTTAGCACATTCGTCCATCCCTACTATTGAGGAGGCAGCAGAGAGAAATTAGTTGTCCAGAAAGGAAGTGTTCTGTATATTTCAGGCTGACAAAAAAAAAAAAAAAACGCCCTAAATTTCTCAATAAAGAATGGGATAATAACCTTTTCTATAAATACTATTTATTAAAGGAATAGTCTAGTCAAAATTAAGTTTTCATGATTCAGATAGAGTAGGCAATTTTAATCAACTTTCTAATTTACTCCTATTATCAATTTTTCTTCGTTCTCTTGGTATCTTTATTTAAATGTATGCTTAGGAGCCGGCCCATTTTTGGTTTAACACCTGGGTAGCGCTTGCTGATTGGTGTCTAGCCACCATTCAGAAAGAGCTACCCAGGTGCTGAACCAACAATGGGCTGGCTCCTATGCTTACATTCCTGATTTTTTAAATAAAGATACAAAGAGAACGAAGAAAAATTGATAATAGGAATAAATTAGAAAATTGCTTAAAACTGCATGCTCTATCTGAATCATGAAAGTTTAATTTTTGACTAGACTATTCCTTTAACTCCTTCGTGACCAGAGCACTTTTCTATTTGTTGACCGTCTGGGACCAGGGCTATTTTTGCATTTCTGCTGTGTTTAGCTATAATGTTCCTCTTACTCATTTACTGTACCCGCACATATTATATACCGTTTTTCTCGTCATTAAATGGACTTTCTAAAGATATCATTATTTTCATCATATCTTATAATTTACTATAAAAAAATATAAAATATGATGAAAACATGGAAAAAAACACACTTTTTCTAACTTTGACCCCCAAAATCTGTTACACATCTACAACCAACAACAAACACCGATGCTAAATTGTTTCAATATTTTGTCTTGAGTTTAGAAATACCCAATGTTTACATGTTCTTTTACTTTTTTGTAAGCTATAGGGCAATAAATACAAGTAGCACTTTGCTATTTCCAAACCATTTTTTTTTTCAAAATTAGCAATAATTACACTGGAACACTGATATCTGTCAGGAATCCCTGAATATCCCTTGACATGTAAATATATTTTTTAGTATACAACCCAAAGTATTGATCTAGGCCCATTTTGGTATATTTCATGCCACCATTTCACCGCCAATCGCAATCAAATAAAAAAAATCATTCACTTTTTTACAAACTTTAGGTTTCTCACTGAAATGATTTACAAACTGATTGTGCATTTATGACACAAATGGTTTTAAATGCTTCTCTGGGATCCCCTTTGTTCAGAAATAGCAGACATATATGGCTTTGGCATTGTTTTTTGATAATTAAAAGGCCGCAAAATGCCGCTGAGCACCATACTTGAATTATGCCCAGCAGTGAAGGGGTTAATTAGGTAGCTTGTAGGGAGCTTGTAGGGTTAATTTTAGCTTTAATATAGAGATCAGCCTCCCACCTGACACATCCCAACCCCGGATCCCTCCCAAACAGCTATCTTCCCTACCCCACCCAACAATTGTCCCGCCATCTTAAGTACTGGCAGAAAGTCTGCCAGTACTAAAATAAAAGGCTTTTTTTTTTAAATATCTATTCAACTGTGGTGGACCCCCCCCCTTAGCCCCCAACCTCCCTGATCCCCCAAACAGCTCTCTAACCCTCCTCCCGCTACCTATTTCCCGCCATGTTGGGTACTGGCAGCTGTCTGCCAGTACCCAGTTTGGCCCCCCCAAAACAATTTTTTTATTTTTATTAATAAAATATGCATTTTTCTGTAGTGTAGCTGCCCCCCCTCAAAACCCCCTCCCTCTCCCCCCTCCCAGATCCTTTGATCATTAATTTTTTTCCCCCTTCCTCTCCCTCTTACCCATTCAATCACATTGGTGGCAGTAGTTGCTGCACGTGCGCACACATGTGCGCGCCCCCTGCAGGCCCCACCGCACACTCCTGGGCAACCGGCGTGCACATTGCACATACAGGAACTGGATGACGGGTAGCAATGGGCCGCCCACCTGCCTCCCTGCTAATGCTCCCACCCACCAACCATCGGCTCTTTCTGCAACGGTGTGTAAAAAATATCGAGGCATCACTGCAATACAATAAAAGCGGCTGGAAGTGATCAGGATCGCTTCCACCGCTTGAATCCCCAGAGGACGTGCCAGGAACGTCCTTGGTTACGAAGGGTATTTTTTTGTAGGACGTTCCTGGCACGTCCTTGGTCGCGAAGGGGTTAAAGGGACATAATACGCATATGCTAAATCACTTGAAACTGATGCAGTATAACTGTAAAAAGCTGACAGGAAAATATCACCTGAGCATCTCTATGTAAAAAAGGAAGATATTTTACCTCACAATTTCCACAGCTAAACAGAGTAAGTCCTGTGTAAAAATGTATACTTTAGCTGCTGTTCAGCTGCAGGTAAAAAAAAAAAAAAAATGAAGAAATGAACTGCAGCAAATCAGCATTAACAGTGCTGAGGTTACGAACTCTTTTACTGTTATCTCATGAGATTTGACTTAACTCTCATGAGATTTCTGAATAGGGAAATAACATAAGTGTGCATGAGGCACGCTCCCTTGCAGGTCCCAGGGCAGACATACTGCTTTGCTGCATAAAGCTTTTTACAATGGGGTGTGAATACTTACGACATTTTGAAGTAAAATATCTTTATTTTTTACATAGAGATGTTCAGGTGATATTTTCTAGTCAGCTTTTTACAGCTATGCTAGATCCCTTTCAAGTGTTTTAGCATTTGGGTATCATGGCCATTAAGTAAGGGTTTTGATCTACTCAACTACTATATGATTATATATGTATTATATTTAATGATGGAATGCAAGATGTATATATATTTATGATGTATTATATTAAATATGTCCAACTGATTTACTCTTGGTTTGATTAGTTGGGATTTATTAAAGTTTTATTGAAAACATCTGTTAGGGAGGGCTTTTTTTTTCAATTTAAATGCATAGGTGTAAATTAACAGATATGACTTAAATGAAGAATGGATATTCAAAACACATATACTGCATTTTACATATTTATGTTGGTGGATTGAAAGTATTACTACTGTGTGCTACGTGTAGCACTAATCAGATGCTGTATCACAAACCCTATATACAGAATGATCCGGCTGTTTTGCTGTAGAGTAGCTGCAAATTATTATGGGTCAAGAATGTGCTGCAACAAATTACAAACTAGCTTTTCTTCTCTTCCTGAGGTACCGTTGACCTGGATTGCTTTCTGCAGTCCTCACAAGTTTGTCTGAGGTCAGGGCCCAGATCTCTCTGCTTTTACTTTAATACATTTTAGCACCCATTTGTTATACTATGTTTTTAACTAAATTACAATAAAATTGGCTTTTTATACAAATCAGAGTTTGTCCAATGTATAACGTATTTGCCTAGACATCCTTCACATATTTGTGTGCTTCTGGGTGGGGTTTTTAAAATCCTGGTTCTTCTTAGAAAGGAGGAAAAAGAAGATTGGAGTCCCAATTATGTAATATCTTTCAAACTGCATGATTGGAAGCTTTGATATTTATGAAGTCCACCTATTATATGCATAATCACAAGTTATGTCACTACTGTAGTAACCAGGGGTTTAGGCCTGACTAGGTCCAAAGCTTTGCTTTCTGCCTCTTTGACAGTATACATCCCCAAGTTGGAGAGTGAGTTCAAGGTTTCAACAACCACTCCAATTAAATTTACTTAACTCCCGGGGCGCATCTGAACACCGACCAAGATGGCTGCTTTTAACTTAGGCTGAATTCTGGAGCTGATGGATCCGTTGCCTATCGCATCTCAAGCATATAAATCAAGCCCTAAATTGCAGTTGATCTGTAGATTAATATCTAAAGAACGGACTCATATGTTTTTTTTAACTTTGAATTCCAGCCAAGCAGACCGGAATAAGTGAGGTACGCAGTGGAGGCATAGTAATAGACCTGACTCCTCATTTACCCTCCCTGAGTCCTGATATGTCAGGAGTAACAGCCTTACGAGCTGTCTTGATTCATTGAAACGCAGCTTATGAAACTCTATGGAAATAACTTCTACCTTATTATTACTCTAAGGAGAGCAACAAAACTGAATCCAGCTATGGAAGAGACCTACCATGCGCTACAGGCTTTGCTGGATCATTTTGAATTTCAGATGCGCAACATTATAACAGACGCAATGAAACCCCTAAACCAGGGAACACCTACCAGTGAGTTGTTTTGCCAGGATCCTAAAGGAGATCACAATCTTGGGGCAGCTACGAGTTGGCAGGGTCCAGAGAGGAGTGGCACCATGGCGGTTCAGGTGACGGGTCTGTGTAGATCATTATCCATGCACCAATTTTCTTCTACCACGGCAGCTCATACCCCAGACCTCACAGAGACACTGGAGGAGACGCAGAGAGAGGTCAGAACTGGGTGGAAAGTGCGGAGATCACAGAATATCATAAAGCTCGTACTGACCGACTCCATGACCAAATCTGTTTGTGACCTGGTCTGGTCCTATGTGTGGAGCGATGCGGTCAACCACTTAGGACCGTACAGAAAGCCTGTTAAGTTTGCGGGGATCCGCAGCCAATTTTGGATGGCCCATGTGGATACAGACCAGAAGAGGTCGGGGCCCGATAGAGATTCTCACGGATGGAATCTATTCCTAGCACAGCTGCCCAAGCTCCTATTTCCATGGATGCCAATAAAGATTGGAGTTGGTTAAGCTCTTAAGCTCTTACGGGGACATTTATGAGTGATATATATGTCCAGTGTTAAGGGTAAGATCCCTAGGCCATGATTATACACATATGACGGACAAATGATTAATGAGGACTTTTTAGTCGGATGCAATCATTTAACCTTCTGGATACGATACACTATGATTAGGAAAGGGGTTAAGGATTTTATGCGAACAGTGCAAATTTTAAACATAAGAAATGCTTATCAGTGACAACACCCATTACTGAATCTTATATATGTTTTTCAGTCTCATAGGTGGAGGTGATGCGTAAACCTGTGGGATAAATGTATATGGTTACAATACAGTGTGAATTTAGTACATGTTAAATATCTATGCCGGTAGAAACCCCCACTAGTGATTTTAATATGCGGGATTGATATCAGGGTTGGGGACGATGTGTAAAAATACCTGCTCTTAATCCCTATAGAGGTACAATAATAGTTATACTAATATGGGTTAAATACAATATCCACAGTTGAATAGAGAGCTTCCTGGTATAGTTTGATCAGAGCTTCCTTTACCCGATTGGTTAAATAATATGAGAGTTTGCGAGGCTCATCCCCTAAGCTGTCCTAGGACAGACACACTAAAATGCTGCTTAGAAATCCTTTACAATGGGAGGTGGCTACTGAGGAACTTTTGAGGTAAAATATCTTTCTTTTTTACATAGAGATGTTCAGGTGATATTTTCTAGTCAGCTTTTTACAGCTATGCTGTATCATTTTCAAGTGTTTTAACATTTGGGTATTATGGCCCTTTAAGTTAGAATAATTGACTCTCCTTGAGCAAATCTATTATTTGTGAGACTTTTGTACTAGAATTAATCAAGTCAAACATAAAATCTATTCATAGGGAACTGCAATTTATTAAAACAATCTGCCTCTGACTTGTGGTGGTGATAACTCACTAAAATATAAAATAAATACTCAAATTAAAATTATATTATAATTACAATCTAAATCTACATAAATATAACAATCTTCACCCACAGCAAATGCCTAAACAATTAAAGGGACACTGAACCCAATTTTTTTTCTTTCGTGATTCAGATAGAACATGCAATTTTAAGCAATTTTCTAATTTACTCCTATTATCACATTTTCTTCATTCTCTTGGTATCTTTATTTTAAAAGCAAGAATGTAAGTTTAGATGCCGGCCCATTTTTGGTGAACAACCTGGGTTGTACTTGCTGAGTGGTCGATAAATTCACCCTCCAATAAACAAGTGCTGTCCAGGTCTGAACCAAAAATTGGCTGGCTCTTTAGCTTAGATGCCTTCTTTTTCAAATAAAGATAACAAGAGAAGGAAGAAAAATTTATAATAGGAGTAAATTAGAAAGTTGCTTAAAATTGCATGCTCTATCTGAATCACGGAAGAAAAAAATTGGGTTCAATATCCCTTTAATGTTAATAAATACCCCATACAAATATTTAATATCTCTATTCTGTTTTTGAATACACATTCTTATACATCTTTATATAAATATTCTAATAAAAATAATACAGCTGAGCAAATAACATTTTAACAAACACCTTATATAAGATATGTTATCATTTGTAAAGTTTGTATAATAATAGTATATTTTTTTAATTTCTGAAGGTATTACCTCATTAATTGCTTAACTTCGGGAAACTGAGGCTAATCAAATACAAAAATATTGATGTTGAAGAATGAAAATATATATTCTAGAGATGGAACCTCAATACATTCAATACATTAAAGGGACAGTGTACCGTAAAACTGTTTTCCCCATAATGAGTTTACAATAACTCATTATACCACATGAAGAGTTTAAAATGTGCAAGGGTAACATATATTATAGGTATATTTTATATATGAAATGTGAAACCACAAGCCAATAAAATGGGCTGTGCTTGTAAGGAGAGAAGATTTAATGATCTTATCTGTCTAATAATTTACACAAGGTCTTTCTTATCTTATTTATCCATGTTTATCAAACACTGATACATAGAGAAAACAATGGAAAATTAACATTTTAGTATCTTTCTTTAGACCCCCACTGGGAGCATGATTTCCAATGTCAACTATTTCCAATATCAAAATAAAGATAAAGGAGCTGTGGCTAAACAATGTAATATACATTCCAGAAGGTAAAATGGATAATTGGGAAAGTAAAGGGAAAAAAAATTATAGCACACAGTCCCTTTAATTTGCCCCTATATATGCAATATGGGATGAATATGTATTTTATAGGACAAGGGACTTCAAAGGAATTGTCTCCAGGAAGGAAGTGTCTACACAGATATGAGTACATAGTCTACTGTTATCCAGAGAGCTGTATTGCTTTGTAAGAGTGGAATTTTTCTAATGACAAACCTTGGTGTATGGAGAACCACAAAATTCACAATATTCATCCTGTCAAACACAATTAGTGAGTACATTTCATGCCATTAGGGACTTGTGCTCCCTTTTCTAATTTATTTGGTTGCAATATACTTAGCAAAATGGTGTCTTATTGTCTACTGCAATCTTTTCTCATTTAAGTTTTCACTGATCTTCGTGCCCTTTTCAAACTTTTTTACATTTATTGCAAATTTTGAAAAGATTCTTTTGTCCCTTCTGATTGCAACAATCTGCATATCTGTCTTTTCCTATCATCTTCCCCTATGCGTATTTGCTTATGTTCACTGGTTTGTATTTGATTAATTTTACATTTAATACCCAAGTGTATTTGTGTTAAAATGTTTTAAGCACTGGTAATTCTTCTTCTGTCTTTTTCCTACAATAGTGTTGCCTGAGTTTATTCTCTGTAGAATTCCCCTGCTTGTTCTAAAGTTGTTGTTTTTGGGGGGGTTTTGCAACACTTTTTCTATACAATTTTTAAAGGGGTAGGAAAGTCAACATTAAACATACATAATTTAGATAGAGCTTGTCATTTTAAAATACTTTTAATTTCGCTTCCATTTTAAAATGTGCTTTGCTCTCTTGGTATTCCTTGTTAAAAAAAGAGTATGCACATATCCTACACTAGTGGGAGCTAGCTGCTGATTGGTGCCTCCACACATTTGTCTCTTGTTATTGGCTAACTAGATGTGTTCAGCTAGCTGCTAGCTAGTAGTACAATGCTGTTCCTTCAGCAAAGGATAACAAGCGAATGAAGCAAATTTGATAATAGAAGTAAATTTGAAAGTGGTTTAAAATTGTATGTTCTATACAAATCATTAAAGTTTTTTTGCAAGTTTCCTGTCCCTTTAAGTTATTTAAAATTATATTTGTTCATGATACATTTCTTATTATTACTCTATAAAGGGATTGTAGTCAACTTCTATGTTTGTTTAATCTAAAAGAGCAAATTTTAAAATATATAGTCTCTTAAAGGGACACTGAACCCAATTTTTTTTCTTTTGTGATTCAGATAGAGCATGCAATTTTAAGCAATTTTCTTATTTACTCCTAATATCATTTTTTTTCGTTCTCTTGCTATCTTTATTTGAAAAAGAAAGTTCAGGACTCTGGACAGCACTTGTTTATTGGTGGATGAATTTATCCACCAATCAGCAAGAACAACCCAGGTTGTTCATCAAAACTGGTGTGGCATCTAAACTTACATTCTTGCTTTTTCAAATAAAAATACCAAGAGAATGAAGAACATTTTATAATAGGAGTAAATTAGAAAGTTGCTTAAAATTGCATGCTCTATCTGAATCACAAAAGAAAAAATTTTGGGTTTAGTGTCCCTTTAACCCCTTAACCCCTTAATGACCGAGGACGTGCAGGGTACGTCCTCAAAAAAAAGGCAGTTAACGCCTGAGGACGTACCCTGCACGTCCTCGGTGTGGAAAGCAGCTGGAAGCGATCCTGATCGCTTCCAGCTGCTTTCCGGTTATTGAAGTGATGCCTCGATATGGAGGCATCCTGCAATAACCTTACATGGCCATCCGATGCAGAGAGAGCCACTCTGTGGCCCTCTCTGCACCGGACATCGATGGCCGGTATCGTTGGTGGGTGGGAGCTGACTTGGGAGGCGGGTGGGCGGCCATCGGTGTGCTGTTTAAGGTGGAGGGGGGCGGGATCGGGGGCGGAGCTGACGGGGGCGCGCGTGGGCGCGCGCACGTGCACGGGGGGCGGCGGGCGGGCGCGTGCACGGGCGGGGGCGGGTGGGAGCCGCTATACTACAGAAATGTTTAAATACACATGTGGGGCAAAAGGACACTAAAATGTAAATCAACTAATAATCAAAGTGATTTTGGAGTGGTGGAGGGTTGGTCTTGGGTGGGGGGAGAAGCTACACTACAGAAAAAGGGATTTTTTCTAAAAAAAACCCAACACTTTTTTCTTAACTGGGTACTGGCAGACAGCTGCCAGTACCCAAGATGGCGCCTATTAAGGCAGACGGCGAGGGTTAGACAGCTGTTTGGTGGGGATCAGTGAGGTTGGGGGCTAAGGGGGAATCCTACACAGCAGCATATGTAAATATTCTAAAAAAAAAACAAACTAAAAAGCCCAAATATACCTTTAATTTTAGTACTGGCAGAGTTTCTGCCAGTACTTAAGATGGCGGGGACAATTGTGGGGTGGGGGAGGGAAGAGAGCTGTTTGGGAGGGATCAGGGGGTCTGATGTTTCAGGTGGGAGGCTGAGCTCTACACTAAAGCTAAAATTAACCCTGCAAGCTCTCTACAAGCTACCTAATTAACCCCTTCACTGCTGGGCATAATTCACGTGTTGTGCGCAGTGGCATTTTGCGGCCTTCTAATTACCAAAAAGCAACACCAAAGCCATATATGTCTGTTATTTCTGAACAAAGGGGATCCCAGAGAAGCATTTACAACCATTTGTTCCATAATTGCACAAGCTGTTTGTAAATAATTTCAGTGAGAAACCTAAAGTTTGTGAAAAAGGGAACATTTTATTTTATTTGATCGCATTTGGCGGTGAAATGGTGGCATGAAATATACCAAAATGGGCCTAGATCAATACTTTGGGTTGTCTACTACACTACACTAAAGCTAAAATTAACCCTACAAGCTCCATACAAGCTCCCTAATTAACCCCTGCACTGCTGGGCATAATACACGTGTGGTGCGCAGCGGCATTTTGCGGGCTTCTAATTACCAAAAAGCAATGCCAAAGCCATATATGTCTGCTATTTATGAACAAAGGGGATCCCAGAGAAGATTTTTCAACCATTTATGCCATAATTGCACAAGCTGTTTGTAAATAATTTCAGTGAGAAACCAAAAGTTTGTGAAAAAAATTGTGAAAAAGTGAACGTTTTTTTGTATTTGATCGCATTTGGCGGTGAAATGGTGGCATGAAATATACCAAAATGGGCCTAGATCAATACTTTGGGATGTCTACTAAAAAAATTATATACATGTCAATTGATATTCAGGGATTCCTGAAAGAAATCAGTGTCCCAATGTAACTAGCGCTAATTTTGAAAAAAAAATGGTTTGGAAATAGCAAAGTGCTACTTATATTTATGGCCCTATAACTTGCAAAAAAAGCAAAGAACAAGTAAACATTGGGTATTTCTAAACTCTGGACAAAATTTAGAAACTTTTTAGCATGGGTGTTTTTTGGTGGTTGTAGATGTGCAACAGATTTTGGGGGTCAAAGTTAGAAAAAGTGTGTTTTTTTCCATTTTTTTCCCTCATATTTTATAATTTTTTTATAGTAAATTATAAGATATGATGAAAATAATGGTATCTTTAGAAAGTCCATTTAATGACGAGAAAAACGGTATATAATATGTGTGGGTACAGTAAATGAATAAGAGGAAAATTACAGCTAAACGCAAACACCGCAGAAATGTAAAAATAGCCTTGGTCCCAAACGGACAGAAAATGGAAAAGTGCTGTGGTCATTAAGGGGTTAATGACAACTGACGTACCAGGTACGTCCTGCAAAAACTGACAGTTAGTGACAATGGACGTACCTGGTACGTCAGTTGTCTAAGAGAGTGCTGGAAGTGATTGCGATCGCTTCCAGCAGCTCTCAGGGTATTGCAGTGATGCCTCGATATTGAGGCATCCTGCAATACCCTTTAAAAAGCATCCGATGCAGAGAGAGCCACTCTGTGGCCCTCTCTGCACTGGTAGCAATGGTGGCGTTCGTTGGTGGGTGGGAGCTTACAAGGGAGGCGGGTGAGCGGCCCATCGCTACCCGGCATCCGGTTACTGCAAGTGCATGGTGCACGCCGGATGCTGGGAGCGTGCGGAGGGGGGCCTGCGGGTGCGCGCGTGTGCATGTGTGTGCGTGCGCGCGCGCAGCAACCACTGCCACCAATGATTAGTGTTAAGAGAGAGGGGGGCAGAAAAAGTTTTTTTTTTTTTTTTAAATAATAGGATCTGCTAGGGTAGGGGGATGGGGTTATTGGGGGGGGCAGCTACACTACAGAAAAACATAATTTATGTAAGAACTTACCTGATAAATTCATTTGTTTCAAATTAGCAAGAGTCCATGAGCTAGTGACGTATGGGATATACATTCTTACCAGGAGGGGCAAAGTTTCCCAAACCTCAAAATGCCTATAAATACACCCCTCACCACACCCACAAATCAGTTTAACGAATAGCCAAGAAGTGGGGTGATAAGAAAAAGTGCGAAAGCATAAAGAATAAGGAATTGGAATAATTGTGCTTTATACAAAAAAATCATAACCACCACAAAAAGGGTGGGCCTCATGGACTCTTGCTAATATGAAAGAAATGAATTTATCAGGTAAGTTCTTACATAAATTATGTTTTCTTTCATGTAATTAGCAAGAGTCCATGAGCTAGTGACGTATGGGATAATGACTACACAAGATGTGGATCTTTCCACGCAAGAGTCACTAAAGAGGGAGGGATAAAATAAAGACAGCCAATTCTGCTGAAAAATAATCCACACCCAAAATAAAGTTTAAATTTTATAATGAAAAAAACTGAAATGATAAGCAGAAGATTCAAACTGAAACAGCTGCCTGAAGTACTTTTCTACCAAAAACAGCTTCAGAAGAAGAAAACACATCAAAATGGTAGAATTAGAATTAGTAAAAGTATGCAAAGAATACCAAGTTGCTGCTTTGCAAATCTGATCAACCGAAGCTTCATTCCTAAACGCCCAGGAAGTAGAAACAGACCTAGTAGAATGAGCTGTAATCCTTTGAGGCGGAGTTTTACCCGACTCGACATAAGCAAGATGAATTAAAGATTTCAACCAAGATGCCAAAGAAAAGGCAGAGGCCTTCTGACCTTTCCTAGAACCGGAAAAGATAACAAATAGACTAGAAGTCTTTCGAAAATTCTTAGTAGCTTCAACATAATATATCAAAGCTGTAACTACATCCAAAGAATGTAATGATTTCTCCTTAGAATTCTTAGGATTAGGACATAATGAAGGAACCACAATTTCTCTACTAATGTTGTTGGAATTCACAGCCTTAGGTAAAAATTTAAAAGAAGTTCGCAACACCGCCTTATCCTGGTGAAAAATCAGAAAAGGAGACTCACAAGAAAGAGCAGATAATTCAGAAACTCTTCTGGCAGAAGAGATGGCCAAAAGGAACAAAACTTTCCAAGAAAGTAATTTAATGTCCAATGAATGCATAGGTTCAAACGGAGGAGCTTGAAGAGCCCCCAGAACCAAATTCAAACTCCAAGGAGGAGAAATTGACTTAATGACAGGTTTTATACGAACCAAAGCTTGTACAAAACAATGAATATCAGGAAGATTAGCAATCTTTCTGTGAAAAAGAACAGAAAGAGCAGAGATTTGTCCTTTCAAGGAACTTGCAGACAAACCTTTATCCAAACCATCCTGAAGAAACTGTAAAATTCTCGGAATTCTAAAAGAATGCCAGGAAAAACGATGAGAAAGACACCAAGAAATATAAGTCTTCCAGACTCTATAATATATCTCCCTAGATACAGATTTACGAGCCTGTAACATAGTATTAATCACAGAGTCAGAGAAACCTCTTTGACTAAGAATCAAGCGTTCAATCTCCATACCTTTAAATTTAAGGATTTGAAATCCTGATGGAAAAAAGGACCTTGCGACAGAAGGTCTGGTCTTAACGGAAGAGTCCACAGCTCCCCAACCTGTCAGACTTGCATCTGTTGAGATTACAGTCCAGGTCGGAAGAACAAAAGAAGCCCCCTGAACTAAACGATGGTGTTCTGTCCACCACGTCAGAGAGTGTTGTACAATCGGTTTTAAAGACATTAATTGAGATATCTTTGTGTAATCCCTGCACCACTGGTTCAGCATACAGAGCTGAAGAGGTCGCATGTGAAAACGAGCAAAGGGGATCGCGTCCGATGCAGCAGTCAATAGACCTAGAATTTCCATGCATAAGGCTACCGAAGGGAATGATTGTGACTGAAGGTTTCGACAAGCTGATATCAATTTTAGATGTCTCTTGTCTGTCAAAGATAGAGTCATGGACACTGAATCTATCTGGAAACCTAAAAAGGTTACCCTTGTCTGAGGAATGAATGAACTTTTTGGTAAATTGATCCTCCAACCATGATCTTGAAGAAACAACACAAGTCGATTCGTAAGAGATTCTGCTAAATGTGAAGACTGAGCAAGGACCAAGATATCGTCCAAATAAGGAAATACCACAATACCCTGTTCTCTGATTACAGACAGAAGGGCACTGAGAACCTTTGTAAAAATTCTTGGAGCTGTTGCTAGGCCAAACGGCAGAGCCACAAACTGGTAATGCTTGTCTAGGAAAGAGAATCTCAGAAACTGATAGTGATCTGGATGAATCGGAATATGCAGATATGCATCCTGTAAATCTATTGTAGACATATAATGCCCTTGCTGAACAAAAGGCAGGATAGTCCTTACAGTTACCATTTTGAATGTTGGTATCCTTACATAACGATTCAATATTTTTAGATCCAGAACTGGTCTGAAGGAATTCTCCTTCTTTGGTACAATGAAGAGATTTGAATAAAACCCCAGCCCCTGTTCCAGAACTGGAACTGGCATAATTACTCCAGCCAACTCTAGATCTGAAACACATTTCAGAAATGCTTGAGCCTTCGCTGGATTTACTGGGACACGGGAAAGAAAAAATCTCTTTGCAGGAGGCCTTATCTTGAAGCCAATTCTGTACCCTTCTAAAACAATGTTCTGAATCCAAAGATTGTGAACGGAATTGATCCAAATTTCTTTGAAAAAACGTAATCTGCCCCCTACCAGCTGAGCTGGAATGAGGGCCGCACCTTCATGTGGACTTAGGAGCTGGCTTTGATTTTCTAAAAGGCTTGGATTTATTCCAGACTGGAGATGGTTTCCAAACTGATACCGCTCCTGAGGATGAAGGATCAGGCTTTTGTTCCTTGTTGTGACGAAAGGAACGAAAACGATTATTAGACCTAAATTTACCTTTAGATTTTTTATCCTGTGGTAAAAAAGTTCCTTTCCCTCCAGTAACAGTTGAGATAATAGAATCCAACTGAGAACCAAATAATTTATTACCCTGGAAAGAAAGGGAAAGCAGAGTAGACTTAGAAGACATATCAGCATTCCAAGTTTTAAGCCATAAAGCTCTTCTAGCTAAAATAGCTAGAGACATAAACCTGACATCAACTCTAATGATATCAAAGATGGCATCACAAACAAAATTATTAGCATGTTGAAGAAGAATAATAATGTTATGAGAATTATGATCTGTTACTTGTTGCGCTAAAGCTTCTAACCAAAAAGTTGAAGCTGCAGCAACATCCGCTAAAGATATAGCAGGTCTAAGAAGATTACCTGAACACAAGTAAGCTTTTCTTAGAAAGGA
Organism: Bombina bombina; assembly: GCF_027579735.1. NCBI lineage: Eukaryota > Metazoa > Chordata > Amphibia > Anura > Bombinatoridae > Bombina > Bombina bombina. The sequence continues at coordinate 113,878,389 of NC_069507.1, forward strand.
TTCAATTTTCCTATCTAAAGGATCCTTAAAGGAAGTACCATCTGCCGTAGGAATAGTAGTACGCTTAGCAAGAGTAGAGACAGCCCCATCAACCTTAGGGATTTTGTCCCAAAACTCTAATCTGTCAGATGGCACAGGATATAATTGTTTAAAACGTTTAGAAGGAGTAAATGAATTACCCAAATTATTCCATTCCCTGGAAATTACTTCAGAAATAGCACCAGGAACAGGAAAAACTTCTGGAATAACTACAGGAGATTTAAAAACCTTATCTAAATGTTTAGATTTAGTATCAAGAGGACCAGAATCCTCGATTTCTAATGCAATTAGGACTTCTTTAAGTAAAGAACGAATAAATTCCATTTTAAATAAATATGAAGATTTATCAGCATCAACCTCTGAGACAGAATCCTCTGAACCAGAATAACTACTATCAGAATCAGAATGATGATGTTCATCTAATAATTCATCTGAAAAAAGAGAAGTTTTAAAAGACTTTTTACGTTTACTAGAAGGAGGAATAGAAACAAAATCTCTTATGTTATCAGGAACACTCTGAGTATTAGATGTTAACGGAACAGCAACAGGTAATGTAACTTTACTAAAGGAAATATTATCTGCATTAACAAGTTTGTCATGACATTCAATACAAACAACAGCTGGAGGAACAGCTACCAAAAATTTACAGCAGATACACTTAGCTTTGGTAGCTCCAGCACCAGGCAGCGATTTTCCAGAAGTATCTTCTGACTCAGTTTCAACGTGGGACATCTTGCAATATGTAATAGAAAAAACAACATAAAAAGCAAAATAGATCAAATTCTTTAAATGACAGTTTCAGGAATGGGAAAAAATGCCAGTGAACAAGCTTCTAGCAACCAGAAGCAATAAATAATGAGACTTAAATAATGTGGAGACAATAGTGACGCCCATATTTTTTTAGCGCCAAAAAAGACGCCCACATTATTTGGCGCCTAAATGCTTTTGGCTCCAAAAATGACGCCACATCCGGAACGCCGACACCTTTGGCGCAAAAGAACGTCAAAAATGACGCAACTTCCGGCGACACGTATGACGCCGGAAACAGAAAAAAATTTTGCGCCAAAAAAGTCCGCGCCAAGAATGACGCAATAAAATGAAGCATTTTCAGCCCCCGCGAGCCTAACAGCCCACAGGGAAAAGTCAAATTTTAAGGTAAGAAAAAATTGATTGATTCAAATGCATTATCCCAAATATGAAACTGACTGTCTGAAATAAGGAATGTTGAACATCCTGAGTCAAGGCAAATAAATGTTTGAATACATATATTTAGAACTTTATAAAAAAGTGCCCAACCATAGCTTAGAGTGTCACAGAAAATAAGACTTACTTACCCCAGGACACTCATCTACATGTTGTAGAAAGCCAAACCAGTACTGAAACGAAAATCAGCAGAGGTAATGGTATATATATAAGAGTATATCGTCGATATGAAAAGGGAGGTAAGAGATGAATCTCTACGACCGATAACAGAGAACCTATGAAATAGACCACGTAGAAGGAGATCATTGAATTCAAATAGGCAATACTCTCCTCACATCCCTCTGATATTCACTGCACGCTGAGAGGAAAACCGGGCTCCAACCTGCTGCGGAGCGCATATCAACGTAGAATCTAGCACAAACTTACTTCACCACCTCCATAGGAGGCAAAGTTTGTAAAACTGATTTGTGGGTGTGGTGAGGGGTGTATTTATAGGCATTTTGAGGTTTGGGAAACTTTGCCCCTCCTGGTAGGAATGTATATCCCATACGTCACTAGCTCATGGACTCTTGCTAATTACATGAAAGAAACGCTGTATTTAAGAAAAAAAAAACAAAAAAAAACCTTTATTTTTGGGGGAAAACTGGGTACTGGCAGACAGCTGCCAGTACCCAAGATGGTGGCAAATAGGTAGGTTGGGAGGGTTAGAGAGCTGTTTGGGGGAGGATCAGGGAGGTTGGGGGCTAAGGCAGGGGTCCATCACAGATGAATAATTAAAAAAAAAACAAACAAAAAAAAAAAACACCTTTTATTTTAGTACTGGCAGACTTTCTGCCAGTACTTAAGATGGCGGGGACAATTGTGGGGTGGGGGAGGGAAGAGAGCTGTTTGGGATCAGGGGGTGGGATGTGTCAGGTGGGAGGCTGATCTCTACACTAAAGCTAAAATTAACCCTGCAAGCTCTCTACAAGCTACCTAATTAACCCCTTAACTGCTGGGCATAATACAAGTGTGGTGCGCAGCAGCATTTAGTGGCCTCCTAATTGCCAAAAAGCAACGCCAAAGCCATATATGTCTGCTATTTCTGAACAAAGGAGATCCCAGAGAAGCATTTACAACCATTTGTGACATAATTGTACAAGCTGTTTGTAAATAATTTCAGTGAGAAACCTAAAATTGTGAAAAATGTAACTTTTTTTTTTATTTGCTCGCATTTGGCGGTGAAATGGTGGCATGAAATGTACCAAAATGGGCCTATATCAATACTTTGGGTTGTCTACTACACTACACTAAAGCTAAAATTAACCCTTCAAGGTCTCTACAAGCTCCCTAATTAACCCCTTCACTGCTGGGCATAATACACGTGTGGTGCACAGCGGCATTTAGTGGCCTTCTAATTACCAAAAAGCAATGCCAAAGCCATATATGTCTGCTATTTCTGAACAAAGAGGATCTCAGAGAAGCATTCACAACCACTTGTGCCATAATTGCACAAACTGTTTGTAAATAATTTCAGTGAGAAACCTAAAGTTTGTGACAAAATTTGTGAAAAAGTGAACGATTTTTTTTTATTTGCTCGCATTTGGCAGTGAAATGGTGGCATTAAATATGCCAAAATGGGCATAAATCAATACTTTGGGTTGTCTTCTAAAAAAAAATATATACATGTCAAGGGATATTCAGGGATTCCTGAAAGATATCAGTGTCCCAATGTAACTAGCGCTAATTTTGAAAAAAAGTGGTTTGGAAATAGCAAAGTGCTACTTGTATTTATTGCCCTATAACTTGCAAAAAAAGCAAAGAACAAGTAAACATTGGGTATTTCTAAACTCAGGACAAAATTTAGAAACTATTTAGCATGGGTGTTTTTTGGTGGTCGTAGATGTGTTACAGATTTTTGGGGTCAAAGTTAGAAAAAGTATGTTTTTTTCAATTTTTTCCTCATATTTTATAATTTTTTTATAGTAAATTATAAGACATGATGAAAATAATGGTATCTTTAGAAAGTCCATTTAATGGCGAGAAAAAAATGGTATATAATATGTGTGGGTACAGTAAACGAGTAAGAGGAAAATTACAGCTAAACACAAACACTGCAGAAATGTAAAAATAGCCATTGTCATTAAGGGTAAGAAAATTGAAAAATGGTCCGGTCATTAAGGGGTTAAATAAAAATAAATCCCATGTTACTGTCCTGGACAAATCCCATTTTCTTGTCATACTTACAAACATGAAAGTTCTGCCTTTTCATATGCATAACAAAATATCTTTGAGCACAATGTCCCTTTAAATATGTAGTCCTTAGTATTAAAATTCTTGCATTTTCAACAGCAGATTCACAAAATGCATCATAAATATAAAAGTTTATCAAAAATAAAAACTACATTTAAAACCAGTCTCATAAATGAGTTAATAACAGAACATAAATCTCAGTGTTAGGTACAAATTCATCTGTTAAGAACGGAGTGATAGAAATCATCCTGCAGGACAAGAAAAATCTACCATAGATGCATAGTGCACTTAAAGGGATACTAAAACCAATTTTTTTTCTTTAACAATTTAGATAGAGCATGCGATTTTAAGCAACTTGCTAATTTACTTCTATTATCAATTTTTATTTGTTCTCTTGCTATCTTTATTTAAAAAGCAGGAATGTAAAGCTTAGGAGCCAGACCATTTTTGGCTCAGAACCTGTGTTACAATTGCATATTGGTGGCTAAATCTAGCCACCAATAAGCAAGCACTATCCAGGGTGCTGAACCTAAAATGGGCCGAATCCTAAGCTTTACATTCCTGCTTTTTAAATAAAGAAAGCAAGAGAACGAAGAAAAATTGATAATAAGAGTAAATTAGCAAGTTGCATACGCTATCTGAATTGTTAAAGAAAAAAGATTGGGGTTAGTATCCTTTTAAATATTGATGAAAAGTATTACCATAATAAGAAGCAAGTATTACCCTACAATTTCAGAATTTGTATCACAATATTAACAAGTTCAATTCATGTAGTTCAGTAGAGAATATGCTCTTTTTCTGCAGCAACATTTAAAACATATTTTATTAAAAAATAATCTAAAAAAATTTAGGGAGAATATTTACAAAATAGCTACAAGGTATAGACCAAGATAATGGGTTTGAATTAATACATTGTCTCCAATATAAAATGCTGTTAAAATCAGGGTTAATTTTAACTAGAAAACCTACTACTGCTATTCAGCCTTTAACATTTGAATCATATCCTGGCCTAGCAATTATTAAAAGGACATTAAACACTAAATACATTTAAAGCACTTCCCTATAATATATATATATATATATATATATATATATATATATATATATATATAAAAGCACTAAATACATTTAAAGCACTTCCCTATAATATATATATATATATATATATATATATATATAAGTAGAAAAGAGTTGGAACCAAAGCGCCTGAAAGGCCGGGTCTGAACAATAGTGATAGAACCGATTCACTTTTAAATAAAAATTACACTTTAATTCGTTACAGACATGGATCCATGTTACATCATAAAAACACGTTAAAATTCCTCAAACAATAAAATTCTTCAAACAAAAATAATCACTGATGATTCTCTTGTTGGTCACTAGTGCAGACCTATCTAAACTGGTTTCCCTGTATCTCTAGGTAGTCTATGAACAAAATTATAAAATAATCAATGATGATTCTCTTGTGGGTAACTGGTACAGACCTATCTAGACTGGTATCCCAGTAGCTCCTAGATTTTAAGTGTCTTAGTTACTGTTAATGTGGTGGATTCCCTCAATATGTGAGTAGTGCTTTAAGTGCAAAAAAAAAAAAGGAAGTGGTGCTAGAGGATATCAAATCTTTCTATATAAGCAATAAAAAATGAAAAAAACTGATGAAAAAAACGATGAACAATGTGATTGTGGTGTTGGAAGTGACAGTGATATTACAGCTTGAGTAAAATATTGATGTTGGTAATAGACATTCCATTGTACATATTCAAACAAAACTTGTATAAGCAAGGTGTTGCAAAAATGAAAACAAAGACATAGGCTAAGACATAAACAAAAAACAAAAAACACAAAAAAATAGTCCTCCAAATGATAGTGTTAAATCCAAATTGCGGTGTTCACTCCAAAAAGTGCTGGTTATAAAACACAAAAAATAAAAGAAAAAACCCAAAGCTAAAAAATCAGTGGCCACTGTAAAATATAAGCAACAAGTCAATCCTGTGAATAGAAGAATATAATCCTGCAACCTTAGCAGTAAAAAATGGACAAAACAAGTCAATCCTGTGAATAAGTAAATATAATCCTGCAACAGTACCGGAAAATAATGGTGGATCAAAGTTTCATCCGGGGCCCGGCTGACCCAAATCCCACCTAAAAGTAAAACAAACACACAATAGTGCAGAGCGTCTTTCGGTCTGTGCTAGACCTTTATCAAGACTGGATAATATAGATTTTGGTGATCTTTTATACCTGTGTTCTAGATGCATCCCGGAAGTGATTGCTTAGTACTTCCTGTTTCGTCAGGGTGATTAAGGTGATAGACATGTTCGTTTTTTGAAAATGTCACCTTTATTTTATATTATATTATGTATTCTAATGTGCCTTTATGGCAATCAATCTCAATTTTTGATGTATGTACTTATAATTAACTCCGGTGTTCTTCCGGATTTTTCGTATCTGACAACTTCCGGTTTGCATAGGAGTTGTTGCATCTAACAACTTCCGGTTTGCATTTAGAGTTTGTTTACACATTATCGGCACATAAACTTTGCCGAAAAAATAAAATAAACTTATCGATACTAAATTCAGACCAAATGTTCAGACTCATGTTTTTGATTATTCTTTGGTTATTCTCTTATACATGATCGTTTATCCCAAAAACAAAACAAATGTACTTATTGATACTGAATTCTCAATAATGTTCCGACTCATGTTTTTTATATAGTTCATCTCTATGTAGTTCTGTCTATAGAAGAAGTGACAGTCCTTTGTAACGGCCAAGTATTCGCTCATCTATTAGAGTTATATAGTGCTGTTTTCATATATTTGAGCTTTATCTGCCTGTATCTCATAGTATCGCTTTGTCTTATCGTATATACAAGTGTGTGACCGGGGGTGTGTGCAAATGTCCTATTCCTATTGGTTGGATTTAGAGTCTGTTTCAGAGCTCTATTCTCATTGGTCACATTTATTCATTATTCCTCCCCAGGGGCGTGTTTCTGGATACTGTGTAGATGGGTAGCGTACAGTGTATTCCGAAACCTTATTGTTATTGGTCACCTCTGGGGGTATGTGCCTGAACTTTGTATACATGGTAGATGACATGCAATGTCATTATTACTGATCAGCTCAATTTGTTTGCAATAAATATTCAACATTATTTCCCCCATTTTATAGGGTTTTATGATAGATCTTAATCCAATTTTATTTATCCATCTTTATTTGATCTGTATATAATACCTTTGAGTCTTATTTGACTCGTAATACAAGATCTAATTGTAATTTTCCCTTTTGGTTTTAGAGGGTTCATTTTCATACATGTATCAATAATTGAAATATCGCAAGCTTCTTGATACATTTAAAGGAGGAGCGGAGTGGGCTAATTCACAACTTGGTGGTATATATATATATATATATGTTCACTTCTTTGTTATTATATGAATTCGTAATTAAGTATATTAAACTCCTGTTAGACCCGTTTTCGATCAAACTCTATCGTTTGTTGCAAGTTCCATGTATTTGCAAACATTTCCTTGTGTTGCACATAGATGTTAAAGCTCAATTGAATAGTTAACATCCAAGACTCCTTTTTAGTGTTCTATAGCGCAGAAAGCGATATTACTGGTATCGCTGCTGGGGGCATTTTGTGATAGGGGGTTTTCTCAGGGAGATTCTTTTGAAATGAGGTTTCCAATATGTACCCGGATGTATCCGAATACCTATGTATCAGAATATTTGTGTATATCATCTCTATAGGGAGGGCACCACTTTAGCAACAGCCCAATGGATTAGATAAGTGTTGAATTAAGCATGTTTGTAGCATTATTTATCCTTAAAGGTCGTTGAACATACACCCTAGTTATATTTTATCGGGTGAATAATACATTCACTTTCTCTAATTAAGGTAATGTTTAGCTAGTGTCTAGTGTTGGTTTATACTATTTCTTAATGGGGGGAATGTATATATGTCCATATGAGTTCAAAAGAGAAAGGGAGGAATATATATTTTCATCACTATATGAATTTCTTCAGACACTTTACTGGCTTATAATTTGTTCAAATGTGCGAGCATCTTTTGCTGAACCTAATCCATATTTTTAGATTCCACTGCTCTATATAGATTAGTTCAGTTAGAGATTTTCTTTAAATTAGTGTAGAGGAGCCAAAGGTAGGGAGGGTGTCCCAATATTGGTTCATAAGTATACATCTATCTTATTTTTCTTATGGACTACTCCAAGGAGCTAGACTAGATATCTTTCTATGTATAAAATATTCTCCGAAAGCTAGGAGTGATGGGTATTTTTCATGTGAACTGAAATAGAGAGAGGTGGGTGTTTCAACTGGGAGAGATAGGTGTGGTAGTTTTCCTTTTCTTCATAAAATTTTAACCTTGCTTTTCTTGGGGGTACATGTTTTTTGTATAAATTACCCCGATATGCCATTTTGCTTCTACCAGATATTTGTATTTTTACAGACTAATTAAGTAAATGGGAAAGGTCTTCTTTATTATTGAGACCCTTTGGATATAGACAATCCATTAGGAATATCCATTTGGATTCATTAGTTAGTAATAGTTTTTCGAAGTTACCGCCTTTCCAATTTTTGGCAACTTTTTGGATTCCTATATATCTTAATGCGTTGATGTTTCCATGATGTTTGGTCGCAAAGTGCTGGTAAAGTGGCGTATCTGTGTTTAGTTTTTCGATCATCAGCAGGTGTTCCCGGATCCTATCCCTTAGGACCCTGGACGTTTGTCCTACGTATTGCAGCCCACATGGGCATTGTAGTAGGTAGATCACTCCTTTATCTTTGCATCGTATCAGATCTTGTATTTTAAACTCCTCCTTGGTGTTATGGGAGCTGAATTTAGTTGTTTTGGACCCACACTTGCAGGCTTTGCATGTATGGCAAGGGTAGAATCCTTTCACCTTATTTCCAAACACGTCCATTGTTCCTCCAGATGCTTTCTTTTGGAGGCTAGGTGCCAGTCTAGTCTTCAGATTTTTTGTTTTCCTATATATGAATCTAGGATTTTCTGGCAGTTTATCTCCTAAGACGTCATCGTCTTTTAACAGCGCCCAGTGTTTTCGAAATATATTCTCTACGATGTGTTTATTCTCACTGTATTCTGTTATCATTGCGATGTTGAAATCGCCTTCGGAGTATTTATCCTTCACCTTTTCTTTATATCTGGTGAGTTCTTTTCTTTCTATTTTCCTTACTTCGTCCAGTTTCTCATCCAGCATTTTCTCATCATAGCCTCTCTCTATAAACTTTTCCTTGATTGTTGAAGCTTGTTCTTCCCACTTAAGAGGATTAGAGCAGTTCTTTTTCATCCGTAACAGCTGTCCTTTTGGGATGTTATTCTTCCACCTATTTAGGTGGCAGCTTTTTTTATGGACATAATTGTTACTGTCCACTTCCTTAAAGTGGGTAGAAGTTTCTAATCTCCCTCCTATTACCTCTATTCTTAGGTCCAGGAATGTCAAGGCTGTTTGGCTGCATTCATATGTAAACTTTAGATTTACATGATTTTTATTCATAATTTCGATGGTATATATCAGATCTTCCAAAGTGCCTTTCCAGATTATGATGATGTCATCTATATAACGCCGATATAGGACCAGATCCACGCCTGCTGGACAGGAGTCCCAGAAAATTTGCTCCCATTTTCCCATATAGAGATTCGCGTAACTTGGCGCGAACCTGGTCCCCATGGCCGTCCCACAAGTTTGACGATAGAATTTGCCATCATTACTGAAGAAATTATGTGTTAGAATGTATCGGATGCTTTCCAATATGAACTCATTTTGTTCTGATGGTATATCGGGTTCTTTATCCAAAAAGAACTTCACCGCATCAATTCCTTCCTCATGCGGGATGCTCGTATATAATGACGTCACGTCACATGATGCCAATATATACCCATCCTCCCAAGATACATTTTCTATAAGGTTCAGGACCTGTGTCGAATCCCTTAGATAGGAGGGTAGTTTTTTAACCAGTTTTTGTAGATGTTGGTCTATATATTCCGATAAGTTGCTACTCAAAGATCCTATTCCGGAGATTATTGGTCTTCCGGGAGGTTTAGTTAGTGTTTTGTGGATCTTGGGTAGATGGTATAATATCGGTATAACTGGGTGTTTGATGTTTAGGTAGTTGAACTCCTTGTCGTTCAGTATCCCTTCTTCATTGGCCTCCTTTAATAGGTCTGTGAGTTCTTTCTTATACAGGTCTGTAGGGTTCCTTTTAAGTTCCTCATAAGTAGTCGCATCACTTAGAATTCGTTTGTTTTCAGCCTCATAGTCCTTCCTATCCATCAGGACAATTCCCCCACCTTTATCCGCAGGCTTTATCGTCAGATTCTGATTCTGTTCCAGTTTTGTAATGGTTTCCCTTTGTTTCCTTGACAAGTTTTGTTTCTTATATTTTGGTTTCCTCGGTTGTATCCCCCTTATCTCCTTACAGACAATAGTCTCAAAGGCTTCTATTGCCGATCCTTTGCTGTTTACAGGGTAAAACCCTGATCTCGGTCTTAGTTCTGTATGTATGAATTTATCCTTTGTTCCAAGATCTTCACCTTTCTTTGGATGTGCCCCACTTGTCTCTAGTTCGGCTTTAAGAAAGAATCTTTTTAAAGTCAATTTTCTAATGAACTCCTTCGTATTCACGAAGGTACAGAATTTGTCTAGATCTCTCGAGGGGGCAAATGAGAGTCCGAAATTCAGGACCGCTTTCTCGTCATCGTTTAATACATAGGAGCTTAAATTAAAGATCCCTTTATCTGTTCCTTTTTTTCCCACTTTGTTATCCTTCTGTTTTGTCTTATTGATCTTTTTACCTCCTCTTCTTCCTCTATGTGTCTTGCCCTTACCTCTGATGGTTACTGCTTTTCTTTTCCTTTTTGGTGGTGGTGTCCCAACTCTAAAAAAGGTCCGGGCATATTGTCGGAGGTGCATGGTTGTGATGCAGTTGTTTTGACCGGAGTTTTCACTTTCGGGTCTATGTTTCTTCTTTTTTTGTTGTGGATCTCCTTCCATTCCTCCACTTTACTCGCTCCTCTTTCGATTTCTCCTTCATTTTCATTCCTTTGTCTGATATTTCTCCTATATCCCCTTGGGGTTCCATATTGCCTTTCACCTTCTTGGTAGTTCTCGTGATCCCTATGGTAGTTATTACCTCTGTTATGTTGATATTCAGATTGATGTCTGTTTTTTCTCCGTTCGTATCCTCTTTCTGTCCCAGCAGCGATACCAGTAATATCGCTTGCTGCACTATAGAACACTAAAAAGGAGTCTTGGATGTTAACTATTCAATTGAGCTTTAACATCTATGTGCAACACAAGGAAATGTTTGCAAATACACGGAACTTGCAACAAACGATAGAGTTTGATCGAAAACGGGTCTAACAGGAGTTTAATATACTTAATTACGAATTCATATAATAACAAAGAAGTGAACATATATATATATATATACCACCAAGTTGTGAATTAGCCCACTCCGCTCCTCCTTTAAATGTATCAAGAAGCTTGCGATATTTCAATTATTGATACATGTATGAAAATGAACCCTCTAAAACCAAAAGGGAAAATTACAATTAGATCTTGTATTACGAGTCAAATAAGACTCAAAGGTATTATATACAGATCAAATAAAGATGGATAAATAAAATTGGATTAAGATCTATCATAAAACCCTATAAAATGGGGGAAATAATGTTGAATATTTATTGCAAACAAATTGAGCTGATCAGTAATAATGACATTGCATGTCATCTACCATGTATACAAAGTTCAGGCACATACCCCCAGAGGTGACCAATAACAATAAGGTTTCGGAATACACTGTACGCTACCCATCTACACAGTATCCAGAAACACGCCCCTGGGGAGGAATAATGAATAAATGTGACCAATGAGAATAGAGCTCTGAAACAGACTCTAAATCCAACCAATAGGAATAGGACATTTGCACCCCCCCCCCGGTCACACACTTGTATATACGATAAGACAAAGCGATACTATGAGATACAGGCAGATAAAGCTCAAATATATGAAAACAGCACTATATAACTCTAATAGATGAGCGAATACTTGGCCGTTACAAAGGACTGTCACTTCTTCTATAGACAGAACTACATAGAGATGAACTATATAAAAAACATGAGTCGGAACATTATTGAGAATTCAGTATCAATAAGTACATTTGTTTTGTTTTTGGGATAAACGATCATGTATAAGAGAATAACCAAAGAATAATCAAAAACATGAGTCTGAACATTTGGTCTGAATTTAGTATTGATAAGTTTATTTTATTTTTTCGGCAAAGTTTATGTGCCGATAATGTGTAAACAAACTCTAACTGCAAACCGGAAGTTGTTAGATGCAACAACTCCTATGCAAACCGGAAGTTGTCAGACACGAAAAATCCGGAAGAACACCGGAGTTAATTATAAGTACATACATCAAAAATTGAGATTGATTGCCATAAAGGCACATTAGAATACATAATATAATATAAAATAAAGGTGACATTTTCAAAAAACGAACATGTCTATCACCTTAATCACCCTGACGAAACAGGAAGTACTAAGCAATCACTTCCGGGATGCATCTAGAACACAGGTATAAAAGATCACCAAAATCTATATTATCCAGTCTTGATAAAGGTCTAGCACAGACCGAAACGCGTCGACTGGTGAGTCTTACTCCTTTTACTCTACTTGAGAAATTACGCTCTGCACTATTGTGTGTTTGTTTTACTTTTAGGTGGGATTTGGGTCAGCCGGGCCCCGGATGAAACTTTGATCCACCATTATTTTCCGGTACTGTTGCAGGATTATATTTACTTATTCACAGGATTGACTTGTTTTGTCCATTTTTTACTGCTAAGGTTGCAGGATTATATTCTTCTATTCACAGGATTGACTTGTTGCTTATATTTTACAGTGGCCACTGATTTTTTAGCTTTGGGTTTTTTCTTTTATTTTTTGTGTTTTATAACCAGCACTTTTTGGAGTGAACACCGCAATTTGGATTTAACACTATCATTTGGAGGACTATTTTTTTGTGTTTTTTGTTTTTTGTTTATGTCTTAGCCTATGTCTTTGTTTTCATTTTTGCAACACCTTGCTTATACAAGTTTTGTTTGAATATGTACAGTGGAATGTCTATTACCAACATCAATATTTTACTCAAGCTGTAATATCACTGTCACTTCCAACACCACAATCACATTGTTCATCGTTTTTTTCATCAGTTTTTTTCATTTTTTATTGCTTATATAGAAAGATTTGATATCCTCTAGCACCACTTCCTTTTTTTTTTTTTTTTTTTGCACTTAAAGCACTACTCACATATTGAGGGAATCCACCACATTAACAGTAACTAAGACACTTAAAATCTAGGAGCTACTGGGATACCAGTCTAGATAGGTCTGTACCAGTTACCCACAAGAGAATCATCATTGATTATTTTATAATTTTGTTCATAGACTACCTAGAGATACAGGGAAACCAGTTTAGATAGGTCTGCACTAGTGACCAACAAGAGAATCATCAGTGATTATTTTTGTTTGAAGAATTTTATTGTTTGAGGAATTTTAACGTGTTTTTATGATGTAACATGGATCCATGTCTGTAACGAATTAAAGTGTAATTTTTATTTAAAAGTGAATCGGTTCTATCACTATTGTTCAGACCCGGCCTTTCAGGCGCTTTGGTTCCAACTCTTTTCTACTTTTGTTACCCTATTGGCTACTAGGAGCCAATATCCAGAGCTAGGGTCCTTGAGGCAGGCGCTCAGTGTACCATCCATTATTACTTGTTATAACATTATACCTAGATTCACTAAGCTGCCAGCTTCTATTTCCACTCTTGAATATTGCTATTACTATTAAACACACACCGTAAGTTTCCCCCCCTTAAGGATCAACAGTAAGGGATGGAGGGTCTGCGGAATTTAAGGAAGGCAATTGATTTAAAAATAATAAAAGATAAAAATACTATGAATGTAAGCATAGATGATGGGGATGTTATTGACATCCAGCTGATCTTTAGGGAATTGGAGAAACTATTGATCACAGAGGTGAAATATAAGGCCGAAATAAGTTTTTTGCAAAAATGTTTGGAATTAGATATCATACCCAAAGGGTTATTGGTGCACAAAGAATGTGCATTCCCATTGTCAGAAACCATTGCTGATAAATGGAAAAAGGTACTAATTGATACCTCTAGAAAACTAATAGAATTAATTATTGAGTACAGAACAATGTTAACAGTTAATATAGACCATGAAATAAAGGAGGATGAAGAGATCGTCCTAAATTTAGAAAACTCAGGGCCAGAAACTAAAGACATAGTAGAAAGGAAAGAAAACTTATTTAAAAAAGTAAGTAAAATCAAAGAGGATGTAATACAGAAAAAAAACAAAAAGTTGATAAAAGAGTTAAACAATAAAGAGAAAACAAACAACAGGGTATTATGTGACAATGATACAGCAATAGGGAGCTCTACTCAAGGAGAGAATGATATTGAACATGTATCTGGATCTAACAATCCAAAAAACAATACCATAGACCAAAGTTCAGAACGAAGAGATGTAGTCTTCGACAACTATAGAGATAAAAAACATAGATACGATAAATATGGTAACGATAATTCCTACCATCAATACAATGACTACCAGCATAATAATGGGTACAATACCTATGGATACGAAGGTAGACATCATGGAAGACAACACTATGACCAAACATGGGAAAGGGGGCAACGACACAATAATGGAAAAAAAGGATACAACCCCAATCATTATTCCTGGAATCAGGAAAATAGAAACAGAAGAGACCAGTTTAACCACTGGAATAGAGAAAGAAGATATGACGACCAAAGAAGAAGATCTGACTATTATGGGCCTGATTATGATACAAGGAGAAGATTGGAGGAACCAAATTATGGAAGCTACCAATATGGGACAGAAAGAGGATACGAACGGAGAAAAAACAGACATCAATCTGAATATCAACATAACAGAGGTAATAACTACCATAGGGATCACGAGAACTACCAAGAAGGTGAAAGGCAATATGGAACCCCAAGGGGATATAGGAGAAATATCAGACAAAGGAATGAAAATGAAGGAGAAATCGAAAGAGGAGCGAGTAAAGTGGAGGAATGGAAGGAGATCCACAACAAAAAAAGAAGAAACATAGACCCGAAAGTGAAAACTCCGGTCAAAACAACTGCATCACAACCATGCACCTCCGACAATATGCCCGGACCTTTTTTAGAGTTGGGACACCACCACCAAAAAGGAAAAGAAAAGCAGTAACCATCAGAGGTAAGGGCAAGACACATAGAGGAAGAAGAGGAGGTAAAAAGATCAATAAGACAAAACAGAAGGATAACAAAGTGGGAAAAAAAGGACCAGATAAAGGGATCTTTAATTTAAGCTCCTATGTATTAAACGATGACGAGAAAGCGGTCCTGAATTTCGGACTCTCATTTGCCCCCTCGAGAGATCTAGACAAATTCTGTACCTTCGTGAATACGAAGGAGTTCATTAGAAAATTGACTTTAAAAAGATTCTTTCTTAAAGCCGAACTAGAGACAAGTGGGGCACATCCAAAGAAAGGTGAAGATCTTGGAACAAAGGATAAATTCATACATACAGAACTAAGACCGAGATCAGGGTTTTACCCTGTAAACAGCAAAGGATCGGCAATAGAAGCCTTTGAGACTATTGTCTGTAAGGAGATAAGGGGGATACAACCGAGGAAACCAAAATATAAGAAACAAAACTTGTCAAGGAAACAAAGGGAAACCATTACAAAACTGGAACAGAATCAGAATCTGACGATAAAGCCTGCGGATAAAGGTGGGGGAATTGTCCTGATGGATAGGAAGGACTATGAGGCTGAAAACAAACGAATTCTAAGTGATGCGACTACTTATGAGGAACTTAAAAGGAACCCTACAGACCTGTATAAGAAAGAACTCACAGACCTATTAAAGGAGGCCAATGAAGAAGGGATACTGAACGACAAGGAGTTCAACTACCTAAACATCAAACACCCAGTTATACCGATATTATACCATCTACCCAAGATCCACAAAACACTAACTAAACCTCCCGGAAGACCAATAATCTCCGGAATAGGATCTTTGAGTAGCAACTTATCGGAATATATAGACCAACATCTACAAAAACTGGTTAAAAAACTACCCTCCTATCTAAGGGATTCGACACAGGTCCTGAACCTTATAGAAAATGTATCTTGGGAGGATGGGTATATATTGGCATCATGTGACGTGACGTCATTATATACGAGCATCCCGCATGAGGAAGGAATTGATGCGGTGAAGTTCTTTTTGGATAAAGAACCCGATATACCATCAGAACAAAATGAGTTCATATTGGAAAGCATCCGATACATTCTAACACATAATTTCTTCAGTAATGATGGCAAATTCTATCGTCAAACTTGTGGGACGGCCATGGGGACCAGGTTCGCGCCAAGTTACGCGAATCTCTATATGGGAAAATGGGAGCAAATTTTCTGGGACTCCTGTCCAGCAGGCGTGGATCTGGTCCTATATCGGCGTTATATAGATGACATCATCATAATCTGGAAAGGCACTTTGGAAGATCTGATATATACCATCGAAATTATGAATAAAAATCATGTAAATCTAAAGTTTACATATGAATGCAGCCAAACAGCCTTGACATTCCTGGACCTAAGAATAGAGGTAATAGGAGGGAGATTAGAAACTTCTACCCACTTTAAGGAAGTGGACAGTAACAATTATGTCCATAAAAAAAGCTGCCACCTAAATAGGTGGAAGAATAACATCCCAAAAGGACAGCTGTTACGGATGAAAAAGAACTGCTCTAATCCTCTTAAGTGGGAAGAACAAGCTTCAACAATCAAGGAAAAGTTTATAGAGAGAGGCTATGATGAGAAAATGCTGGATGAGAAACTGGACGAAGTAAGGAAAATAGAAAGAAAAGAACTCACCAGATATAAAGAAAAGGTGAAGGATAAATACTCCGAAGGCGATTTCAACATCGCAATGATAACAGAATACAGTGAGAATAAACACATCGTAGAGAATATATTTCGAAAACACTGGGCGCTGTTAAAAGACGATGACGTCTTAGGAGATAAACTGCCAGAAAATCCTAGATTCATATATAGGAAAACAAAAAATCTGAAGACTAGACTGGCACCTAGCCTCCAAAAGAAAGCATCTGGAGGAACAATGGACGTGTTTGGAAATAAGGTGAAAGGATTCTACCCTTGCCATACATGCAAAGCCTGCAAGTGTGGGTCCAAAACAACTAAATTCAGCTCCCATAACACCAAGGAGGAGTTTAAAATACAAGATCTGATACGATGCAAAGATAAAGGAGTGATCTACCTACTACAATGCCCATGTGGGCTGCAATACGTAGGACAAACGTCCAGGGTCCTAAGGGATAGGATCCGGGAACACCTGCTGATGATCGAAAAACTAAACACAGATACGCCACTTTACCAGCACTTTGCGACCAAACATCATGGAAACATCAACGCATTAAGATATATAGGAATCCAAAAAGTTGCCAAAAATTGGAGAGGCGGTAACTTCGAAAAACTATTACTAACTAATGAATCCAAATGGATATTCCTAATGGATTGTCTATATCCAAAGGGTCTCAATAATAAAGAAGACCTTTCCCATTTACTTAATTAGTCTGTAAAAATACAAATATCTGGTAGAAGCAAAATGGCATATCGGGGTAATTTATACAAAAAACATGTACCCCCAAGAAAAGCAAGGTTAAAATTTTATGAAGAAAAGGAAAACTACCACACCTATCTCTCCCAGTTGAAACACCCACCTCTCTCTATTTCAGTTCACATGAAAAATACCCATCACTCCTAGCTTTCGGAGAATATTTTATACATAGAAAGATATCTAGTCTAGCTCCTTGGAGTAGTCCATAAGAAAAATAAGATAGATGTATACTTATGAACCAATATTGGGACACCCTCCCTACCTTTGGCTCCTCTACACTAATTTAAAGAAAATCTCTAACTGAACTAATCTATATAGAGCAGTGGAATCTAAAAATATGGATTAGGTTCAGCAAAAGATGCTCGCACATTTGAACAAATTATAAGCCAGTAAAGTGTCTGAAGAAATTCATATAGTGATGAAAATATATATTCCTCCCTTTCTCTTTTGAACTCATATGGACATATATACATTCCCCCATTAAGAAATAGTATAAACCAACACTAGACACTAGCTAAACATTACCTTAATTAGAGAAAGTGAATGTATTATTCACCCGATAAAATATAACTAGGGTGTATGTTCAACGACCTTTAAGGATAAATAATGCTACAAACATGCTTAATTCAACACTTATCTAATCCATTGGGCTGTTGCTAAAGTGGTGCCCTCCCTATAGAGATGATATACACAAATATTCTGATACATAGGTATTCGGATACATCCGGGTACATATTGGAAACCTCATTTCAAAAGAATCTCCCTGAGAAAACCCCCTATCACAAAATGCCCCCAGCAGCGATACCAGTAATATCGCTTGCTGCACTATAGAACACTAAAAAGGAGTCTTGGATGTTAACTATTCAATTGAGCTTTAACATCTATGTGCAACACAAGGAAATGTTTGCAAATACACGGAACTTGCAACAAACGATAGAGTTTGATCGAAAACGGGTCTAACAGGAGTTTAATATACTTAATTACGAATTCATATAATAACAAAGAAGTGAACATATATATATATATATACCACCAAGTTGTGAATTAGCCCACTCCGCTCCTCCTTTAAATGTATCAAGAAGCTTGCAATATTTCAATTATTGATACATGTATGAAAATGAACCCTCTAAAACCAAAAGGGAAAATTACAATCAGATCTTGTATTACGAGTCAAATAAGACTCAAAGGTATTATATACAGATCAAATAAAGATGGATAAATAAAATTGGATTAAGATCTATCATAAAACCCTATAAAATGGGGGAAATAATGTTGAATATTTATTGCAAACAAATTGAGCTGATCAGTAATAATGACATTGCATGTCATCTACCATGTATACAAAGTTCAGGCACATACCCCCAGAGGTGACCAATAACAATAAGGTTTCGGAATACACTGTACGCTACCCATCTACACAGTATCCAGAAACACGCCCCTGGGGAGGAATAATGAATAAATGTGACCAATGAGAATAGAGCTCTGAAACAGACTCTAAATCCAACCAATAGGAATATGACATTTGCACACACCCCCGGTCACACACTTATATATACGATAAGACAAAGCGATACTATGAGATACAGGCAGATAAAGCTCAAATATATGAAAACAGCACTATATAACTCTAATAGATGAGCGAATACTTGGCCGTTACAAAGGACTGTCACTTCTTCTATAGACAGAACTACATAGAGATGAACTATATAAAAAACATGAGTCGGAACATTATTGAGAATTCAGTATCAATAAGTACATTTGTTTTGTTTTTGGGATAAACGATCATGTATAAGAGAATAACCAAAGAATAATCAAAAACATGAGTCTGAACATTTGGTCTGAATTTAGTATCGATAAGTTTATTTTATTTTTTCGGCAAAGTTTATGTGCCGATAATGTGTAAACAAACTCTAAATGCAAACCGGAAGTTGTTAGATGCAACAACTCCTATGCAAACCGGAAGTTGTCAGATACGAAAAATCCGGAAGAACACCGGAGTTAATTATAAGTACATACATCAAAAATTGAGATTGATTGCCATAAAGGCACATTAGAATACATAATATAATATAAAATAAAGGTGACATTTTCAAAAAACGAACATGTCTATCACCTTAATCACCCTGACGAAACAGGAAGTACTAAGCAATCACTTCCGGGATGCATCTAGAACACAGGTATAAAAGATCACCAAAATCTATATTATCCAGTCTTGATAAAGGTCTAGCACAGACCGAAACGCGTCGACTGGTGAGTCTTACTCCTTTTACTCTACTTGAGAAATTACGCTCTGCACTATTGTGTGTTTGTTTTACTTTTAGGTGGGATTTGGGTCAGCCGGGCCCCGGATGAAACTTTGATCCACCATTATTTTCCGGTACTGTTGCAGGATTATATTTACTTATTCACAGGATTGACTTGTTTTGTCCATTTTTTACTGCTAAGGTTGCAGGATTATATTCTTCTATTCACAGGATTGACTTGTTGCTTATATTTTACAGTGGCCACTGATTTTTTAACTTGGGTTTTTTCTTTTATTTTTTGTGTTTTATAACCAGCACTTTTTGGAGTGAACACCGCAATTTGGATTTAACACTATCATTTGGAGGACTATTTTTTTGTGTTTTTTGTTTTTTGTTTATGTCTTAGCCTATGTCTTTGTTTTCATTTTTGCAACACCTTGCTTATACAAGTTTTGTTTGAATATGTACAGTGGAATGTCTATTACCAACATCAATATTTTACTCAAGCTGTAATATCACTGTCACTTCCAACACCACAATCACATTGTTCATCGTTTTTTTCATCAGTTTTTTTCATTTTTTATTGCTTATATAGAAGGATTTGATATCCTCTAGCACCACTTCCTTTTTTTTTTTTTTTGCACTTAAAGCACTACTCACATATTGAGGTAATCCACCACATTAACAGTAACTAAGACACTTAAAATCTAGGAGCTACTGGGATACCAGTCTAGATAGGTCTGTACCAGTTACCCACAAGAGAATCATCATTGATTATTTTATAATTTTTTTCATAGACTACCTAGAGATACAGGGAAACCAGTTTAGATAGGTCTGCACTAGTGACCAACAAGAGAATCATCAGTGATTATTTTTGTTTGAAGAATTTTATTGTTTGAGGAATTTTAACGTGTTTTTATGATGTAACATGGATCCATGTCTGTAACGAATTAAAGTGTAATTTTTATTTAAAAGTGAATCGGTTCTATCACTATTGTTCAGACCCGGCCTTTCAGGCGCTTTGGTTCCAACTCTTTTCTACTTTTGTTACCCTATTGGCTACTAGGAGCCAATATCCAGAGCTAGGGTCCTTGAGGCAGGCGCTCAGTGTACCATCCATTATTACTTGTTATAACATTATACCGAGATTCACTAAGCTGCCAGCTTCTATTTCCACTCTTGAATATTGCTATTACTATTAAACACACACCGTAAGTTTCCCCCCCTTAAGGATCAACAGTAAGGGATGGAGGGTCTGCGGAATTTAAGGAAGGCAATTGATTTAAAAATAATAAAAGATAAAAATACTATGAATGTAAGCATAGATGATGAGGATGTTATTGACATCCAGCTGATCTTTAGGGAATTGGAGAAACTATTGATCACAGAGGTGAAATATAAGGCCGAAATAAGTTTTTTGCAAAAATGTTTGGAATTAGATATCATACCCAAAGGGTTATTGGTGCACAAAGAATGTGCATTCCCATTGTCAGAAACTATTGCTGATAAATGGAAAAAGGTACTAATTGATACCTCTAGAAAACTAATAGAATTAATTATAGAGTACAGAACAATGTTAACAGTTAATATAGACCATGAAATAAAGGAGGATGAAGAGATCGTCCTAAATTTAGAAAACTCAGGGCCAGAAACTAAAGACATAGTAGAAAGGAAAGAAAACTTATTTAAAAAAGTAAGTAAAATCAAAGAGGATGTAATACAGAAAAAAACCAAAAAGTTGATAAAAGAGTTAAACAATAAAGAGAAAACAAACAACAGGGTATTATGTGACAATGATACAGCAATAGGGAGCTCTACTCAAGGAGAGAATGATATTGAACATGTATCTGGATCTAACAATCCAAAAAACAATACCATAGACCAAAGTTCAGAACGAAGAGATGTAGTCTTCGACAACTATAGAGATAAAAAACATAGATACGATAAATATGGTAACGATAATTCCTACCATCAATACAATGACTACCAGCATAATAATGGGTACAATACCTATGGATACGAAGGTAGACATCATGGAAGACAACACTATGACCAAAGATGGGAAAGGGGGCAACGACACAATAATGGAAAAAGAGGATACAACCCCAATCATTATTCCTGGAATCAGGAAAATAGAAACAGAAGAGACCAGTTTAACCACTGGAATAGAGAAAGAAGATATGACGACCAAAGAAGAAGATCTGACTATTATGGGCCTGATTATGATACAAGGAGAAGATTGGAGGAACCAAATTATGGAAGCTACCAATATGGGACAGAAAGAGGATACGAACGGAGAAAAAACAGACATCAATCTGAATATCAACATAACAGAGGTAATAACTACCATAGGGATCACGAGAACTACCAAGAAGGTGAAAGGCAATATGGAACCCCAAGGGGATATAGAAGAAATATCAGACAAAGGAATGAAAATGAAGGAGAAATCGAAAGAGGAGCGAGTAAAGTGGAGGAATGGAAGGAGATCCACAACAAAAAAAGAAGAAACATAGACCCGAAAGTGAAAACTCCGGTCAAAACAACTGCATCACAACCATGCACCTCCGACAATATGCCCGGACCTTTTTTAGAGTTGGGACACCACCACCAAAAAGGAAAAGAAAAGCAGTAACCATCAGAGGTAAGGGCAAGACACATAGAGGAAGAAGAGGAGGTAAAAAGATCAATAAGACAAAACAGAAGGATAACAAAGTGGGAAAAAAAGGAACAGATAAAGGGATCTTTAATTTAAGCTCCTATGTATTAAACGATGACGAGAAAGCGGTCCTGAATTTCGGACTCTCATTTGCCCCCTCGAGAGATCTAGACAAATTCTGTACCTTCGTGAATACGAAGGAGTTCATTAGAAAATTGACTTTAAAAAGATTCTTTCTTAAAGCCGAACTAGAGACAAGTGGGGCACATCCAAAGAAAGGTGAAGATCTTGGAACAAAGGATAAATTCATACATACAGAACTAAGACCGAGATCAGGGTTTTACCCTGTAAACAGCAAAGGATCGGCAATAGAAGCCTTTGAGACTATTGTCTGTAAGGAGATAAGGGGGATACAACCGAGGAAACCAAAATATAAGAAACAAAACTTGTCAAGGAAACAAAGGGAAACCATTACAAAACTGGAACAGAATCAGAATCTGACGATAAAGCCTGCGGATAAAGGTGGGGGAATTGTCCTGATGGATAGGAAGGACTATGAGGCTGAAAACAAACGAATTCTAAGTGATGCGACTACTTATGAGGAACTTAAAAGGAACCCTACAGACCTGTATAAGAAAGAACTCACAGACCTATTAAAGGAGGCCAATGAAGAAGGGATACTGAACGACAAGGAGTTCAACTACCTAAACATCAAACACCCAGTTATACTGATATTATACCATCTACCCAAGATCCACAAAACACTAACTAAACCTCCCGGAAGACCAATAATCTCCGGAATAGGATCTTTGAGTAGCAACTTATCGGAATATATAGACCAACATCTACAAAAACTGGTTAAAAAACTACCCTCCTATCTAAGGGATTCGACACAGGTCCTGAACCTTATAGAAAATGTATCTTGGGAGGATGGGTATATATTGGCATCATGTGACGTGACGTCATTATATACGAGCATCCCGCATGAGGAAGGAATTGATGCGGTGAAGTTCTTTTTGGATAAAGAACCCGATATACCATCAGAACAAAATGAGTTCATATTGGAAAGCATCCGATACATTCTAACACATAATTTCTTCAGTAATGATGGCAAATTCTATCGTCAAACTTGTGGGACGGCCATGGGGACCAGGTTCGCGCCAAGTTACGCGAATCTCTATATGGGAAAATGGGAGCAAATTTTCTGGGACTCCTGTCCAGCAGGCGCGGACCTGGTCCTATATCGGCGTTATATAGATGACAATTATGTCCATAAAAAAAGCTGCCACCTAAATAGGTGGAAGAATAACATCCCAAAAGGACAGCTGTTACGGATGAAAAAGAACTGCTCTAATCCTCTTAAGTGGGAAGAACAAGCTTCAACAATCAAGGAAAAGTTTATAGAGAGAGGCTATGATGAGAAAATGCTGGATGAGAAACTGGACGAAGTAAGGAAAATAGAAAGAAAAGAACTCACCAGATATAAAGAAAAGGTGAAGGATAAATACTCCGAAGGCGATTTCAACATCGCAATGATAACAGAATACAGTGAGAATAAACACATCGTAGAGAATATATTTCGAAAACACTGGGCGCTGTTAAAAGACGATGACGTCTTAGGAGATAAACTGCCAGAAAATCCTAGATTCATATATAGGAAAACAAAAAATCTGAAGACTAGACTGGCACCTAGCCTCCAAAAGAAAGCATCTGGAGGAACAATGGACGTGTTTGGAAATAAGGTGAAAGGATTCTACCCTTGCCATACATGCAAAGCCTGCAAGTGTGGGTCCAAAACAACTAAATTCAGCTCCCATAACACCAAGGAGGAGTTTAAAATACAAGATCTGATACGATGCAAAGATAAAGGAGTGATCTACCTACTACAATGCCCATGTGGGCTGCAATACGTAGGACAAACGTCCAGGGTCCTAAGGGATAGGATCCGGGAACACCTGCTGATGATCGAAAAACTAAACACAGATACGCCACTTTACCAGCACTTTGCGACCAAACATCATGGAAACATCAACGCATTAAGATATATAGGAATCCAAAAAGTTGCCAAAAATTGGAAAGGCGGTAACTTCGAAAAACTATTACTAACTAATGAATCCAAATGGATATTCCTAATGGATTGTCTATATCCAAAGGGTCTCAATAATAAAGAAGACCTTTCCCATTTACTTAATTAGTCTGTAAAAATACAAATATCTGGTAGAAGCAAAATGGCATATCGGGGTAATTTATACAAAAAACATGTACCCCCAAGAAAAGCAAGGTTAAAATTTTATGAAGAAAAGGAAAACTACCACACCTATCTCTCCCAGTTGAAACACCCACCTCTCTCTATTTCAGTTCACATGAAAAATACCCATCACTCCTAGCTTTCGGAGAATATTTTATACATAGAAAGATATCTAGTCTAGCTCCTTGGAGTAGTCCATAAGAAAAATAAGATAGATGTATACTTATGAACCAATATTGGGACACCCTCCCTACCTTTGGCTCCTCTACACTAATTTAAAGAAAATCTCTAACTGAACTAATCTATATAGAGCAGTGGAATCTAAAAATATGGATTAGGTTCAGCAAAAGATGCTCGCACATTTGAACAAATTATAAGCCAGTAAAGTGTCTGAAGAAATTCATATAGTGATGAAAATATATATTCCTCCCTTTCTCTTTTGAACTCATATGGACATATATACATTCCCCCATTAAGAAATAGTATAAACCAACACTAGACACTAGCTAAACATTACCTTAATTAGAGAAAGTGAATGTATTATTCACCCGATAAAATATAACTAGGGTGTATGTTCAACGA
This sequence comes from Bombina bombina, assembly GCF_027579735.1. Classification (NCBI taxonomy): domain Eukaryota; kingdom Metazoa; phylum Chordata; class Amphibia; order Anura; family Bombinatoridae; genus Bombina; species Bombina bombina. Next base: position 113,903,366 of record NC_069507.1, read on the forward strand.
CCTTTAAGGATAAATAATGCTACAAACATGCTTAATTCAACACTTATCTAATCCATTGGGCTGTTGCTAAAGTGGTGCCCTCCCTATAGAGATGATATACACAAATATTCTGATACATAGGTATTCGGATACATCCGGGTACATATTGGAAACCTCATTTCAAAAGAATCTCCCTGAGAAAACCCCCTATCACAAAATGCCCCCAGCAGCGATACCAGTAATATCGCTTGCTGCACTATAGAACACTAAAAAGGAGTCTTGGATGTTAACTATTCAATTGAGCTTTAACATCTATGTGCAACACAAGGAAATGTTTGCAAATACATGGAACTTGCAACAAACGATAGAGTTTGATCGAAAACGGGTCTAACAGGAGTTTAATATACTTAATTACGAATTCATATAATAACAAAGAAGTGAACATATATATATATATATATACCACCAAGTTGTGAATTAGCCCACTCCGCTCCTCCTTTAAATGTATCAAGAAGCTTGCGATATTTCAATTATTGATACATGTATGAAAATGAACCCTCTAAAACCAAAAGGGAAAATTACAATTAGATCTTGTATTACGAGTCAAATAAGACTCAAAGGTATTATATACAGATCAAATAAAGATGGATAAATAAAATTGGATTAAGATCTATCATAAAACCCTATAAAATGGGGGAAATAATGTTGAATATTTATTGCAAACAAATTGAGCTGATCAGTAATAATGACATTGCATGTCATCTACCATGTATACAAAGTTCAGGCACATACCCCCAGAGGTGACCAATAACAATAAGGTTTCGGAATACACTGTACGCTACCCATCTACACAGTATCCAGAAACACGCCCCTGGGGAGGAATAATGAATAAATGTGACCAATGAGAATAGAGCTCTGAAACAGACTCTAAATCCAACCAATAGGAATAGGACATTTGCACACACCCCCGGTCACACACTTGTATATACGATAAGACAAAGCGATACTATGAAATACAGGCAGATAAAGCTCAAATATATGAAAACAGCACTATATAACTCTAATAGATGAGCGAATACTTGGCCGTTACAAAGGACTGTCACTTCTTCTATAGACAGAACTACATAGAGATGAACTATATAAAAAACATGAGTCGGAACATTATTGAGAATTCAGTATCAATAAGTACATTTGTTTTGTTTTTGGGATAAACGATCATGTATAAGAGAATAACCAAAGAATAATCAAAAACATGAGTCTGAACATTTGGTCTGAATTTAGTATCGATAAGTTTATTTTATTTTTTCGGCAAAGTTTATGTGCCGATAATGTGTAAACAAACTCTAAATGCAAACCGGAAGTTGTTAGATGCAACAACTCCTATGCAAACCGGAAGTTGTCAGATACGAAAAATCCGGAAGAACACCGGAGTTAATTATAAGTACATACATCAAAAATTGAGATTGATTGCCATAAAGGCACATTAGAATACATAATATAATATAAAATAAAGGTGACATTTTCAAAAAACGAACATGTCTATCACCTTAATCACCCTGACGAAACAGGAAGTACTAAGCAATCACTTCCGGGATGCATCTAGAACACAGGTATAAAAGATCACCAAAATCTATATTATCCAGTCTTGATAAAGGTCTAGCACAGACCGAAACGCGTCGACTGGTGAGTCTAACTCCTTTTACTCTACTTGAGAAATTACGCTCTGCATTATTGTGTGTTTGTTTTACTTTTAGGTGGGATTTGGGTCAGCCGGGCCCCGGATGAAACTTTGATCCACCATTATTTTCCGGTACTGTTGCAGGATTATATTTACTTATTCACAGGATTGACTTGTTTTGTCCATTTTTTACTGCTAAGGTTGCAGGATTATATTCTTCTATTCACAGGATTGACTTGTTGCTTATATTTTACAGTGGCCACTGATTTTTTAGCTTTGGGTTTTTTCTTTTATTTTTTGTGTTTTATAACCAGCACTTTTTGGAGTGAACACCGCAATTTGGATTTAACACTATCATTTGGAGGACTATTTTTTTGTGTTTTTTGTTTTTTGTTTATGTCTTAGCCTATGTCTTTGTTTTCATTTTTGCAACACCTTGCTTATACAAGTTTTGTTTGAATATGTACAGTGGAATGTCTATTACCAACATCAATATTTTACTCAAGCTGTAATATCACTGTCACTTCCAACACCACAATCACATTGTTCATCGTTTTTTTCATCAGTTTTTTTCATTTTTTATTGCTTATATAGAAGGATTTGATATCCTCTAGCACCACTTCCTTTTTTTTTTTTTTTGCACTTAAAGCACTACTCACATATTGAGGGAATCCACCACATTAACAGTAACTAAGACACTTAAAATCTAGGAGCTACTGGGATACCAGTCTAGATAGGTCTGTACCAGTTACCCACAAGAGAATCATCATTGATTATTTTATAATTTTGTTCATAGACTACCTAGAGATACAGGGAAACCAGTTTAGATAGGTCTGCACTAGTGACCAACAAGAGAATCATCAGTGATTATTTTTGTTTGAAGAATTTTATTGTTTGAGGAATTTTAACGTGTTTTTATGATGTAACATGGATCCATGTCTGTAACGAATTAAAGTGTAATTTTTATTTAAAAGTGAATCGGTTCTATCACTATTGTTCAGACCCGGCCTTTCAGGCGCTTTGGTTCCAACTCTTTTCTACTTTTGTTACCCTATTGGCTACTAGGAGCCAATATCCAGAGCTAGGGTCCTTGAGGCAGGCGCTCAGTGTACCATCCATTATTACTTATATATATATATATATATAAGCACTAAATACATTTAAAGCACTTCCCTATAATATATATATATATATATATATATATATATATATATATATATATATATGCTAGTATTTTGGAACCTTGATATCACTGCAGGTATCTGAAGGAGAGTTGCTACATATATGCAAAAAGATCAAAACTGGAATGTAGTGAAATCTAGATTTCAACATGCTGGAACCCATAACTAAAGGAATGCAGATAATAACCTCAATAATATGCTTATAAAATGTATTTAGTGTTTAATGTCCCTTTATTATTTGTCCTATTCAGTCAGTTAGCGCTAAAGGGGTACTGTACCCCATTCTTTTTTTATTTTACTCCCTATGGCCAGGATAGGAGGTGAAGAAAATGCCCCCAGTTTGAAGTGGTATTCAAACCCCACTGGGTAAGAAAGTATTGTGGGGTTTTGTGATATATTGTGTCAATAATTTCCCAAGGCCAGTAGTCTTGCAATTGTACATCCCAGTGTCTTGCAATTGCAGAATCATCTTGGTAAAGGGCACACATGCACCAGTGTAAAATTACATCTACTGTTCAATTACTATTCTCATTGATTGTAGGGACACCATGAACAGGAAAAGTACTTTGGTAAGCAATTATATAATTTATTAATTAATGTATTTATTTCTTTATACAACATAACTGATTCACTCCTAATCCAATCCTGAAAAACAGTGCAGAGCCCTCCAATTCCTGAACGATTATACAAACCTCATACTCAAGCTAAAAGACACTTTATTTTTTATTGCAATTCATCACCAACGTTTCAACTCTCATCAGAGGGATGTCAAAAATACTAGTCAAATCAAAAACAGCTTCACCTTTATGTAGTCTCTAATCAAACACATTAAAACACACCACTGCAACACAAGCACCAGCTAATAATATATATGTATCTTTATCATGAGATCATAGGATGTACAAATTCTTTATCATGAGATCATAGGATGTACAAATTCTTTATCATGAGATCATAGGATCTACAAACTCTTTATCATGAGATCATAGGATGTACAAATTCTTTATCATGAGATCATAGGATCTACAAATTCTTTATCATGAGATCATAGGATCTACAAACTCTTTATCATGAGATCATATGATATACAAATTCTTTATCATGAGATCATAGGATGTACAAATTCTTTATCATGAGATCATAGGATGTACAAATTATTTATCATGAGATCATAGGATGTACAAATTATTTATCATGAGATCATAGGATGTACAAATTCTTTATCATGAGATCATAGGATGTACAAATTCTTTATCATGAGATCATAGGATGTACAAATTATTTATCATGAGATCATAGGATTTACAAATTCTTTATCATGAGATCATAGGATGTACAAATTCTTTATCATGAGATCATAGGATCTACAAATTATTTATCATGAGATCATAGGATGTACAAATTATTTATCATGAGATCATAGGATCTACATTTTTTTTATCATGTGATCATTGGATGTACAAATTCTTTATCATGAGATCATTGGATGTACAAATTCTTTATCATGAGATCATAGGATCTACAAATTCTTTATCATGAGATCATAGGATGTACAAATTATTTATCATGAGATCATAGGATCTACAAATTCTTTATCATGAGATCATAGGATGTACAAATTATTTATCATGAGATCATAGGATGTACAAATTATTTATCATGAGATCATAGGATCTACAAATTCTTTATCATGAGATCATAGGATCTACAAATTCTTTATCATGAGATCATAGGATCTACACATTTTTTTATCATGAGATCATTGGATGTACAAATTCTTTATTACAAGATCATAGGATGTACAAATTCTTTATCATGAGATTATAGGATCTACACATTTTTTTATCATGAGATCATTGGATGTACAAATTCTTTATTACAAGATCATAGGATCTACAAATTTGTTCTCATGAGATCATTGGATGTACAAATAAAACTGTTGATTATTTAAAAATAAGAAAAGTCTTGCTTGTTTTATGGTTTATAGATTTGCTTATCTTATACGCTTTATGGGATTTAAACCAGTGTTTCTCAACCAAGGTCCTCAAGTACCCCAAACAGACCAGGTTTTCATTATAGCTTAAAGGGACATTCCAATCAACATTTAAATGCACATAGATGACTTACATTTATGTATTGGCAAAAATGCTTCTAGCAAAAGTGATTACTATTTTAGTTTAACAATTTCCTCTGCACGTGCATGTGAAGCATAGCTGGATATTCTCATTGCACCAGCATTTCAAATACTACAGCTACTAAGAGCGCCAGTGGGGCTTGTAGCATAGCAGCAATTAACAAACCGCATCATTACCCGATGGTACAGGCACCTTAGGGTCTCGGAGCAAGTGCCGTATTTAAAATGCTAGTGCACGGTGCATACTTTAAGGGACAGTTGAGCCAAAATTAAACTTTCATGATTCAGATAGGGCATGCAATTTTAAACAACTTTCCAATTTACTTTTATCATCAAATTTGATTTGTTCCCTTGGTGGTATTTTTTAAAAGCTAAACCTAGGTTGGCTCAAACTGATTTCTAAACCGTTGAAAACCACCACTTAGCTCAGAGCATTTTGAAAGTTTTTCACAGTTAGACAGTGCTAGTTTATGAGTGTCATATAGCTAAATTGTGCTCACTCCCGTGGAGTTATTTAGGAGTCTGCACTGTTTGGCTAAACTGCATGTCTGTCAAAAGCACTGAGATAAGGGGCAGTCTATAGATGCTTAGATACAAGGTAATCACAGAGTTAAAAAGAATATTAATATAACTGTGTTGGTTATGCAAAACTGGGGAATGGATAATAAAGGGATTATCTATCTTTTTAAACAATAAAAATTCTGGTGTAGACTGTCTCTTTATAGGGACAGTATACACCAATTTTCATATAACTGCATGTAATAGACACTACTATAAAAAATAAGATGCACAGATACTGATATAAAAATCCAGTATAAAACGGTTTAAAAACTTACTTAGAAGCTCTCGGTTTAGCTCTGTTGAAAAGGCAGTCAAAAAGCCCACTGCAAGTGGGAAATAAGACACTCCCCCTCCCCCTTCATCTGCATATAAAAATATCCTTTACACAAACAGGAGCAAGCTGGAGTAGGTATCTGACGATATTCTCCTAAAACTTTGGGGCTTGGTTAGGAGTCTGAAAATCAGCGCAATGTTATTTAAAAATAAGCAAAACTATCCATTTAAAAAAAAACAAAAAAACTTTATGGGCTATATAAATAGATCATCTACAAAACATTTATTCAAAGAAAAAATGAGTGTATAATGTCTCTTTAAATATACTTTTGAAACAGCTATAGCTTTTATTAGAAAATGTTTTGCTAATATATGTATATTACAAAAATGCTCCTATTCAAAAGTGCATCCATGAGAATTCCAATTTTGGCAGGAATGTCCCTTTAACCAGAGCCCAGGTGAAATAATCATGCTGATCAGTAACCATGGTAACTAACCAGCTCTTGCCCATCAGTTGATTATTTCACCTGTGCTCTAGTTCAGCTACAATAAAAACCTGGCCTGTTAGGGCAACTTGAGGGCCGCGGTTGAGAAACACTGATTTAAACAGTGAGGACGCCTTTTTTGTTTGCGTACACATTTTATGCACTTATGAATACTTACTCAATCGTTTTAAACAGTTCTTGTTAAAAATTACATTTAAGAAATTGTCCTTTGAGAGTTGTTAAAAATGTACCTTTTTAGAACAAGTAAAGAACATTTTTTAACCCAGTCTGTATCACATTCAAGTAATAATAATAGAATAAAAATATATATACATTTTTATGCAAGAATTATAAATAATATACCTCCCAAATTGTATTTGTATTATAAAATTGGTTAAAAAAAAGGTGTTTTTGAAAATATATGCACCATTATTCAAATTTACATCTATTTAAAGGGACATGAACCCCAATTTTTTTTATGAGTCAGCTACAGCAGTGTTTCTCAACCACAGTCCTCAAGTAACCCCAAACAGTCAAGGTTTTCATTATAACAGAACTAGAGCACAGGTGAAGTAATCCGCTGATCAGTAACCATGGTTACTAACCTGCTCTCACCTATCAGCTTTTTATTTTACCTGTGCTCTAGTTAAGATATAATGAAAACCTGGATTTTTGGAACAACTTTCTAGTTTACTTCTATTATCTCATTTGTTTTGTTATTTTGGTAACTATTGTTGAAGAGAATACCTAGGTAGCCTCAGCATGCTAGCTGCTGATTGGTAGCTGCACTTACATGTCTCTTGTCACTGGTTCACTTGATGTCCCGCTAGCTCCCAGTAGTGCATTGCTTCTCCTTCAACAAAGGATACCAAGAAAATTAAGCCAATTTGATGATTGAAGTAAATTGGAAAGTTGTTTAAAATTGTATGCACTATGTGAATCATGAAAGAAAAATGATGTGTGTCATGTCCCTTTAAGAAAGAAATATTTTGGGGACATATAGCACTGGGACACTTTTTTTTCAAAATTTACATTTTATTTCTTTATTTTGTTAATATTAATCATTATTTAGACTTCAACTACTAACATATAAAATACAAAAGTGACCCCTGGTGGAAAAGTTTGGTTATATTGCACCATTAATATCTTAGTTCAAGAGGTGCATGATATAAAGTTTTAATTATACAATTTTACAGTTAGATATTTTCTTGTTTAAAGGGACAGGAAACCCATATTTTTTTTTTTTTTTTCCTTTCATGATTCAGATAAAAAAACAATTTTAAACATCTTTCCAATTTACTTCTATTATCAAAAATGTGCAGCCACCAATCAGCAAATAGCACCCAGGTGCTGAGCCTACATTAGTTATGCTTTTCAACAAAGGATACCAAAATAATGAATCAATTTATATAATATAATTAAATTAGAAAGTTGTTTAAAAATTGTATGCTCTAACTGAATCATGAAAGAAAAAAAAATGTGTTTCCAGTCCCTTTAAAGGGCATACAATTTGCAACAATGTTTCAATTTACGTCTATTATCAATGTAGCTTCATTCTCATGTTATCCTTTATTGAAGGAGCAGCAAAGTAATACTGGGAGCTAGCTGAACACATTGGTAAGCCAAAGACAAAAGGCATACATGTGCAGCCACCAACCAGCAGCTAGATCCCTGCTCCTGAGCCTACCTAGCTATGCTTTTCAACAAAGAATACCAAAGGAACAAAGCAAATTAGCAGAAGTCAATTGGAAAGTTGTTGAAAATTGTATGATCTGAGTCTAAAAATTTTTAGGTTTCATGCCCCTTTAAGAATAAAGAACTGATCACAGAAAAATGATTAAATGCATTGCTCTAAACATCTCCTTACCTGTCAACGCTAATAACGCATAAAGTCATGATTGATGCAGTGCAGCACATGACATCCATAGCAATAAACACGTTGCAAAAAACTTGCCCAAAAATCCATTCTCCTCCAATGAGGTCAGTTACGCTGACAAAAGGCATAACAGCTATAGCTACTGACAGGTCAGCCAGAGCTAATGATACAATCAGGTAGTTTGAAGGTTGCCTCAGTTTCTTGACAAAACAGACTGATATCACCACCAGACAATTCCCTGCAATGGTTAATAACGTGATTAGAGACAGCATTGCCCCAATAACAAGTTTTTCAAAGTGCCCATAATCTATCTTTTCTCCACATCTGGTGTTATTTTCACTGGGGAACAAAGAAGTTGGCACTGGGCTTGTGGTGACATCTTGGATGATTTTCAAAAGAGGAGGATTAAAAGAGCCAGAAATCATTATACTGGTAGTAAGATCCCTGAAATCCTCAATAATCAAGGATCTAATGTTACTGAATATGTGGCTGCTGTTGATATCAATAACCATTGTGACTTGTGCAGCCCATATGTAGACCCCCAATTCATTGGGTCTGCAGAGGGTCCCCTTACAAGGCCAATGTTTTAACTATAAGAAAGTTCCATTCCAGTTCTTTCTGACTGGAATAAAGGCATTTACTTTACATATCCTTCTAATCATGAAGTCTCATTTAACAGATATCCAGCATCCTGGGAAGTTTTCACAATATCCTTAGTGAGCTTTTCACAATATATTGTTTTCAGTTTATGTTGCAAGAATATTGTTACAGTTTGAAAACTTAAAAAAAAATGGTTTATTTATCCTACTATTAAGTAAACCATAAGATTAAGCTTCCATAGTTGGGAAATGTCAGTCTTGTATTGAGTTCCATTAAATGCTTTTCCTAATTCTTTTTTCTTCTTCTTGTCAAATGGGAACCTGATTCCAAATCAAGGTTGTTAGCAGAGATGACTTTTACCTCCGGCTGCCCCGTGGTTATTGTGTATTCAGGGTTCTTTTTATCTTGAAGCAACTCAGACTCGAGGTGTTGCGTGTAATATCTAAACTGAAAAAGAAAATCAGTAAATTCATTCTTTTAATCCTGCAGCATTTTTGCTTAGAAAATGTTCTTTCGTTTTGTTGTTATTATGAGCACCATCTAGTGGCCATTCTGGGAAGTGACGATTTTGTAGACTACTGAAAAATCCAAGTAAGAAAAATACCACTACAAACTGGTTAAAACTTATAGTTTCTCATTCATTTTTTTTTTTTTTTCATAATACTGTTTGGAGGCTTGTTACCTAGTAACAAAACTGATTTTTTTTCTTTCAATGATGTGTATATCTTACTTCCAATGTGAAAAAATACAGCAGATTTCTTAAAGGGACACTGAACCCAAATTTTTTTCTTTCATGATTCAGATAGAGCATGCAATTTTAAGCAACTTTCTAATTTACTCCTATTATTAATTTTTCTTCATTCTCTTGCTATCTTTCTTTGAAAAAGAAGGCATCTAAGCTTTTTTTTAGGTTCAGGACTCTGGACAGCAATTTTTTATTGGTGGATGAATTTATCCACCAATCAGCAAGGACAACCCAGGTTGTTCACCAAAAATGGGCCGGCATGTAAACTTACATTCTTGCATTTCAAATAAAGATACCAAGAGAATGAAGAAAATTTGATAAAAGGAGTAAATTAGAAAGATGCTTAAAATTTCATGCTCTATCTGAATTACGAAATATTTTTTTGGGTTCAGTGTCCCTTTAAGCATAAATTAATTACTAAAGTGTATATGCATTATAAGGGAATATACTATGATGCATGATATGGTATATACAATGCAATAAATATGCAAAGTATGTGTTATGTCATATTTTCAATATATTATTTTTGCAGTAAATGGACATAGACACCATGAAACTGCAATATTAATAAAATGTTTAAATGGACATTTTTGGCAAAATTTAAATCCACATGAATGCATTCAAGTTTGAATAGAAGCATTTTTGTAATATACACATATTAGCAAAAATATTTCTAGTAAAAGCTACAGCTGTTTCAAAAGTGTATTTAAGTATGCACTGTGCACCAGTATTTTCTTTAGAGAGCCTAAGATTCTTTTACCATCTGGTAATGACTACATGTGTTAATTGCTGACATGATACAAGCCCCACTTGTGCTCTGAGCAGCTGCAGTATATAAAATGTTGGTGCACTAAAAATATCTAGCTTTGCTTCAGATACACAAAATGTTAACACTAAAATAGTGATAACATTTATTAGAAGCATTTTTGCCAATACATGTATATTGTTAATATGCTTCCATTCAAATTAGCGCTGCGGAATCTGTTGGCGCTCTACAAATAACCGATAATAATAAAAAGATGTTAGTAATCTATGTGCATTTAAATTTTGACCGGAATATCCCTTTAATTATATGTAATAAAAACAATATTGAACTTGATTGATTTTGCTCTCTTTTCATGTAAACCTCTAAAAATTGTAGGTTTTACTATTTTGAGAATGCAAACTTTGGTCCCTAACCCTCCTCAGCAGAGATAAGGAACTGTCAGTTTCAGTAACCAGTTTGGATTGTTTCATCAAAATAAGTCAAGTTGTCGGCAGAGTTAGACCACTATAAAACAAGGTGTTAAAGGGCCATAATATTAGAAAAATGACATTCGTGCAAAAACATAACTTCTAGTGAGGTTTTCGCTTGAGCCGGAGTGCTAAATAGCGTGCCACTTGTCATCTAGCTTATAATATTCAAGTAAAAGTTTCATACTTTATGAAATACATTTTCAGGGAACTTATTAAAACTTTTAGTTGCAGTATTTTTTTCTAAGCTATTCTGTGGGAAAGTAGTCCTGTTTTCTATGTTATGACTTTGAGATATGTGGGAAAAATATATAAACTGGCAAAATTGGTAGATTTCTAAGTTTAGGAAAACTATACTAGAATAAAAGGAAAAAAAAAACATAATGCAATTGAATTACATACTTTTATACAACTTTAATTTAGCTAACATACAGAATAAATAATGCTTTAGCTGGGGTGACCCAACTCTCTTCCTCTAAATGACTACTTTTCCAATTTGGGGTAAACATCTCATGGTCCTGTAGTTAAAAAAAATCACGTTTGGCCTGTTTTTGATGATGGCTGATAATTTAGATAATTTTTAAGGTAAGCTGTGTTTTTTTTTTGGGGGGGGGTTTGTCTTACTTTTATTTATTTTTCTAACATAGTAGATGAGGTAAAAAAAAAAAAGACAGAAGTGCATCGAGTTCAACCTATACAAATATTAATATACTTACAAAAAAGCTCCAGTTGAGCTTAAATTAATCCTATTAAAAAGGTGATCTATTTAACACAACCAATCATATCCATGAATTCTGTTTCTAGACAGAAATGTATCTAAACTATTTTTAAATGTATCTAAGGTATTGGCATTTACTACCTCCTTAGGTAATGAGTTCCACAATTTGATTGCTCTTACAGTGAAAAAACATTTATGTTGCAGGAGATTAAAATCTCCTTTCCTCAAGCCTTAACATTTTGTAATAATGGGAAGTATATTTTAAAATCTGTATAATATATTGTTACCAGGGAAGCTAGGAGCTGCAACATTAATAAAACAATAAGTCCAGCAAAGCACCCTACCTCCTCTGGCTGTGTTATGTATTGAGAGGGAGTGGGAATACCAAAAATCTGTAGCCAGGCAAACTCAATGTTAAACTCCATAGAAATTAGCCACTCCTCTGCTTGGCTGAAGCACATTCATTTGATTGGTTGTGTTTTAGCCAATCAAAAGTCCAGTTACTGACCAATCAGGAATTGCAGTAGACTTTCTACTATTGGCTGTCTTACCATCAGGCTGCTAATTGGTCACAGTGTCTCAATTCTGCCTGCAAATTGTTCAGTGTCTAAGAATGGGGAGTTTTTATTGTTTTATGGTACCTAGAGTGTGATAAGAAGTGCTTTTTATACCACTGCAGTTCCCTCAATAAAACAGACTTCCCAGGGTACAAGTCTTGTCTGTGTCACTGGGATGAATGGATTATTATCACTTGTCTGCCTGAGCAAGGAAAACGTGAGGAAACAGCACTGATGTATCTACTCCAATACAATATATATATATATAATAATATAGAATAGATCCCAACAAGTGTAGATATATCTTATTTATTAAATAAAACAAATATTACAATACAGAATTGGTTGCATATATTAATGCAATCGATCTAAATTTTACGAAAAATCTTAATACACTGTGCTGGTACAGATAAACATTTTTACTATAATAGAGATTACATAGAAGTAAAAATAAGAAGTAAAAATAAAAATCTTAAATAAATTGCATAAAAATATATATATGTATAGTGACAGGTAAGACATGCAGATCTAATACCCAACAGAATACGAACAAATAAAATTGCAATAAAATGGTCTAACTGCTACTTAAAAAAGTGAGTCACAAACACTTGCCTGGCCAGACAAACTGCTTATGCACAACGCGTTTCAGGGACACGGCCCTTCATCAGGTAGAGTCGCAAAGTTTAGTGATTCACCTTTTCAAGTGTTAGAAAGCTGCTTCCTACATACTTAGACCTATAGGCTTAGAGTCTGCTATGACTGACACAGTGCTAAACCAATAGGATACACACATCATTTTCAATAGTAAATAACATTATTATTATTGTCTGCCTGAGGTACACTATCACTTAGGGATATTTGTACACTGAGCAGGCTGTGACCTACAGGTCTTTGCTACAAACCCTGTCTACTGGAGTGGTGCAGAAGGTTGCTGGAGTCTCCCTGCTAGAAGCTGGTCCTTTTCAGGACCCAGAAAGGCCACACTGACTTAAGGACTGACCGCTTCTTCCTCCAGCAACCTCTGGCAACACACCCTGTGACAATACTGAATAATAATGAAACTAGAAATAATATAATGCCTTACCATCCAATCACACTTAGGCCTAGTTTCCATTGCCATTGTAAACTGTAGTATACTATTAAATCAATGGAAACTAGGCCTTAGTCTGTAATTACTGAATGTTAGAAATCACAACTTTCATATTCCATCCATTAAAACAATCTAAGCAAAAACAGCAAAAAGGAAATGAGTGATGTCAAGAGTCACATTTTAATAGCAAAAATTATAGTTAAATATAATATACATATATATATATAGTCAAAATTAAACATTCATGATTTAGATAGAGTATGCAGTTTTAAGAGACTTTCCAATTGACGTCTATTATCATATTTTGCACATTTTGTTATATACACACTTTTTGAGGCACAAGTTCACAAGGTATAGGTATACTAGTCTGTGATTGGCTCATGGATGTCACATGCTACAGGGGGCCGGCAAATGGGGAGGAAAATAAATTATTATTTTAAATTTAGAGTAAGTGCTATTGCATTATGTTTTTATTATGCACTTGTTAATTATGCAATTCTAATGTATTTAGTGGTAAAAAGTCGTTTTACAATGGGATGTGGCTACTGAGACGATTTTAAGGTAAAATAGCTTCCTTTTTTTACATAGAGATGTAACAGTGATTCAGTATTTGAGTATCCCGTTCCTTTAACTGGAAATAGGTAAAAATGGTAGCATGAAATATGTGGTTGATCACAATAAATAGGCTATTTCCTCTCAAAATGGCTTTTTTGCTTTCTGGACAAATTGGTCAGCGTATTTTTCGAGTGATCGCAATACAAAATGGATCTCTGTGTTAAAAGCTCACAGCTGCAAAGTATTTTCACTAGAAAATTCCCCGAAAAGGTCTTTTCATGTGTTAAAGAAATATGAAGTGAAAGAGGCAAATAGGGAGAGCGCTACAAAAGTAGCTGATTGAGTGGTAATCTAAGCTATTAATAGTAAACTTTTTATGCACATGCACTTTTACAGTGATTATTATAATATATCTAAGTGAATAACATTATCTCACATACACTGTTTCATTTGGTTAGCCTTTTTAGCTCTAGCCCATTATTTATTTATATAATAATCACATAAAATAGCTTAGTTACCACTCAATCGGCTACTTTTGTAGCGCTCTCCCTATTTGCTTCTTTCACTTCAGTTCCTTTGACATTAAAAGGGACACTGAACCCAAATGTTTTCTTTTGTGATTCAGATAGAGCATGCATTTTTAAGCAACTTTCTAATTTACTTCTATTAGAAAATGTTCTTCATTCTCTTGGTATCTTTATTTGAAAAGCAAGAATGTAAGTTTAGATGCCGGCCCATTTTTGGTGAATAACCTGGGTTGTTCTTGCTGATTGGTGGATAAATGCATCCACCAATAAACAAGTGCTGTCCAGGGTTCTGGACTTTCTTTTTCAAATAAAGATAGCAAGAGAACAAAGAAAAATTGATAATAGGAGTAAATTAGAAAGTTGCCTAAAATTGCATGCTCTATCTGAATCACAAAAGAAAATGTTTTGGTTCAGTATCCCTTTAACTTGGAGGAGTTTTTGTCTTTGTCAGGGAGTAGCCTTTTAAGTCTTAAAGGAGTGTATTCCTCTTACTTGTTTTCACTTAAAGAAATATGAAGCCCAAACATTTTCTTTGTGATTCAGACAGAGCAGACCATTTTAAAAAAGTTTCTAATTTACTTATATTATCAAATTTGCTTAGATCCCATGATGATGTTGAAGAGATACCTAGGTAGGTGTCTGAAGCGCTACATGGCAGAAAATAGTGCTGCCATATAGTGCTCTTGCAAATAGACAACATTTTTGCAAAACTGCTGCTATATAGTGCTCCAGAAATGGGCCAGCTCCTAAGCATGCGTCCCTGCTTTTCAACAAAAGATACCAAGAGAATAAAGAACAATTGTTAATAGAAGAATCATGATAGAAAAATGTTGTGTTTCAAAATATTAAGATATAAACTGGGAGGTCACCCAAAACTGACATATACAACGGCCCTTTCACACTTCTTAAGGTTGCAGTAAAGCTCTTTTGAATTAACCCATTGTTCAGTGTGTAAAGGAACTATTAAAAATGTGCATTTGTTTTGTTACGAAGGCACATTCGCCAACAAACACAGCTATCCGTCTTGTTTTAACAAATGCAGACTTAATAAGTATTCCTTTGTTTCCTTTAAATAGTTAAAAATACTTACCTAGGCGTGCTGGAGAGCTACACTAAGCCACTCCTCTTCTTCACAGAGCCCTGGCCGTGGCGCTCCCAGGGTCTGCACTAAAGGAGAAGGTCCTTTGGGAGCCGCCACACTAGGCCTCTTGTTATATAAAGTAACAATATAGTCTGAGCAAACATTTGCAGTATATTAATCATGCCTAGATATCAATGGCATTCAGATTGTTTAGCAGTGATCCGGATGGATTCAGATTGCAATAGGTTTCTATCTTTGGTGCAGCAGATGCAGTGGCTCCATGGACCAAGTGTTGGGGGGCCCATAGCAGCCAGTCTATACATAGGTGTGTGCAGAATGTGTACATTCCTAATGCAGTAGAAACCATTTATTAGTGCAGATTTCAGGTTGCAGATCTATCTATCTATAAAATCATTATTACTATGGCTTACCACTGAGTTGCCTTTGGGGCCCAAAAAGAATGTTGCACCAAGGCCCTTTGTTGAGTAGGTCTGCTACTGTAGGGTCCTGATCTCACTTTTCCTACAGATCCCTTTAGCTGTACAGGATATCATGTACTCAGCACATAAACATATGCAAATAAACATATACACGTGTAAATGTGTGCCCTGCCTACTGCAGATGAACTATACAATAGCGATAAGTAGAGCTTTAATGTATTGGTACCATGTATACAAATACACCTCTAAAATTTCACCTGTGGCCATTTCAGAGTGTCTTGCGCATGTGCAATAAAATAGAAAGATTCCAAATAATATAGGATTACTTGTAAAGATGTCCAACAGGCCATTTTGGGGCTTTATCATGTGCCTTGAGTTGTCTAGAAAAGCTGTTGAAAAGTTCTTTGAAAATTGATTGTGATCACCAAGAACTTTTTGGCTCCATGCGAGCCTGGTAACAAAAACACTTCAGTAACGTGGTCAAAAAAAAGAGACAATACAGTTGACAAGATGAAGAGGTGTGTACCTTGAAACGCGTAGTGGAGTCGGTGTACAAGTCGGTTGGCCATCTTTGTTTCTCCGGCACCTACACGTTTAGGACAAAGTTCCTTTCACGCATTCTTTTAGTACCAGTATTATTATTTTAGTATATTTTGTTTTATCTTGCCAATTGTTTTGTCTTTTTTATGAATTACATTTTGGACATAATATATATTTGATCCAAGTCCTATTTTATTATAGGTGGTTGGATTAAGCGCTGTCAAACTGTCATATAACCCCTAATCTAAAAGGCAGATCTTTTTTTGCTCTACCAGAAGTAAAGGTATTCGGGGCCAAAATGTAAATGTAAATTAAAAAAAATACTAGAATAAAAAAAAAAAAAAAGGATTTAGGGCTCTTTAGCTGGACTTCAGAAACTTAAGTAGTTCAGAAGGATACTCTGAGGCCTTAAAATGGTTAACAGGTGAACAGCCTGTAATGTTGGTGTTAATTGTATACAGCAGAATTCTTAAGTGTGCAGAAAAAAGCTTTAAAGTCACATGTATGTCCAAATGAATCTTTCATGATTCAAAAAGTTCCTAGTTTCCTAAGTTCCTAATTTATTTCTATTATCAAAATTACATTGTTCCCTTGTTTTAAATTGTTTATGAATATATATAGGGAGGCTACAGATGGAAAGGATCTTAAATATCAAACAGATAGAGGGGCGCCTCATGTGCGTATCAATCAATTGCATCCAACAAGAAGGCTTATACATACAAAGGGGTACTCATGTTTGACAAAAGAACCCCAATGTGATAGTAGAAGGTGCTGTATATAAATGGCTATACCACACTGCTCAAGTAAAAAAAAATATTAATTAAAAAACACAAATAAAACCAGAAGCAGTAGGTAATTTGGGGCATCAAAGTGGCTCCTCTTACAATGCAACTCATTTCTCGGCTCAAATACATGGCCGTTTCATCGGGCATAATACAGGGAGTGCAGAATTATTAGGCAAATGAGTATTTTGACCACATCATCCTCTTTATACATGTTGTCTTACTCCAAGCTGTATAGGCTCGAAAGCCTACTACCAATTAAGCATATTAGGTGATGTGCATCTCTGTAATGAGAAGGGGTGTGGGCTAATGACATCAACACCCTATATCAGGTGTGCATAATTATTAGGCAACTTCCTTTCCTTTGGCAAAATGGGTCAAAAGAAGGACTTGACAGGCTCAGAAAAGGCAAAAATAGTGAGATATCTTGCAGAGGGATGCAGCACTCTTAAAATTGCAAAGCTTCTGAAGCGTGATCATCGAACAATCAAGCGTTTCATTCAAAATAGTCAACAGGGTCGCAAGAAGCGTGTGGAAAAACCAAGGCGCAAAATAACTGCCCATGAACTGAGAAAAGTCAAGCGTGCAGCTGCCAAGATGCCACTTGCCACCAGTTTGGCCATATTTCAGAGCTGCAACATCACTGGAGTGCCCAAAAGCACAAGGTGTGCAATACTCAGAGACATGGCCAAGGTAAGAAAGGCTGAAAGACGACCACCACTGAACAAGACACACAAGCTGAAATGTCAAGACTGGGCCAAGAAATATCTCAAGACTGATTTTTCTAAGGTTTTATGGACTGATGAAATGAGAGTGAGTCTTGATGGGCCAGATGGATGGGCCCGTGGCTGGATTGGTAAAGGGCAGAGAGCTCCAGTCTGACTCAGACGCCAGCAAGGTGGAGGTGGAGTACTGGTTTGGGCTGGTATCATCAAAGATGAGCTTGTGGGGTCTTTTCGGGTTGAGGATGGAGTCAAGCTCAACTCCCAGTCCTACTGCCAGTTTCTGGAAGACACCTTCTTCAAGCAGTGGTACAGGAAGAAGTCTGCATCCTTCAAGAAAAACATGATTTTCATGCAGGACAATGCTCCATCACACGCGTCCAAGTACTCCACAGCGTGGCTGGCAAGAAAGGGTATAAAAGAAGAAAATCTAATGACATGGCCTCCTTGTTCACCTGATCTGAACCCCATTGAGAACCTGTGGTCCATCATCAAATGTGAGATTTACAAGGAGGGAAAACAGTACACCTCTCTGAACAGTGTCTGGGAGGCGGTGGTTGCTGCTGCACGCAATGTTGATGGTGAACAGATCAAAACACTGACAGAATCCATGGATGGCAGGCTTTTGAGTGTCCTTGCAAAGAAAGGTGGCTATATTGGTCACTGATTTGTTTTTGTTTTGTTTATGAATGTCAGAAATGTATATTTGTTAATGTTGAGATGTTATATTGGTTTCACTGGTAAAAATAAATAATTGAAATGGGTATATATTTGTTTTTTGTTAAGTTGCCTAATAATTATGCACAGTAATAGTCACCTGCACACACAGATATCCCCCTAAAATAGCTATAACTAAAAACAAACTAAAAACTACTTCCAAAACTATTCAGCTTTGATATTAATGAGTTTTTTGGGTTCATTGAGAACATGGTTGTTGTTCAATAATAAAATTAATCCTCAAAAATACAACTTGCCTAATAATTCTGCACTCCCTGTAGACCATAAATACAGCATTAACCAATCGGACTTAATAATTGAACAAATAGGGCATGTTCATCTAAATACAAAACATTTCATGTGGTTCTAAGATTGAATCGTCAATTAGACACTAAATTATTTTAACCTATATTGCATTAAAACAGTATACATTATCATATTTAAACATTAATCACATATATTTTGTACAGATAAAATTCCACTCTGTAATAACAAACATGATCTATTCAGAGATGGCATATGATGAGACGCGGTTTGCCTCTAACATCCCCCTTTGCATACATACGATTGTAGCTTGTGGCAAAAATCACTTATACAAAGCCAAGCACTACTGGATACATTTCAGACAGTTCCTGATATATATACAGAACTTTTTTGGATCCTGGACAAATTCCAGATTGTTCCTGAAATCGGGAGTGGGTGAGCTGATGCACAATAATCTATCAGTCTGTGACTAGCACATTGGGGTGCTTTTGCCAAATGTGAGTACCCTTTGTATGTATAATCCTTCTTGTTGGAGGCAATTGACTGATACGTACATGAGGCGCCCCTATATCTGTTTCATATTTCAGCACTGGAATGTAGTAAAAGATAGATATTTGATATTTGGATTAGCGCTAATTTTTGCTGCCTAAACTTCTATAGTACAGCCTAACAACAAGGGTCACAAAAGGCACCCCTGTCTAGTGCTGCTGGAGTTTTTAAAAGGAAGATAAAGATCTCCATCATTTACTAGTATCCTGGCTCTAGAAGTGTTATTTAATGAAAAAATATGTTGAAGGATTTGATCCCCAAAACCAATGAAGCTTAACCTTAATTTGAGGATATCCCAGCCCACTTGATCAAAAGCTTTCTCAGAATCAGTTGAGATCAGGTGTAGCTGTTACAGGTGTCTGTTCAGTCAGCTCAGTGAGCTGTTGGAGATTCAAAAAAGTGTGAGCCAATCAGGGTACATCTACCGGTTTCAGCTGCAAAGAGCCTTTATCAAGAGCCTCTTGGACAACAGACACCTGTAACAGCTACATCTCAAGGAACCAAGTCAAGAAGAAGAAATATTCAGCAATTCTCTGGAAACAGGCTTACCACTAAGCCATTGAGTGACTGCACTCTCTTATTTAGAGACTCATCACAAGATCCAGGAACGGATGCCTGTGTGATCACGCAGCTATATTAGCTGAAAGGCTGACACACAAGATACTTCAGCACTATTCACCCAGCGGTGTTAAGGTACCACCATTTGATCACATTTGGAATAACACTCCCATCAGTCTAATCAATTTTTATGTGTAGAGGATCCGGATCCATGTCATTATTTTAATATAATATTTTATTGTGATACAGTATTGTTAAGAATAAACTCATTCTCTTTCCCATACTTAATTGTTTTATATATCATTTATATTTCTTTGCAGACTATAATTGTTTAATTTTAGATCACTATTTGATATAACAAATACCTGCATTTGAACTCACTAGCTATTAGGTATCACCCTTTATAAACTTATATATCACAGTAGATACCCTATTGCTTCTTTTAGCGCTGCTCCCCTTCTTTGCTTTATGACTCTCTCTCTTCCCACAAAACACTGGTGGGTCTCCTGAAAGTGCCCCCAAAAAATAAATTTCTGGGGATGCCACTGTATGTTTAGCATATGTGGAGCAAGAATGTCACTACATTTTTAGTAGTTTTTATTAGTTCATTCATTTATCAGGATCCATTGTGTGGGGAGAGAGCAGCCATTTCAAGTAAGTTGTCCAGGTATTCCCAGTGCACAGGGGATAAATAACTCAGTTGAATGTGTTTCAAACACAACATGGATTTTTCGTGTATAGAAAGGGCCTTATCAGGGGGGTTGAGAAGTTTATAGAGAGAGGTATAATATGAATGAAAAACCTCTACTGTGTTTTGTGTGTTATAGGAAGGTCTTGCCAGAAGATTATTTAATAGAAGTGATATTAGTGATGGCTGATTTACTTTTAAGCTGGCAGGGCAAGATATTCTGCCATTTTTATAACCTTAATAAGTTGAGGTTTATAATTTTTTTAATACAGGAACCAGACATTCAGGGCTAGATTACAAGTAGAGTGCTATTTAACACTCCCGCTCGAGCATTAAAGGGACACTGAACCCAATTTTTTTCTTTTGTGATTCAGATAGAGCATGCAATTTTAAGCAACTTTCTAATTTACTCCTATTATCAATTTTTCTTTGTTCTCTTGCTATCTTTATTTGAAAAAGAAGGCATCTAAGCTTTTTTTTGGTTCAGCACTCTGGACACTTATTGATGGATGAATTTATCCACGAATCAGCAAGGACAACCTAGGTTGTTCACCATAAATGGGCCGGCATCTAAACTTACATTCTTGCATTTCAAATTAAGATACCAAGAGAATGAAGAAAATTTGATAATAGGAGTAAATTAGAAAGTTGCTTAAAATGTCATGCTCTATCTGAATCACGCATCTCAGATTGTGCTAGTATTATGAGTTGAAAGTTAATAGTTTTTGCTTGTACGCTAACCCAACGTGCATAAATAGCCCAACTTACAATATTGCGCGTGCAAAACAAGTGGAGAAAAAAAACACCCTACTCGCTAGGGATGGGCGAATGTTTCGCAACATTCGAAAAACGGCACGAATTTTAACACATTCGTTCGTTCGAATCGAATTTCGAATGTTTACATAACATTCTAACATTCGATTTTCGAATATTCGGTTTCGAATTTTACGATTACATTCGAAAATATTCGAATTCGAAAAATTCGAATTTAGATTGTAATAGTATTTCTAATGCTTTTTCTTTAAATGTAATATTCGAATTATGCAATATTCGAATTCGAAAAATTCGAATTTAGATTGTAATAGTATTTCTAATGCTTTTTCTTTAAATGTAATATTCGAATTATGCAATATTCGAATTCGAAAAATTCGAATTTAGATTGTAATAGTATTTCTAATGCTTTTTCTTTAAATGTAATATTCGAATTATGCAATAGGTGTATTCGAATTCGAAAAATTCGAATTTAGATTGTAATAGTATTTCTAATGCTTTTTCTTTAAATGTAATATTCGAATTATGCAATACGTGTATTCGAATTCGAAAAATTTGAATTTAGATTGTAATAGTATTTCTAATGCTTTTTCTTTAAATGTAATATTCGAATTATGCAATATTCGAATTCGAAAAATTCGAATTTAGATTGTAATAGTATTTCTAATGCTTTTTCTTTAAATGTAATATTCGAATTATGCAATATTCGAATTCGAAAAATTCAAATTTAGATTGTAATAGTATTTCTAATGCTTTTTCTTTAAATGTAATATTCAAATTATGCAATAGGTGTATTCGAATTCGAAAAATTCGAATTTAGATTGTAATAGTATTTCTAATGCTTTTTCTTTAAATGTAATATTCGAATTATGCAATACGTGTATTCAAATTCGAAAAATTCGAATTTAGATTGTAATAGTATTTCTAATGCTTTTTCTTTAAATGTAATATTCGAATTATGCAATATTCGAATTCGAAAAATTCGAATTTAGATTGTAATAGTATTTCTAATGCTTTTTTTTTAAATGTAATATTCGAATTATGCAATATTCGAATTCGAAAAATTCGAATTTAGATTGTAATAGTATTTCTAATGCTTTTTCTTTAAATGCAATATTCGAATTATGCAATACGTGTATTCGAATTCAAAAAAATCGAATTTAGGTTGTAATAGTATTTCTAATGCTTTTTCTTTAAATGTAATATTCGAATTATGCAATATTCGAATTTGAAAAATTCGAATTTAGATTGTAATAGTATTTCTAATGCTTTTTCTTTAAATGTAATATTCGAATTATGCAATATTCGAATTCGAAAAATTCGAATTTAGATTGTAATAGTATTTCTAATGCTTTTTCTTTAAATGCAATATTCGAATTATGCAATACGTGTATTCGAATTCAAAAAAATCGAATTTAGGTTGTAATAGTATTTCTAATGCTTTTTCTTTAAATGTAATATTCGAATTATGCAATATTCGAATTCGAAAAATTCGAATTTAGATTGTAATAGTATTTCTAATGCTTTTTCTTTAAATGTAATATTCGAATTATGCAATACGTATATTCGAATTCGAAAAATTCGAATTTAGATTGTAATAGTATTTCTAATGCTTTTTCTTTAAATGTAATATTCGAATTATGCAATACGTGTATTCGAATTCGAAAAATTCGAATTTAGATTGTAATAG
The DNA here is from genome assembly GCF_027579735.1 of Bombina bombina. Taxonomy (NCBI): domain Eukaryota; kingdom Metazoa; phylum Chordata; class Amphibia; order Anura; family Bombinatoridae; genus Bombina; species Bombina bombina. Next base: position 113,926,360 of record NC_069507.1, read on the forward strand.
TATTTCTAATGCTTTTAAATGTAATATTCGAATTATGCAATATTCGAATTCGAAAAATTCGAATTTATGTTCGAATTCGAAAAATTCGAATTTATATTCGAATTCGAAAAATTCGAATTTCGAATGTAGACATTCGATATAATTATAAACATTCGAATTCGAAAGTGACATTCGAAAACTGTAAATAACATTCGATTTTCGAATTTCTAAGAATATTCGTTCTTATCGACTTTCGAATTTAGAATTCGAATTTCGGTAATAACATTCGTTCTACATTCGAAATTCGAAAATTTGCACATTCGCCCATCCCTACTACTCGCATGCAAACAAGTGCACTAACCCGATATCAAAATATTAATATTGCACGTTAACTTCCAATATTCTTCACATACAAGAAAACATTCTATTTATACATAAATACATATTTCTACATACTGTATATCTGATTTTTTTTTTGCAATATATATATATATATATAAAATTCAGCTAGAACAATTCCTCCCACCAGTTGCAGCTACCTGGGTGCAAATATAGCCAATAATAGTTCCAATAAATATTGCACTCTCAGGATTTGCATGAAAAAGGTCAGCTTTAATAGATGACAATTCAGGGAGCTCAAGTCCCTTTCATCAGATCAAAAACATTTATTAAAGCTGACCTTTTTCATGCAAATCCTGAGAGTGCAATATTTATTGGAACTATATATATATATTTATAAATAGAAATATGTATTTACAAATACTAAAAACATATTCTAGTATGTGCAGAACATTAGAATGTGAAATATTTACAGTAAATACACAGTAAAACACTTTTTATTAAATATGAATATTGCTGAAATATGGTTTTACATGTTTTTGTCTACTTAACTGCAAAGGGCTCCAATGCTCCTATATATATATATATATATATATGTTTACATATGTATTTATGTGTTTATATGTATATATACATCCGTAAATACAAATATACATATAAATAAATCTGTATATGTATATATCTCTATGTTAAAGTAAAGGTCAAGTTGAGCTGACTTGCTCACGCCTTTGGATAGATTAATAAAAAATAGTGGTACTTTAATTCATATTTTTTTTTTAATCTGAAAATTGTATGCAGTTTTTTACCTTTTCCATACTCTCCGATGCACTTCTTTCCTCCGCCCAACATTTTGTTAAATTGATCCAAAAATTCGGAAACTGATTTATTCATTTTTTTAATTTTTCAGGATTTTAGTTATGGTGCCGATTCGGATATTTTGATTCATTCGAATCTCCGAATAAGCCAAAGTTCATCCGAAAACAAAATTTGTCCGAAACGAATTGCACATGTCTAGTTTATATGTGTGATATTACCTTTATTACAACATTTTGAAGTATGGCTACGCACACATTTTAATCACTTGGCCAAAAATTGCACTGAGGGATCATTAATAAACAGGTAGTAAATGTCAGTCAGTGCTAATAATTAAAACAATATATATTTCTTAGGAAGTCAATAGTTTAAGATTTTATTAAATCTATTAATAATGCTTTAAAAACTAATAGTGTAATTTAGGTTGTGATGTGGGGGACGGTGGTTTAGGGGTTAAAAGTTTTAGTTAGTGTTGGCGATGTTTGAGAATGGCTGTTTAGGGGTTAATAGGTTTAGTTAGTGTCGGCGATGTTGGGGAACTGCGGTTTAGGTGTTAATAGGTTTAGCTAGTGTCAGCGATGTCGGGGAACTGTGGTTTGGGGTAATTAGGTTTAGTTAGTGTTGGCGATGTCGGGGAACTGCGGTTTAGGGGTTAATAGGTTTTGTTAGAGTCGGCGCTGTCGTGGAAATGCGGTTTAGGGGATAATAGGTTTAGTTAGTGTCGGTGATGTCCGGGAATGGCGGTTTAGGGGTTAATATGTTTATTTAGTGTCGGCGATGTGGGGGGGTGGCGGTTTAGGGGTGTTTAGGTAGTGTTGGTGATGTGGGGGGACGGCGGTTTAGGGGTTAATAACTTTATTTAGCATTGGTGATGTGGGTGGCGGCAGAGGTTTTAGATAATTTTGTTTCGGCAATCGCCAGCACATTAGTTATGTTATTAAATCATTTTGTTTTTTTTTCTGATCTTTCGTTTTTTCTGATCCATTCTTTATTCATATGCATTATTCTATTCTAAACATCAGAATAGAATAATGCATATGAATGAAGAATGGATCAGAAAAAACGAATGGATCAGAAAAAACAATTTAACTTAACATAACTAATTTGCTGAAACTATTTTTTTTTTAAACTTAACTAAACTAATTTGCTGAAACAAAATTATTTAACTAATAAAAAACGAAAATAAAGGAAATTTGTTGCGTTGCAGATGTCTAATATAAACTCACTCACTCTTCACACACACACTCTCACCCACAAACTCACACACTCATACACACACACTCACAGAGAATAGAGGGAGAGAAAAGAGGGAGACAAAAGAGAGAGAGAGGGGAGGAGAGAAGAGATAAAGAAAGGGGAGAGAACAAAGAGAGAGAGGGAGAGAACAATGAAAGAGGTGAGGGAGAACAGAGAGAGTGGGAGAGTGAGGGGGATTGAAGAGAAAGAGAGAGCGGGAGAACAGAAAGATGGAGGAGAGATGGAGAGAGATGGGGTAAGAAAAGGGAGAGAGGGGGGATAGAGAGAGGGGAAGAACAGAAAGAGAGGGGGGAGAACAAATTGAGATGGAGAGAGAGGGGGAAAGAGAGAGATAAAGAGGGAGAGAGAGAAGAGAGTAAATAAATTGTGGAGATAGAGGAGAAAGAGAGAGTGAGAAAGATAAAGGGGGAAGAGAATAAAGGGAGAGTGATAGAGGCAGAGAACAGAGAGAAAGTGAGTGAGTGAAAGAGAGGGAGACAAACAAGAGTATTAATAGTAATAATAACATTAATAGAGATAATAATTGTGCTGCACAGAATCCAGGACAGGTTTTAGATGACAGCTTGAGAGAGTGTTTGTATATTTACAATATGTGCACAAGAGAAGCCTTGCAAAAAATAGCTTCCCTAAACTGCAGTTTACTTCACCGCCTATGAAAGCCTTATTGCTCCCCATTTCACTTATTAGCCCATGTAAACAAATGCATTAATTAGAGTTTTCAAACACAATACAAATGAATAAAGTAACATCACAGTGTTCCATTTCCAGATATTTGAATATACAACAAACTATGCAACCTCTACACAGAGATTAATAAGTATGCTATTTCCACAATTATATGAATTACAGAGAACTGTTAGAGCAAAACATTTATACACAAAGCACAGTACACAGAACCTATACAGGGTACAGTGCATGTCCTTAAAAAGGGATATTCCAGCCAAAACATTAGCAAAAATGTTTCTAATAAAAGCTATAGCTGTTTTACAAGTGTATTTAAGTATGCAACATGCACCAGCATTTTAAACACAGCACTTGCTCAGAGAGCCTAAGGTGCTTGTATAATCTGGTAATGACTCAATTTGTTAATGGTTGACATGATAAAAGCCCCACTGATGATCCGAGCAGCTGCAATATTTAAAATGTGGGTGCAGTGACAATATCTAGCTTTGCTTCACATGCACGTGCAGAGAAAAATTCTAACACTAAAACAGTGATAACTTTTACTAGAAGCATTTTTGCCAATACATGTATATTGCAAATATGTTTCTATTTAAAGATGTAATTAGTCTATGTGCAATTAAATTTTGACCGGAATGTCCCTTTAAGAGCCAAATGATACGAAACGTACCCTTCCTGTGTGATGGCGGTCACATAATGCATGGGGAAGCAAAACTGAACTAAATCTACTACTCATTTGAAATTCAGACTATGGGGCATATTTATCAAACTCCGTATGGAGCTTGATGCCCCGTGTTTCCGGTGAGCCTGAAAGCTCGCCGGAAACAGAAGTTATGAAGCAGTGGTCTAAAGACCGCTGCTCAATAACCTGTCGGCCTGCTCTGAGGCGGCGGACAGAAATCCACCCGATCGATTACGATCGGGTTGATTAACACCCCCTGCTGGCGGCCGATTGGGCGCGAATCTGTAGGGGGCGGCATTGCACCAGCAGTTCACAAGAACTGCTGGTACAATGATAAATGCCGACAGCATATGCTGTCGGCATTTATCGATGTGCAGCAGACATGAAACGCTACATCGTATCATGTTTGCTCGCACTATAATAAATTGACCCCTATGGGCCCGATTCTAAAAAGCTCACTGGGCAAAGCTCACTGGGCTGGTGAGATTCTATGAGAATGCTCACCAGTACTCCTATTTTCCTGGTGGAATTATATAAAGCCACTTTTTACCCTGAAAACAGGGTATGTCGCTAGGGGGCACATACTTCATTTTACAAAAGTGCACAATAAACATAGTAATTTGAACATCAAACAAAACAAATAATTGAACCATTCACAAAAAAAAAAATTCTCAGGAAGAAATGTTATTGTTAAAGTTATGGTAAACTTGCAGAAGCTGCTAACCAGCATTTAAATTAATGCTACATTTAAATATGAGTTTCATTCAAGATTTTTTTTTATTTTTGGCCATTACTAAAAATATTACTTATCTTGACTTTTGTCTGCTCTTCGCAAATTTGACTTTTTTTTATTATAGTGCCATTTTTATAAATGTCCAATGCCAGTGTGTGCCATACGCCCCAAAAGGGGAAAAAAAACAACCTTTGCAGATCTGCGCAGGTGCAATAATATCTGTCAGCCTCACGTTCATGTTACACGCCATCGTCTCTGAAAAGGAATCCCTGCTTATGTCATTGATAGCCAGAGTTTATCTTTTGTATAAATAAAAAGAGAGAAGCGGGGGGGCGGGTCCGAACACCGACCAAGATGGCTGCTTTTAATTTTAGCTGACTCCGGGAGCTGATAGATCCGTTGCCTATCGCTTCTCAAATTAATAATCAAAGCCTGGAATTTCAACTAGCTTGTTGATTAATATCTGAAGAACGGATTTCTGTATTTTTTAACTTTGAATTCCAGCCAAGCAGACCGGAATAGATGAGGAACGCAGCGGAGGCCTAGTAACAGACCTGGCTCCTCATTTACCCTCCCTGAGTCCTGATATGTCAGGAATGACAGCCGTATGTGCTGTCCAGTTCTATTGCTGCTGAACCGAAGATCATAACTACTGAGCTAAAAACCCTGCAAGCTTCACAAGGTGAGACTATAATGGCGGCCTCCCGTTGTAGCGAGGGGATCATAGATGCAATTGACCGGTGGGAGAAAGAGGCACAAAAGACCCTAGCGGACCACTTTGCAAGACTGCAGCGGGACCTGCTTGATCTACTTGGCCCACACCTGGAAGGAACCGTGACGCAGAGTGCTTCTAGCACATTGAGGAGCTTTCACGAACTGAAAGAGGGAGAACCAGGAAAGCTAGTTCCGGCTCCGTTATCTCTGAGAGTCACTCTTAGGGGTACAGCTGGGCAGCAAAAGAAAGGTGCTGCACAGCCCATCGAAACATCGGAGGCCTTATTGGAAGTACCTGTTCTGCTGCACTATACTGAGACAAGCCGGGACTCACAAGCGAGAGGTGCCGAGGTGCACAGGTGCCTACGCCATATCCCTCTTCTGTTAGGAAATTCCTGGGAGCTCCCTCCACATCTTGATGGTAATATACCCATTCAGCCAAAAGATCTTACTGCCATATGTCAACTGCACTATGGGAACGCAGCTGACGTTGGATCTTTGTCCCAGAGAACTGGTGTGGGCTAAAAACAACTTAACAACGGAGACAGCCTCTGAATGGCTACGCCATGTTGCCCCCTGTCTCTGTCCTGCTCCGGAGACATATTACCGACTCATTGTTTTCATCACTGTGGGTGTCGGCTGATTCTTTAAGTAAGCAGGCAGCTAGTGGGGCTATGCTATATACATGGGACACCCTATGACTACTTTAGGTTATCTTTAAATCCTCCGATCCTACTGCTTACAATTCTAGATGAAGTTTAAGCCCTTTATTTTTACTTATCTGCCTGTTATCATCTAACTGACTATCCCATTGCCTACTGCACAAACTTGAGGTGATTGAGCGAGATGCAGCAATTCCTTTATATTTTTCGGGCGACAGAATTATGTCTCCAGACACATAATGCATACTTTAAAGGTGCATGTTGAAGGCGCAATTTTATTTCTACGCTGTCTTTAAACTTATAGCAAGAAAATGATCGGTTAAATATTAGTTCTGTTGTGACAGTTATTTTTATTTAGTTTACCACTGTTAGGAAAATGTTAATGTACTATTATATACTCTCTCTCTGTGCAGATATTATATTTTCAAATGCTTGTACTACTATTTCTGTTTAGCAGCGTACTAAGGAGTGTATGGTCATTTTTATTCTTTTGCTGTATTTCCCTTTAGCATATCAATGTTTGGCGAATTGTTTTTCATATGCTTTCTAATTCGGCCTTAAATGTGCGAAACAAAGACATATAATGTTTACTCCCTAGTACTTTAATGACGATGCCTTCAAACTATATTTAGAGAGAATCCTTAATTGATAACTAAAGCTATGACTCCATGTAATAGACTTATATATCCCTATTAGGATTTGATAGATTATACACAGACTTCTCATACACCCAAGGTTGTTGTTGCAAATATTTATTTAAAACAAGCCATAATAATACTAACTCTAGTTTACTGCATCTTCTGATGGTACAGGCTTCATGCCCTATCGCCCAATTAGTCTTTGCCTACCCCCTCTCATAGCCCGCCTATGCTTAAACAGTGACCAGAGTCTTCTTCTGTTGTTTTCCTTGAAACTCCCTGTTTTTTCAGAAATTGTGCATATCAGTTTACAACATATTTTCTTATATCTATATATAAAAAAGTAAAATGAGGTTTAATACTGGAGATCCATAAGTGGTCTCCCTTTAGTCATGATTATCCTCTGCTAGACAACTTTATATTACTAGAAGGTACAAAAGTGACCTTAACGATCATTTGGAGGGTATGTAGTTTATCTGGCAGATGGTATCCATCATGTTGTTGTTTGAACTTATCATTTGCATATATCTTATTACTTTTCTCTGGTTTGTATTGATTGTATTATATGCAACTTATTTGTGCTGTATGTAATTATTTAATGCTTTTTGTAAGCCTTATTTTCAACCTCAATAAAAACATTAAATGTTAAAAAAAAAGAGAGAAGCGCTCAACCTGGGAATGAAAAATAGCATAATAGCTTGTTCTATGGCTAGTTTAATTTGCATACATAAAAAGAGAGAAGCTCTCAACCTGGGAGTTTATCTTATGGGGCCTATCTATCACGCTCCGAATTGAGCTTGATGCCCCGTGTTTCTGGTGAGCCTGCAGGCTCGCCAGAAACAATAATTATGAAGCAGCGGTCTAAAGACCGCTACTCCATAACCCTGTCCGCCTGCTCTGAGCAGGCAGACAGACATCGCCGCAATTCAACCCGATCGAGTACGATCGGGTTGATTGACACCCCCTGCTGGCTGCCGATTGGCCGCGAGTCTGCAGGGGGCGGTGTTGCACCAGCAGCTCTTGTGCAATATGCTCTCCGTATTCAGCGAGGTCTGGCGGACCTGATCTGCAATGTCGGCCTTTGTGTAAAACTTAAATTGTAACTGCTCATTACTAAGGGGTGTTCACACTCTCTCAGCAGGACTATAAATTTGAGTGATCCAAAAAGCCTTTTACTTTCTTGGGAGCACGCATTCCTCCCTACATAGAGAGAGTTTGGGTGGGGACCACTTCTAAGTCACTGACTAACTGCAGCCGGAAATGTGAGGGAGGTGGAGGCAGGTGACTGAAACGGTATAGATTAAATAATACATTTATTATATTTCTACTTTATACATTTTATTTGCTTGGTTAAGTAACTATTCAAATATTTCTAGTAAACACAGTAAATTTACCATCATTTTAAGGTGCATCAAAAATCGTAACAAAATTGTTCACCAAAAATCGTAATTTATCAAAAATGCAAAATTTGTATGTAAATTACACAATAAATCTTATTAAATATGCACAGCTTAAATTGTAAATTAAGTACACACAATGTGCAAAACAACCCATATAAATTAGTAGTTATAAGAACAAAATACAAAGCGTAATTGTTGTTTTTTCGTAAAATGGGCTGAACATGGGCTTCCATGGTCGTATATAAAATAGTCTCTTAAATCCCAGCGTAATTCTGTAAACATTTTCGCCCTACAAAACTCACAGTTTTTCTTGCAGCTTAAAGGGACAGTCTACAACCGAATTGTTATTGCTTAAAAAGATAAATAATTCCTTTATTACCCATTCCCCAGTTTTGCATAACCAACACGGTTATGTTAATACACTTTTTACCTCTGTGATTATCTTGTATCTAAGCCTCTGCAGACTGCCCCCTTATTTCAGTTCTTTTGACAGACATGCATTTTAGCCAATCAGTGCTGACTCCACGGGAGTGAGAACATTTATCTATATGGTACACATGAACTAGCACTGTCTAGCTGTGAAAACTATCAAAATGTACTGAGATAAGGGGCGGCCTTCAAGGGCTTAGAAATTAGCATATGAGCCTACCTAGGTTTAGCTTTCAATAAAGAATACCAAGAGAACAAAGCACATTTGATAATAAAAGTAAATTGGAAAGTTGTTTAAAATTGCATTCCCTATCTGAATTATGAAGGTTTAATTTTGACGTGCCGGTCACTTTAAAATGTGACAAGCTTTTATCAAAATACTCAAATAATTAATTACTCTGAAACCAAAACCTTTGCATACGAAAATAACAGTGAATTTAAGGTACAGTGCACTGAAAACAGCGACGTGCCTGGGTCTCTACTTCGTCCTCCACAGCAAATTTTACCTAACAGAGAGCTCTCATTATTCTTATAAGAGACATTGTGCTGCTCACAGGGACAGCCCCTTTATTTTATAGAATTCCATGAGGGCTGCCCCTGTGTGGAAAACCACGTCTAGAATTAGAAATTTTATTGAATCAGCCCATAAGTGATTTTGCATTGTCTTTTTTTTTATCCATTTACTGACTGTGCAATTCTCCTGCATTTAATTGCGTTTTAAAGGGACATTAAACACTTTGAGATGGTAATATAAAATGATAAATCATACATATAAAAAGCCCTCTGCAATTACTTTCATTATTTATTTTGCCCCCCCTGTCCTGTAATTCCATTCTGAAATTGTGAGCTTTTCAGTTCTTGTTAGAAAAGGAAGTGCACAACCCTGTTATAGTCCACACAGACATTGGCTGCACACTGTAGTGACCTATTTATAACTGTTCCTAATTGGCCACAGCAGAGACGGTAACCTAAGTTACAACATGGCAGCTTCCATTGTTTTATAGACACTAAAATATTGCACTTACTTTGTCAATATTTAAACAGCTAATTAAACTTTCAAAAAATAAATCTACATGTTATTCTCATACTAATCTTTTCTTTGAATGCATTATTCTATTTTGCCTTTGTTTAGTGTTTAACGTCCCTTTAAAGGGACAGTAAAGTCATGATTAGACATCATGATTTAGACAGAGCATACAATTTTAAACAACTTTCCAATTTACTTTATTTAATTTGCTTCCTTCTCTTGTTATCCTTTTCTAAAAACAAAAGGAAAGCTCAGGAGCATCAATGAACCTAGGTTCTAGCTGCTGATTGGTGGCTGCATATATATACCGATTGTCATTGGCTCACCCATGTATTCAGTTGCAAACCAGTAATACATTGCTGCTCCTTCAACAAATTATACCAAGAGAATGAAGCAAATTTGATAATATAAGTAAACGGGAAAGTTGTTTAAAATTAAATGTTCTACCTAAATCATGAAAGAAAAAAAATTGGGTTTCATGTCCCTTTAAGTTTTGGAGTAAAATTCACTGTCTCATATATCTATTATGTTAAAATCCTACAGTCCATAAAGTGAACCCATTGCATTTAAAGAATAACTGGCATCTAATAATAATAATTGTATACTGCACAATCTCAAACTTTATCGACTCGCAGAACTGATAACAGGTATTATTATTACCCAACTTAAAGGGACGCTGAACCCAAATTTTTTCTTTTGTGATTCAGATAGAGCATGAAATTTTAAGCAACTTTCTAATTTATTCCTATTTAGTGATGTCGCGAATAGTTCGGCAGAGAACAGTTCCCGGCGAACATAGCTTGTTCGCGTTCGCAGCGGAGGGCAAACATATGCGATGTTCGACCCGCCCCCTATTCGTCATCATTGAGTAAACTTTGACCCTGTATCTCACAGTCTGCAAACACATTACAGATAATCAGCAGCAGACACTCTCTCCCAGACCCTCCCTGCTCCTTGGCAGTAGCCATTTTAGATTCATTCTGATCCTGCATTCTTAGTGAGAGGAGGGATAGTGCTGCTGCTGCTGCTGATTTTATAGGGAAATTGATAGCTAGGCTAGTGTATTCACTGTCCACTACAGCCCTGAAGGACTCATCTGATCTCTGCTGTAAGGACAGCACCCGAAAAGGGCTATATCAGTCGTTTTTTTTGTTTGTTTTTCTTTGTAATCTAATAGCAGTTGCCTGCCTGGCACTGCCGGCCTGTGTGTCAGGCTCACAGCATATACTGTGCCTACTTGCTCAGTGCCACCAGTCATATCTGGTGTAACATTAGTGTAAATTTAAAAAAAACATAATTTATGCTTACCTGATAAATTTATTTCTCTTGTAGTGTATCCAGTCCACGGATCATCCATTACTTATGGGATATTAACTCCTCCCCAACAGGAAGTGCAAGAGGATTCACCCAGCAGAGCTGCTATATAGCTCCTCCCCTAACTGCCATTACCAGTCATTCGACCGAAAACATGCAGAGAAAGGAAAACCATAGGGTACAGTGGTGACTGTAGTTTAATGGAAAAATTACCTGCCTTAAAGTGACAGGGCGGGCCGTGGACTGGATACACTACAAGAGAAATAAATTTATCAGGTAAGCATAAATTATGTTTTCTCTTGTTAAGTGTATCCAGTCCACGGATCATCCATTACTTATGGGATACCAATACCAAAGCTAAAGTACATGGATGACTGGAGGGACAGGCAGGCTCTTTATACGGAAGGAACCACTGCCTGAAGAACCTTTCTCCCAAAAACAGCCTCCGAAGAAGCAAAAGTGTCAAATTTGTAAAATTTGGAAAAAGTATGAAGAGAAGACCAAGTTGCAGCCTTGCAAATCTGTTCAACAGAAGCCTCATTCTTAAAGGCCCAAGTGGAAGCCACAGCTCTAGTAGAATGTGCTGTAATTCTTTCAGGAGGCTGCTGTCCAGCAGTCTCATAGGCTAACCGTATTATGCTACGAAGCCAAAAGGAGAGAGAGGTAGCCGAAGCTTTTTGACCTCTCCTCTGACCAGAATAATCAACAAACAGGGAAGACGTTTGTCGAAAATCCTTAGTTGCCTGTAGATAAAATTTCAGGGCACGGACTACATCTAGATTGTGTAGCAGACGTTCCTTTTTCGAAGAAGGATTAGGACACAAAGATGTAACCACAATCTCTTGATTGATATTCCTGTTAGTGACCACCTTAGGTAGGAACCCAGGTTTAGTACGCAGAACTACCTTGTCTGAATGAAAAATCAGATAAGGAGAATCACAATATAAGGCAGATAACTCAGAGACTCTTCGAGCCGAGGAAATCGCCATTAAAAACAGAACTTTCCAAGATAACAACTTGATATCAATGGAATGAAGGGGTTCAAACGGAACCCCCTGTAAAACATTAAGAACTAAGTTCAAACTCCATGGTGGAGCAACAGTTTTAAACACAGGCTTGATCCTAGCTAAAGCCTGACAAAAAGCTTGAACGTCCGGAACTTCTGACAGACGTTTGTGTAAAAGAATGGACAGAGCTGAAATCTGTCCCTTTAAGGAACTAGCGGATAAACCCTTTTCTAAACCTTCTTGTAGAAAAGACAATATCCTCGGAATCCTAACCTTACTCCATGAGTAACTCTTGGATTCGCACCAATATAAGTATTTGCGCCATATCTTATGGTAAATCTTTCTGGTAACAGGCTTCCTAGCCTGTATTAAGGTATCAATAACTGACTCAGAAAAACCACGTTTTGATAAAATCAAGCGTTCAATTTCCAAGCAGTCAGCTTCAGAGAAATTAGATTTTAATGTTTGAAGGGACCCTGGATCAGAAGGTCCTGTTTCAGAGGTAGCGACCAAGGTGGACAGGATGACATGTCCACTAGATCTGCATACCAAGTCCTGCGTGGCCATGCAGGCGTTATTAGAATCACTGATGCTCTCTCCTGTTTGATTCTGGCAATCAATCGAGGAAGCATCGGGAAGGGTGGAAACACATAAGCCATCCCGAAGGTCCAAGGTGCTGTCAAAGCATCTATCAGAACCGCTCCCGGATCCCTGGATCTGGACCCGTAACGAGGAAGCTTGGCGTTCTGTCGAGACGCCATGAGATCTATCTCTGGTTTGCCCCAACGTCGAAGTATTTGGGCAAAGACCTCCGGATGAAGTTCCCACTCCCCCGGGTGAAAAGTCTGACGACTTAAGAAATCCGCCTCCCAGTTCTCCACTCCCGGGATGTGGATTGCTGACAGGTGGCAAGAGTGAGACTCTGCCCAGCGAATTATCTTTGATACTTCCATCATTGCTAGGGAGCTTCTTGTCCCTCCCTGATGGTTGATGTAAGCTACAGTCGTGATGTTGTCCGACTGAAACCTGATGAACCCCCGAGTTGTTAACTGGGGCCAAGCCAGAAGGGCATTGAGAACTGCTCTCAATTCCAGAATGTTTATTGGTAGGAGACTCTCCTCCTGATTCCATTGTCCCTGAGCCTTCAGAGAATTCCAGACAGCGCCCCAACCTAGTAGGCTGGTGTCTGTTGTTACAATTGTCCAGTCCGGCCTGCTGAATGGCATCCCCCTGGACAGATGTGGCCGAGAAAGCCACCATAGAAGAGAATTTCTGGTCTCTTGATCCAGATTCAGAGTAGGGGACAAGTCTGAGTAATCCCCATTCCACTGACTTAGCATGCACAATTGCAGCGGTCTGAGATGTAGACGTGCAAAGGGTACTATGTCCATTGCTGCTACCATTAAGCCGATCACCTCCATGCATTGAGCTACTGACGGGTGTTGAATGGAATGAAGGACACGGCATGCATTTTGAAGCTTTGTTAACCTGTCTTCTGTCAGGTAAATCTTCATTTCTACAGAATCTATAAGAGTCCCCAAGAAGGGAACTCTTGTGAGTGGAAAGAGAGAACTCTTCTTTTCGTTCACCTTCCATCCATGCGACCTTAGAAATGCCAGTACTAACTCTGTATGAGACTTGGCAGTTTGAAAGCTTGAAGCTTGTATCAGAATGTCGTCTAGGTACGGAGCTACCGCAATTCCTCGCGGTCTTAGTACCGCCAGAAGAGCACACAGAACCTTTGTGAAGATTCTCGGAGCCGTAGCCAATCCGAATGGAAGAGCTACAAACTGGTAATGCCTGTCTAGAAAGGCAAACCTTAGATACCGGTAATGATCTTTGTGAATCGGTATGTGAAGGTAAGCATCCTTTAAATCCACTGTGGTCATGTACTGACCCTTTTGGATCATGGGTAAAATTGTCCGAATAGTTTCCATTTTGAACGATGGAACTCTTAGGAATTTGTTTAGGATCTTTAAATCCAAGATTGGCCTGAAAGTTCCCTCTTTTTTGGGAACCACAAACAGATTTGAGTAAAACCCTTGTCCTTGTTCCGACCGCGGAACCGGATGGATCACTCCCATTAATAAAAGATCTTGTACGCAGCGTAGAAACGCCTCTTTCTTTATTTGGTTTGTTGACAACCTTGACAGATGAAATCTCCCTCTTGGGGGAGAGAATTTGAAGTCTAGAAGGTATCCCTGAGATATGATCTCTAACGCCCAGGGATCCTGGACATCTCTTGCCCAAGCCTGGGCGAAGAGAGAAAGTCTGCCCCCCACTAGATCCGTTCCCGGATCGGGGGCCCTCGATTCATGCTGTCTTAGGGGCAGCAGCAGGTTTCCTGGCCTGCTTGCCCTTGTTCCAGGACTGGTTAGGTCTCCAGCCTTGTCTGTAGCGAGCAACAGCTCCTTCCTGTTTTGGTGCAGAGGAAGTTGATGCTGCTCCTGCTTTGAAATTACGAAAGGAACGAAAATTAGACTGTCTAGCCTTAGGTTTGGCTCTGTCTTGAGGCAGGGCATGGCCTTTACCTCCTGTAATGTCAGCGATAATTTCTTTCAACCCGGGCCCGAATAAGGTCTGCCCTTTGAAAGGTATATTAAGCAATTTAGATTTAGAAGTAACGTCAGCTGACCAGGATTTTAGCCACAGTGCTCTGCGTGCCTGAATGGCGAATCCGGAATTCTTAGCCGTAAGTTTAGTTAAATGTACTACGGCATCTGAAATAAATGAGTTAGCTAACTTAAGGGCTTTAAGCTTGTGTGTAATCTCATCTAATGGAGCTGATTCAAGTGTCTCTTCCAGAGACTCAAACCAAAATGCTGCTGCAGCCGTGACAGGCGCAATGCATGCAAGAGGTTGCAATATAAAACCTTGTTGAACAAACATTTTCTTAAGGTAACCCTCTAACTTTTTATCCATTGGATCTGAAAAGGCACAGCTATCCTCCACCGGGATAGTGGTACGCTTAGCTAAAGTAGAAACTGCTCCCTCCACCTTAGGGACCGTTTGCCATAAGTCCCGTGTGGTGGCGTCTATTGGAAACATCTTTCTAAATATCGGAGGGGGTGAGAACGGCACACCGGGTCTATCCCACTCCTTAGTAACAATTTCAGTAAGTCTCTTAGGTATAGGAAAAACGTCAGTACTCGCCGGTACCGCAAAATATTTATCCAACCTACACATTTTCTCTGGTATTGCAACTGTGTTACAATCATTCAGAGCCGCTAACACCTCCCCTAGTAATACACTGAGGTTTTCCAGCTTAAATTTAAAATTTGAAATATCTGAATCCAGTTTGTTTGGATCAGAACCGTCACCCGCAGAATGAAGCTCTCCGTCCTCATGTTCTGCAAATTGTGACGCAGTGTCTGACATGGCCCTAATATTATCAGCGCACTCTGTTCTCACCCCAGAGTGATCACGCTTACCTCTTAGTTCTGGTAATTTAGCCAAAACTTCAGTCATAACAGTAGCCATATCCTGTAATGTGATTTGTAATGGCCGCCCAGATGTACTCGGCGCTACAATATCACGCACCTCCCGAGCGGGAGATGCAGGTACTGACACGTGAGGCGAGTTAGTCGGCATAACTCTCCCCTCGTTGTTTGGTGAAATATGTTCAATTTGTACAGATTGACTTTTATTTAAAGTAGCATCAATACAGTTAGTACATAAATTTCTATTGGGCTCCACTTTGGCTTTAGCACATATAGCACAGATATCTTCCTCTGAATCAGACATGTTTAACACACTAGCAAATAAACTAGCAACTTGGAAATACTTTTCAAGTAATTTACTATAATATGAAAACGTACTGTGCCTATAAGAAGCACAGAAAAAGTTATGACAGTTGAAAATTAATAAACTGAAAAGTTATAGCATCAAATCTTTGTAAAAAACACAATTTTAGCAATGGATTGCTCCCATTAGCAAAGGATAACTAACCCTGATAGCAGAAAAAAAAAAAATACAGAAATAAACGTTTTTTTTTTTTATCACAGTCAACTACAATCTCACAGCTCTGCTGTGAGTGATTACCTCCCTCAAAACAAGTTTTGAAGACCCCTGAGTTCTGTAGAGATGAACCGGATCATGCAGGGAAGACAATAAACTTCTGACTGAATTTTTTGATGCGTAGCAAAAGCACCAAAAAAGGTCCCTCCCCCTCACACAGAACAGAGATCAGTAAACTGTCATAAATTAAATAAAACGACTGCCAAGTGGAAAAAAATAGTGCCCAAAACATTTTTTTTCACCCAGTACCTCAGAAAATTAAACGATTTTACATGCCAGCAAAAAACGTTTAACATTAATAAATTGAGTGTTATTAAAAAGCCTGTTGCTAGTCCCTGCAAATTAGGCTAAAGTTTTATGCATACAGTATAATTCCAGTGAAGTGCCATTCCCCAGAATACTGAAGTGTAAAATATACATACATGACAGCCTGATACCAGTTGCTGCTACTGCATTTAAGGCTGAGTTTACATTATATCGGTATGGCAGAATTTTCTCATCAATTCCATTGTCAGAAAATAATAAGCTGCTACATACCTCTTTGCAGATTAATCTGCCCGCTGTCCCCTGATCTGAAGTTTACCTCTCCTCAGATGGCCGAGAAACAGCAATATGATCTTAACTACTCCGGCTAAAATCATAGAAAAACTCAGGTAGATTCTTCTTCAAATTCTACCAGAGAAGGAATAACACACTCCGGTGCTATTATAAAATAACAAACTTTTGATTGAAGGTATGAAACTAAGTATAATCACCACAGTCCTCTCACACATCCTATCTATTCGTTGGGTGCAAGAGAATGACTGGTAATGGCAGTTAGGGGAGGAGCTATATAGCAGCTCTGCTGGGTGAATCCTCTTGCACTTCCTGTTGGGGAGGAGTTAATATCCCATAAGTAATGGATGATCCGTGGACTGGATACACTTAACAAGAGAAACAAACTTTTACATCAGTCTGCTAGTGTAATCTAATTGCAGTTGCCTGCCAGTGTGTGTGCCAGGCCCACTTGCCAACTAGTGCCACCAATCATATCTGTTATAACAGTAGTGTAAATATTTAAAAAAAAAAAAACTTTTTTGACTGTGAGACATCAGTCTGCTAGTGTAATATTATTGCATTTGCCTGCCTGGCAGCGTGTGTGCCAGGCCCACTTGCCAAGTTAGTGACACCACTCATATTTGTTGTAACAGTAGTGTAAATATTTTTTAAAAAGAGTCTGCTAGTGTAATTGAATTGCAGTTGCCTGCCTGCCAGCGTGTGTGCCAGGCCCACTTGCCAACTAGTGCCACCAATCATATTTGTTATAACAGTAGTTTAAATATTTAAAAAAAAAAACTTTTTTGACTGTGAGACATCAGTCTGCTAGTGTAATCTAATTGCAGTAGCCTGCCTGCCAGCGTGTGTGCCAGGCCCACTTGCCAAGTTAGTGGCACCACTCATATTTGTTGTAACAGTAGTGTAAATATTTAAAAAAAAAACTTTTTTGACTGTGAAACATCAGTCTGTTAGTGTAATCTAACTGCAGTTGCCTGCCTGCCAGCATGTGTGCCAGGCCCACTTGCCAACTAGTGCCACCAATCATATTTGCTATAACAGTAGTGTAAATATTTTAATAAAAAACTTTTTTGACTGTGAAACATCAGTCTGCTAGTGTAATTTAATTGCAGTTGCCTGCCTGCCTGCCAGCGTGTGTGCCAGACCCACTTGCCAACTAGTGCCACCAATCATATTTGTTATAACAGTAGTTTAAATATTTAAAAAAAAAAACGTTTTTGACTGTGTGACATCAGTCTGCTAGTGTAATCTAATTGCAGTAGCCTGCCTGCCAGCGTGTGCCAGGCCCACTTGCCAAGTTAGTTTCACCACTCATATTTGTTGTAACAGTAGTGTAAATATTTAAAAAAAAAAATTTTTTGACTGTGAAACATCAGTCAGTTAGTGTAATCTAATTGCAGTTGCCTGCCTGCCAGCGTGTGTGCCAGGCTCACTTGCCAACTAGTGCCACCAATCATATTTGTTATAACAGTAGTGTAAATATTTAAAATAAAAACTTTTTTGACTGTGAAACATCAGTCTGCTAGTGTAATCTAATTGCAGTAGCCCGCCTGCCAGCGTGTGTGCCAGGCCCACTTGCCAACTAGTGCCACCAATCATATTTGTTATAACAGTAATTTAAATATTTAAAAAAAAAACTTTTTTGACTGTGAGACATCATTCTGTTAGTGTAATCTAATTGCAGTTGCCTGCCTGCCAGCGTGTGTGCCAGGCCCACTTGCCAACTAGTACCACCAATCATATTTGTTATAATGGTAGTGTAAATATTTAAAATAAAAACTTTTTTCACTGTGAAACATCAGTCTGCTAGTGTAATCTAATTTCAGTTGCCAGGGCAGCCTGCCACTGCCAGTCTGTGTGTCAGGCTCACAGCATATACTGTGCCTACTTCCTCAGTGCCACCACTCATATCTGGTGTAACATTAGTGTCAATTTAAAAAAAAAAAAAACTTTTCCATCAGTCTGCTAGTGTAATCTAATTGCAGTTGCCTGCCTGCCAGCATGTGTGCCAGGCCGACTTGCCAACTAGTGCCACCAATCATATTTGTTATAACAGTAGTGTAAATATTTAAAATAAAAACTTTTTTTGACTGTGAAACATCAGTCTGCTAGTGTAATCTAATTGCAGTAGCCCGCCTGCCAGCGTGTGTTCCAGGCCCACTTGCCAACTAGTGCCACCAATCATATTTGTTATAACAGTAGTTTAAATATTTAAAAAAAAAAAACTTTTTTGACTGTGAGACATCATTCTGTTAGTGTAATCTAATTGCAGTTGCCTGCCTGCCAGCGTGTGTGCTAGGCCCACTTGCCAACTAGTACCACCAATCCTATTTGTTATAACAGTAGTGTAAATATTTAAAATAAAAACTTTTTTCACTGTGAAACATCAGTCTGCTAGTGTAATCTAATTTCAGTTGCCAGGGCAGCCTGCCACTGCCAGTCTGTGTGTCAGGCTCACAGCATATACTGTGCCTACTTCCTCAGTGCCACCACTCATATCTGGTATAACATTAGTGTCAATTTAAAAAAAAAAAAAACATTTACATCAGTCTGCTAGTGTAATCTAATTGCAGTTGCCTGCCTGCCAGCGTGTGTGCCAGGCCGACTTGCCAACTAGTGCCACCAATCATATTTGTTATAACAGTAGTGTAAATATTTAAAAAAAAAACTTTTTTGACTGTGAAACATCAGTCTGCTTTTTTGTGTCAGGCTCACAGCGTATACTGTGCCCACTTGCCCAGTGCCACCACTCATATCTTGTTTAATAGTAGTGTAAGTCTACATTTAAAAAAAAAGTGTTCAGAGGCCACGTGCCATGAACGCAAAATGTTCTGATGAAATAGTTGACTATATAACACAGGACACCAAATCTTCTACAGCTTCCGCTCGTAACCTTGACGCACCATCCACCTCCAGCTTAGCTTTGGGCACCTCTCAAGTGACCAGTGCCACTCGCCCACCTGCCACCACCACCAACACTAGCACCACAGCCGCTTCACTTTATCTGTCAGAGGAGTTATTGACACATCAGTTGGAAGAAATGAGTGATGCACAACCATCATTGACAGAGGATGTAGATAACAGTGATATGTCTCAGTCAGGCAGCATTACAGACATGGACGATGTACGGTGTGATGATGATGATGATGTTGTACCCGCTGCTGCTTCCTTTGCTGATTTGTCAGATACAAGTGAAGCGGTTGATGGTGATGCGTCCGTGGATGTCACATGGTTGCCCGCTAGAAGAGAAGAAGAAGAGGGGGAAAGTTCAGATGGGGAGACAGAGAGGAGGAGACGAGTTGGAAGCAGGGGGAGGTCGTCGCAAGGAGCTAGTGGCACAGCATGCATCGGCACCCGGGGTCAGCCAGACAGCACGCCAATCAACGCATGCTGTTACCACCACCAGAATGCCGTCATCGCAGAGCTCAGCAGTGTGGCATTTTTTGTGTGTGTCTGCCTCTGACAACAGGGATGCCATTTTCAATCTGTGCCAAAAGAAACTGAGTCGTGAGAAGACCAACACCCACCTAGGTACAACTGCTTTGCGAAGGCACGTGATCTCACAGCACAAACGACGATGGGATGAACACATGAGTAGAAGCAGCACACAAACTCAAAGCCGCCATCCTCCTCATGCTCCAGCATCTTCAGCCACGTCAACCACTGCTGTACTCCTTGCCCCCTCTCAACCATCCGCCACTCAGTCTCTATTCCGTAGCAGTTCCTGGTTATCTGCCCACAGTCAGATGTCTGTCAAGGACCTGTTTGAGTGTAAGAAGCCAATGTCCCAAAGTCACCCCCTTGCCCGGCATCTGACAGCTGACTTGTCTGCACTTTTAGCCTGCCAGCTTTTACCATACAAGCTGGTGGAGTCTGAGGCGTTCAAAAAATTTGTATCTATTGGGACACCGCAGTGGAAGGTACCTGGCCGAAATTTCTTTTCACAAAAGGCAATCCCCAACCTGTACTCGATTGTGCGAAAGGAAGTAATGGCATGTCTGGCACACAGCGTTGGGGCAAGGGTCCATCTGACCACTGATAGCTGGTCTGCAAAGCATGGTCAGGGCCGGTATATCACCTACACTGCTCATTGGGCAAACCTGCTGACGGCTGACAAGCATGGAATGACTGGCTCTGCAGAGGAGTTGGTGACACCGCCACGACTTGCAGGCAGGCCTGCTGCTACCTCCTCTACTCCTCCTACTCCATCCTCTTCCATAACCTCTTCTTTGGCTGAGTCCTCTTCTGCTGCTGCGTCTTGCTCCACATCAACAGCACCCCCCAGCTCCCCAGGTACTATTCAATATCCCGGATACGGCAGTGTCATGCCGTCTTGGGGTTGACTTGCCTGAAAGCAGAGAGTCACACCGCACCAGCACTCCTGTCCGCCCTGAACGCACAGGTGGATCAGTGGCTGACTCCGCACCAACTGGAGATTGGCAAAGTTGTTTCTGACAATGGAAGTAATTTGGTGGCGGCATTGAAATTGGGCAAGTTGACACATGTGCCGTGCATGGCACATGTGTGTAATCTGATTGTACAGTGCTTTGTGCATAAGTACCCAGGCTTACAGGACGTCCTGAAGCAGGCCAGGAAGGTGTGTGGCCATTTCAGGCGTTCCTACACGGCCATGGCGCACTTGTCAGATATCCAGCAACAAAACAACCTGCCAGTGAGGCGCTTGATTTGCGACAGCCCAACACGTTGGAATTCAACACTCCTAATGTTCGACCGCCTGCTCCAACAAGAAAAAGCTGTTTACTAGTATTTGTATGACCGGGGTGCTAGGACAGCCTCTGGGGAGCTGGGGATTTTTTTGCCACATTACTGGATGCTCATGCGCAATGCCTGTAGGCTCATGCGTCCTTTTGAGGAGGTGACAAACCTAGTCAGTCACACCGAAGGCACCATCAGAGACATCATACCATTTGTTTTCTTCCTGGAGCGTGCCCTGCGAAGAGTGCTGGATCAGGCCGTAGATAAGCGTGAAGAGGAAGAGTTGTGGTCTCCATCACCACCAGAAACAGCCTTATCAGCATCGCTTGCTAGACCAGCGGCAACGCAAGAAGAGGATTGTGAGGAAGAGGAGTCAGAGGAGAAATGTGGCTTTGAGGAGGAGGAGGAACACCAAGCACAACAGGCATCCCAGGGTGCTCATTGTTGTCACCTATCTGGTACCCGTGGTGTTGTACGGGGCTGGGGCGAAGAAGATACCTTCAGTGACATCAGTGAGGACGAGGAACGGGACCTGAGTAGCTCGGCATCCAACCTTGTGCAAATGGGGTCTTTTATGCTGTCGTGCCTGTTGAGGGACACTCGTATAAAAAAGCTGAAGGAGAACGAACTGTACTGGGTGTCCACACTACTAGACCCCCGGTATAAGCATAAAGTGAATGAAATGTTACCAAATTCCCGCAAGTCGGAAAGGATGGAGCAGTTCAAAAATAAATTAAAAAGTATGCTTTACACAGCGTATAAGGGTGATGTCACAGCACAATGGGAATCTAACAGGGGAAGAGATGAAAGGAATACTCCTCCTCCCACGACCACGCCGGCAAGGACAGGATGCTTTCCAGACATGTTGTTGATGGAGGACATGCGGACCTTTTTAACTCCTATGCATCGCCACAGCCCTTCGGGATCCAGCCTCAGAGAACGACTCAACCGACAGGTAGCAAACTACCTCGCATTAACTGCGGATCTCGACACTCTGAGGAGCGATTAAACCCTTGACTACTGGATGTGCAGGTTTGACCTGTGGCCTGAGCTATCCCAATTTGCAATCGAACTTCTGGCCTGCCCCGCTTCAAGTATCCTGTCAGAGAGGACCTTCAGTGCAGCAGGAGGTATTGTCGCTGAGAAGAGAAGTCGCCTAGGTCAAAAAAGTCTTGATTATCTCACCTTTATTAAAATGAATGAGGGATGGATCCCGAAGGGACTGGCATTGGGCGATACATTTGAGTAAAAAAGGCCTGATGAGATGAGCTGCTTCTGTTTCATGAATTCCTGTTTTGTTGTTGGATCCCTGGCATCTGAACTCGGCTTGCTGATTGACCATTCTTCTGTATTCTCCTTTTTGCTTTATGAAAGATTGGACTGCTTTCCTGGCTACTGACTCTTGGCTTGTATTCTGACTATTCTTTTGTATCCTGTATGCTTACTTGGCTACTGTGTCTATCACCATGCTGAGAGAAATGTAAGCTTAACTGGCTGCTGAGTCTAAGCAACTATACTGTGACATCTGTTTATCCTGAAGCCAAGTACCTCTGCTGTGAGTACCTGTATACTTCCTTGGCTGTTGGTACTACTAAACTCCACTGCTGTAAGGACTGTATGTTAATCTGCCTTCTGAGTCTAAGCAACTATACTGTGACATCTGTTTATCCTGAAGCCAAGTACCTCTGCTGTGAGTACCTGTATACTTCCTTGGCTGTTGGTACTAAACTCCACTGCTGTAAGAACTGTATGTTAATCTGTCTGCTGAGTCTAAGCAACTATACTGTGACATCTGTTTATCCTGAAGCCAAGTACCTCTGCTGTGAGTACCTGTATACTTCCTTGCTGTTGGTACTAAACTCCACTGGTGTAAGAACTGTATGTTAATCTGCCTGCTGAGTCTAAGCAACTATACTGTGACATCTGTTTATCCTGAAGCCAAGTACCTCTGCTGTGAGTACCTGTATACTTCCTTGGCTGTTGGTACTACTAAACTCCACTTACGTAAGAACTGTATGTTAATCTGCCTGCTGAGTCTAAGCAACTATACTGTGACATCTGTTTATCCTGAAGCCAAGTACCTCTGCTGTGAGTACCTGTATACTTCCTTGGCTGTTGGTACTAAACTCCACTTATGTAAGAACTGTATGTTGATCTGCCTGCTGAGTCTAAGCAACTATACTGTGACATCTGTTTATCCTGAAGCCAAGTACCTCTGCTGTGAGTACCTGTATACTTCCTTGGCTGTTGGTACTAAACTCCACTGCTGTAAGAACTGTATGTTAATCTGCTTGCTGAGTCTAAGCAACTATACTGTGACATCTGTTTATCCTGAAGCCAAGTACCTATGCTGTGAGTACCTGTATACTTCCTTGGCTGTTGGTATTAAACTCCACTGCTGTAAGAACTGTTTGTTTATCTGCTTGCTGAGTTTAAGCAACTCTACTGTGACATTTGTCTTCCTGAAACTAAGTTGCCTTACCGAGATACTGGCGTATGCTCGGCCTGTTCCTGAACCAAAGTTATCTTACGAGAGATACTGGCGTATGCTTGGCCTGTTCCTGAACCCAAGTTGCCTTACCGAGATACTGGCGTATGCTCGGCCTGTTCCTGAACCCAAGTTGCCTTACTGAGATACTGGCGTATGCTCGGCCTGTTCCTGAACCCAAGTTGCCTTACCGAGATACTGGCGTATGCTCAGCCTGTTCCTAAACCCAAGTTGCCTTACCGAGATACTGGCGTATGCTCTGCCTGTTCCTGAACCCAAGTTGCCTTACCGAGATACTGGCGTATGCTCGGCTCCTTCTTGAAACCAAGTTGCCTTACCGAGATACTGGCGTATGCTCAGCCCGTTCCTGAAACCAAGTTGCCTTACTGAGATACAGGCGTATGCTCACCGCTCGGCCCGTTCCTGAAACCAAGTTGCCTTACCGAGATACTGGCATATGATGCCAAGTACCCTGGCTCTAATACCCGTGTATGCCCACTTTGATCCTAATATCAAGTACTTGTAAGGGTATTCTGTGTCTGTTGAAGGACTTCTGCTTGAACTGTTCTTTTACAAGACTTTCATTTGTTTATTATCAGTTTGGAATATAACCTTGATGAGCTTTACCTCTTGTTTTCCTTGCATTACCTTAGTAAAGTTACTTTAACAAAAGCCCTTCTTTGTTCTGTGTTTCCATTCAGGTATACTGAGTCCTACTCACCTCTTCACATCCTCTCAGCTTAACCCAGCCATCACCTTGCACATGCTCCAAACTTCTGAACCTACTCAGCCGTGCATGACAGATTAAACTGCTAAGAATAGTACTACTTAACACACCACTCATATCTGGTGGCACAGTAGATTGCACGCGCAGTGCCCCAAATTTGAAGTAGGAGGACCGACCAAGCATCTTTTTCCATCTCCCGGTTCCTAAAAATTATCTCCGGGTTCCTAAAATCGATGCCATACCTGTACTCGATTGTGCAAAAGGAAGTCATGGCATATGGGGTATTTCATGCTGTCATGCCTGTTGAAGGTCGGGGACCCTCTTATAAAAAGGCTGAAGGAGAACGACCTGTACTGTGTGTCCAAGCATCTTTTTACATCTCCCGGTTCCTAAAATCCATGCCATATACACGTCCCCTGATAGGGGACACCGCAGTGGAAGGTACCCGGCCACAATTTCTTTGCACAAAAGGCAATCCCGGACCCCAAACTGTACTCGATTGTGCAAAAGGAAGTAACCTTACCATGGGTCACAGACCGCATGTCTTATTGTAATTCTCTGTCAGGGAAATTATATATCTATCAAATCTATCTATTTATCTATCAAATCTATCTAACTATCAATCGTATCTATCAGATATATATTGCATCTATTGATCTATGTAATTCGTATCTATCAAATGTATATTGCATCTTTTGATCTATATAAATCGTATCTATCAAATCTATATTGCATCTATTGATCTATGTTATTCGTATCTATCAAATGTATATTGCATCTTTTGATCTATGTAATTCGTATCTATCAAATGTATATTGTATCTATTGATCTATGTAATTTGTATCTATCATATGTATATTGCATCTATTGATCTATGTAATCTATGTATCTATCTATCAAATCTATCTATCTCGTGGTTGTGCAAATGGACTGTTTGCGGTTGTTTGCGGTGCGTTACACAGGGAGTTTGGTCTGTCACTGTGAAGCGTGCGTAACCCTTACACTACCTGATCGATACAACATCATACCTGATGTTTTAAAGCACGTTATTCCAAACAATTTAGGAATGTTAGGTGATTTAGGCCCTTTATGGGTTAAAACCAGACTCTGCATCAACTATGTAATTTTCCGTGGGAGTTTTGCCATGGTTCTCCCTCCGGCATGCTACAGTCCAGGTGTTAGTCCCCTTGAAACAACTTTTCCATCACTATTGTGGCCAGAAAGAGTCCCTGTGGATTTTAAAGTTTGTCTGCCTATTGAAGTCAATGGCGGTTCGCCCGGTTCACCGGTTCGAGAACAGTTACCGAAGTTCGAGTCCGCCGTTCGCGAACCGAAATTTTTAGGTTCGCGACATCACTACTCCTATTATCAAATGTTCTTTATTCTCTTGGTATCTTTATTTGAAATGCAAGAATGTAAGTTTAGATGCCGGCCCATTTTTGGTGAATTCATCCACCAATCAAAAACTGCTGTCCAGAGTTCTGAATCAAGAAAAAAGCATAGATGCCTTCTTTTTATGTAAAGATAGCAAGAGAACGAAGAAACATTGATAATAGGAGTAAATTAGAAAGTTGCTTAAAATTGCATGCTCTATCTGAATCACGAAAGAAAAAGTTTGGGTTCAGTGTCCCTTTAATGTTACTCATTTTACTGACCTCAGAAGGATGAAAAGCTGAGTGGACCTTGCCGGGATAGAACCTGCAACCGATGGGGATTTCTGTATTTGTCTGGCTCAGAACAAACCATACTGATTTAGAGCACAAAATGGGTAATTATATTACAATTCATAATTTAATCAACAAGGATATGCTCTGTGTAGAGCACTCAGCAGTAATAGTACTGTTGTTTTATATTAATGGGACAATACATTAAAAAATATTTGTTTACGGGCGCAGAATAAATAACCAGACATTACAAGTGGCTGGTTATTGCTACCGCAAGCTCGCGGTAGCAATTAGCGCTCAGAAGATTAACCAGAGATCAGATCTCTGGTTAATTTTCTAAATGTGCCCCAATTGCCCATAAATTCAAGTGTGGTGTTCTTTATTAAAAAATAAAAATAGCAGCATCTTTATTTTTAACAAAGTAACTGCACAAAGCAGTTATAAGGAGCTAAAGTTGGTGGGTGTTGCGTTCTATGAGAACTGTGTGTTCCCTGTAGATATATATGTATATACTTATATAAATATATATATTTGTGAATATTCGTATATACACATATTAACACATAAATATATATGTATATATATTCATACACATATATATTTAAAATTGCTGCCCATTGCTGGGTGACTTACCCCCTTCGCTGCGCTAGATTCTCATTCCGTGTCTGATGACATGAGAACGAGGCTCCCATTGGAGCCTATAAAGCGCGCTCTTGTGAGCACAATGCTTCCGTGCAATGCGATTGCAGCTAATTTGCAATAACAGCGCACATTTTCAGGCTCTGGTATTGCAAAGTGGAGCGCAAATATCGCTTTTGCGAAAGTGATCTTTTGCGCACCACTTGTAATCTGGCCCTATATGTTGGCTGCAAAAATATGTGAGTGAGGAGCAATCACGACCAAACAGACTACATACACATGCACTGAATATTGTGTGAGAGCAACTTTTAATGCCCATACCAAGCAACACATCTAATCATTAATGCACAAAGTAAATGCCTGCAGATTCTGAGAGAGTGCTGGCAACCTGGAAAACCATAGTCACTCATAATTTATCTAGTGTTAAAAAACAACAACAAGATCAAAAAGTAGTGCAATTTAAAACCTCCTAGTTGCTCTTTAAAATAATACAAATCTGTTTTTAATGACATAAAAGGGTGATTGTCAACTATAATGCAGGCTCATTCTCCCATGTTTTTTGTCTTCCCAGAAGCTCAAGCCATCTGGCAGCAAAATAAAATGTTATTATGGTGTGTCTGGGCTTCCAAAATTTATATATATATAAAAAATACTAAAAGAGATAAGGAAAAACAGAGAGAAATGATGTGAGAGAATAAGCAAAAAAAACATAAAACAGAGATAGAGAAAAATCTACAGAAATTAGGTGGCTATAAAGATAAATCTGATGGTTCAGATGGAAATCATAAAAGAGTAAAATAGATAAGAAAATTATAAAAGTTAATTAAAATGCAAATATAAATATATTCCGACCTTTTCTAATTCCCTCATATAATCCAATATAAATGATGATAGACATTAATCTAAAATGTTATCTTACTTGTCTACACATGTGAATGACAAGGAGATGTTGCATTAACTCCTTCGCTACCGGAGCTTTGAGAGAAGAAATTGACCAAAATACCGGATACGTTTTAGCATTTTTGCTATCACTCCATTTAAACAGAAATAGTGCCCTGTTTTTTTTTTTTTTTATTTGCCTGTCAAAACTATATATTTTTTTAAGTAGAAAACCCAAGGTATTGATCTAGGCCCATTGTGGTATATTTCATGCCACCATTTCACCGCCAAATACAATCTTGTAAAAAAAAATGTTAACTTTTTCACAAATTTTGGGTTTCTCATTGAAATTATTTACATACAAATAATGGCACAAATGATTGAACAAACGGGATCCCACAGAAGCTTTTACAGACATACATGGCTTTGCCATTGCTTTTTGATAATTAGAATGCCGCTAATTGCAGCTGTGCACCGCACTTCTACTATTATTCACGGCAGTGAAGGGAACCAAACAGTGAACCAAGTAGCAGCTTGTAAGGTTTCTTTTAGCTTTAGTGTAGAGATTACCCTCCCACCTGACACCTCTCACCACCGGATCCCTCCCAAACAGCCCTCGTCCCTCCCTTACCGCCCCCCACTGGTCACCACCATATTAGGTACTAGCAGGCAGTCTGCCAGTATGCAGTTTAGGGGGGTTTAATATTTTTTTATATTAATTTTTTTCTGTGGTGTAGTGATCCTCATCAGCCCTCCCACCTCCCTGATCCCCCCAAATAGCTCTCTAAACCTCCCACTACTTACAGCCATCTTTAGTACTAGCAACTATCTGCCAGTACATATAAAACACATACAGTATATGCCTACTTTTCCTCCTTTTTTTGCCGTTTAGGGCCATCCCACTCCCTCCGCTGCTGGACCACTCACCCACCTCTCAGTTCTCTTCCACACCTCCCACCGGCACAAGAAGAAGATATGGCATCTGTCTTCATATGGAACCGGAGCACCGATTGTGCTCCGGTTCCATATGCAGGCAGATGTCTGGAGCTCAGAAACTTCAGCTCTCGGCTGTAACCTTAAAGCCGAGACTGCTGGAGCTTCATACTGCTCCAACATATATATACGTCATGCGGCATGATAGGCAAAGTACTGCATGATATATATACATCATATTGGGTTAAGCGGTTAAAGGAACATTAAACGCATAGCATATATCAACAACAAAGCTCTACATCGCAAGAGAAATGTTTTAAAAGAATTTTACTTTCTCATTTTGTTTTGAAAAGTTTGGAAAATCAAAAGTAGTTCAGGGATAATCCCCTTTAAAAGTCTGGTCCATGTTCCTGTCTTTTGTGCTATTTTCACATTTGTTTTGGTCTCTTGGTATCCTCTGTTGAAAAGTATACCTAGGCAGGCTCAGGAGTTGCTGATTGCTGCCTGCACATATATGCCTCATTATATTGGCTCACTCAATGTTCAGCTAGCTCCCAGTAGTGCCGTGCTGCTTCTTCAACAAATTATACCAAGAGAATGAAGCAAATTAGATAATAGAAGTAAAATGAAAAGTTGTTTAAAATTGTAATCTCTATCTGAATCACCAAATAAAAAAAATGGCTTTTGTGTTCCTTTAAGGATGATGGAGGCATTTCAACCACTCTGGAGAAATCATTGAGAGGTACTTTATAGCAAAATCAAGCAATATAATTAATGAATGTGTATTTCAGAGTTGTTTTATTTTCCTTAAACATTTTACAGGGAAATTAAACATTGACTTTAATATCCCTTTAATTACAGAATAGCTATCGGTCATTCTGTAGGTATGCACAGTCAGATGTGCTGTGTGACAGATACATAAATACTAACATCAATTTAAGGATAATTTAAATTAAAGTAAGTTAATATAAATGTATTGCTTTATTTCATGAGATCAGTTTATTTCTTTTATGAATTTCGATCATACCCCACATTCTTTTGCCTTGTCAGATAATTATAAGCATCAGCCAATCAATGGTTGTTTACAAGCCACCCTACAATCATCTATAACCTTATTTGAAGCATAACAGGATTAAGCAAAATTAAGAGTTTAGCCCTTAGCAAGGGTTGAATATTTAAATTAAATGATAATTTGTCAAAAAAAATGTCTCTTTAAACGTAAGAAATAGCAAATTCATAAGGCTATGTGAACGTAATCCTCAAGGTCTTAATATTTGCTATAAGAAAAATGAATCATGTATTTTTAGTATTCAAACAATGTTAAATGAGAACTAGTGTCATGAAAATAAATGTGGGAGATGCTTTTCTTAGCTACCAGGAACAGGATGTTAATACTACAAGCAGATATAAATTACTGCAATTGGGAAGTTTCAGATGAGCTGTAAATGTTATTTAAATATACTCCACAGTTGAAGCTTATGCTTTCCTGGACATCAACACAGATGTTATCTAATGAAATTAAAATAAATAAATAAAATACATCAGACTGTAAACAAGCTGAGTGTCTTTTGGAATGACGCATTGTGCATAACTAAGGGCAGATTATCTACAGCTCTCTGGGCTGGTGAGATTCTATAAAAATGATCGCCAATCCTTCTATTTATTTCCCTGGTGGAATTCTATAAAACCACGTTTTACTCTGAAAACAGGGTGACCCGCTAAGTGGGTGTATACAGCATTTTCGTATGAGAAGAAAATGTATACATTACAAAAGTGCACAATTAAATTCATAATTTAAAAATCATAGAAAATGAATAATTGAACCATTCACATAAAAATACTCAAGAAAAATTTGTATTTTTAAGGTGCATCAAAAATCGTAACAAAATTGTTCACCAAAAATCATATTTTATTAAAAAAAATAAAAAAAATTGTATGTAAATTATGCAGGAATAAATCATATTAAATATGTACGGTGTAAATCTTAATTTAAGTACAATGCAAAAAAAAAAAAAAACAACAAAATTTGTACAAAACACAAAACATTGTTTTTGCTAAAAATGGTCTGAACATGGGAGCTCCAGGGATGTGTATGAATCCCAGCGAAATTCTGTAAAGAGTTTTGCATTGCTGATCTCACATTTTTTTCTTGCCAGTTAGAATGTGGCAAGATTTTTTCAAAACACTCAAAATACTTATAACCTAAATTAAACTAATAAAAACACAAGCATGGGGTTGAGTTTACCGCCAAGCTAAGTGGCAGCACTAGAGGAGAGCTCCGTAGGAGATAATTGTAAAAGCGTGCAAAACTCACTTTTCCAAAAGGTAGTAGCCCTATTACACCACTCTATTAGACCCACATCAATAGGGGAATACTCTGGCACTGTGACAACCTGGGGTAATTAACTGCTGAATCCAGCCGACTCCCACTGTATACAGGGCGCAGCCGGAGATCGAGACCCAGCAGGACTCGTTCTACACCCGCCAGCAGTGACAACAGATCTGACACCAATTGACATCTCCGGAGGGTCGGGGCTCCGCTCCGGAGTGTCCATAGCTGTGGGCCTAACGAAACAGAGTCAGAAGCAGTTCACTGCCGGATCCCGACCCGCCATCTTAAAAGTCAAGCAGACCTGCCATCACCCTGCACCGGACATTAAACTACTGCTGGATCCCTCTGCACTAAAAAACAGACTGCAGGAGGACTCTCCTGCAGATACCTACAGACCAGGATTGAAAAGTAAGAAGCAGATTACCTATTCTATGCGCCAGTGAAGTGGCACGAAAGGCCGCCATCTTGGCCCACCCTCCTTCCCTGGGCAACAGCAGGCTGCGACAAGGCTCGGCAATCAGACCCGGGTGGAACACTGTGCCCGACTTCAGACATCTCACCAGGGAAACACAAGAGGCTAGCTGCGAACTTGATAGTGCAAAAGGTGAGTGTCAGGATGCCAGGAATCAGACCGAGATGAGAAGTGCAAAAATAATCACACCTTTTTTAATAGCAAAAAATAATAAAAAGTCCACAAGTCAAATAACAAGCCAGGAATCAAAACCAGAGCTGGTAGTCAGACGAGCCGAGTCAGGAGCCAAAGTGAATAGTCAGACGAGCCGAGTCAGGAGCCAGAGCGAGTAGTCAGACGAGCCGGAATCAGGAACAAGGAGAACAACAGAGTCAGGAACAAGCCAGGGATCAGGAACCAGGAGGGACGTCAAACAGCCAGGTAAACACAGGAGCTCTCACAAACAGGTCTGAGACAACGCAAGGGCAAAGCATACTGAACAGAGGCCCTTTAAATAATAAGTGATAACATCACAATTCTGAGACTGCATCCTGTCTCACACGGATGATGTACACCAGTCTGGCCATAAATGCAGGAAATGAGCAGCATCACACAGTATGCACCAGAGTCAGCAAGAGAGGTGAGTAAAATGGCTGCCAGCAGCACATGGCAAACACAGCAGGGAAAAAACCCTGACAAGCGGTTAAAGGGACATTAAACTCATAGCATATATCAACAATAAAGCTCTACATCGCAAGACAAATGCTTTAAAAGAATCTTACTTTGTCATTTTGTTTTGAAAAGTTTTGAAAATAAAAAGTAGCTCATGGATAATCCCCTTTAAAAGTCTGGAGGAATCCATGTTCCTGTCTTTTGTGCTATTTTCACATTTGCTTTGGTCTCTTGGTATCCTCTGTTGAAAAGTATACCTAGGTAGGCTCAGGAGTTGCTGATTGCTGCCTGCACATATATGCCTCATTATATTGGCTCACTCAATGTTCAGCTAGCTCGCAGTAGTGCCTTGCTGTTTCTTCAACAAATTATACCAAGAGAATTAAGCAAATTAGATAATAGAAGTAAAATGGAAAGTTGTTTAAAATTGTAAGCTCTATCTGAATCACAAAATAAAAGTTTTGGCTTTTGTGTCCCTTTAAGGATGATGGAGGCATTTCAACCTTTCTAGAGAAATCATTGAGAGGTACTTTATAGCAAAATCAAGCAATATAATTAATGAATGTGTATTGCAGAGTTGTTTTATTTTCCTTAATCAAACATTTTACGGGGAAATTAAACATTGACTTTAATATCCCTTAAATTACAGAATAGCTATGGGTCATTAAAAAAAAGTGCAGGAAATGAGCAGCATCACACAGTATGCACTAGAGTCAGCAAGAGAGGTGAGTAAAATGGCTGCCAGCAGCACATGGCAAACAAAACAGGGAAAAAACCCTGACAATACCCTCCCCTCAATGACCCCTCCCCCGCGGTAGGACAAAAGGCTTATTGTGGAAACGGGCATAGAAGGCACGGAGGAGGGCAGGAGCATGAACATCAGAGGAGGGAACCCATGAACGCTCCTCTGGACCGTAGCCCCGCCAGTGAACCAAATACTGTACACGGCCCCTGGATATACGAGAGTCAATAATGCTGCTGACCTCATACTCCTCATGGTTGTCAACAAAGATAGGATGGGGACGAGGCAACACAGTGGTAAACCGATTACAAACCAATGGTTTCAAGAGGGAGACATGAAAAACATTGGAGATGCGCATTGCAGGAGGAAGGTTAAGAGCATAGGCCACAGGATTGACCCGTCAGAGTATTTGAAAAGGACCAACATAACGGGGAGCCAGTTTATTGGAAGGCACACGAAGGTTCAAGTTGTGGGAGGACAGCCAAACTCTCTCACAAACCTGGAAGGAAGGCATGGGCATATGCCTACGATCAGCCTGGAACTTTTGCCACTGCATAGAACGATGAAGGCAATCCTGAATCTGCACCCACGTGGAACGGAGTTGCAGAAGATGCTCCTCCAAAGCTGGAACACCCTGAGACATGAATGAATCGGGCAACAAGGATGGTTGAAACCCATAATTCGCCATGAACGGGGATAACTTGGAGGAAGCATTAATAGCACTATTACGTGCAAACTCTGCCCAAGTTCAGACTAATTATTGGGTGATCTGAGACATAGCAATGGAGGAACTGTTCCAGAGCTTGATTAGATCGTTCTGCAGCCCCATTGGATTGAGGGTGATATGCCGAGGAGAAGGAAAGCTGGATCCCCATTGGAGCTCAAAAGGAACACCAAAATCTGGAGACAAACTGACTACCCCGGTCCGACACTATCTCCTTGGGTAATCCATATAAACGGAAGACCTCCCGGGAAAAAATTTAAGCAAGCTCCTGAGCGGTAGGCAACTTCTTCAATGTGACATTTTATAAAAACGGTCAATCACCATAAGGATAACAGTATTGCCATTGGAAACAGGGAGCTCAACAATGAAGTCCATGGAAAGATGTGTCCAAGGACGCTCACCATTAGCAATAGGTTGAAGAAGACCCACAGGAAGACGTCGAGGAGTCTTATTCTGTGCACAAACTGAGCAGGAGGCAACATACGCAGCAACATCAGAACGAAGACCTGGCCACCAGAATTGTCGAGTGACAGACCAAATCATTTGGTTCTTGCCTGGGTGACCTGAGGCTTTTGGATAGTGG
Source organism: Bombina bombina (assembly GCF_027579735.1). Taxonomy (NCBI): domain Eukaryota; kingdom Metazoa; phylum Chordata; class Amphibia; order Anura; family Bombinatoridae; genus Bombina; species Bombina bombina. Next base: position 113,960,157 of record NC_069507.1, read on the forward strand.
TAAGTGTGCGAAAGTTTAGTTCGAAGATTCTCAGGAACAAAACACTTACCACTAGGTTTCTCAGGAGGTGCATTGGTTTGTGCAGCCAGGATCTCCTCCCCCAAGGGAGAAGTCAAATTAGTACGTATGGTAGCCAAAATATGGTCAGGAGGTATAACTGAAGTAGGTACAGGCTCCTCCTTGGACAGAGGTGAAAATTGTCGAGAGAGGGCATCAGCCCTAACATTCTTACTACCAGGCAGGTAGGAGACCACATAATTAAACTGAGACAAAAATAGCGCCCATCTGGCCTGTCGGGGTGACAAACGTTTTGCTTCAGATAGATAAGTTAAATTCTTGTGGTCAGTAAGAATGAGCACTGGCACGCTAGTACCCTCAAGTAAATGCCTCCATTCCTTGAGTGCCAAAATTATGGCCAGTAATTCCCTGTCGCCAATTTCATAATTGCACTCCACTGGAGACAATTTCTTAGAGAAGAAACCACACGGATGCAAGGAACCGTCAGGCGTAGGATGTTGAGACAAGAGGGCACCTACTCCAGTCTCAGACGCATCAACCTCAAGAACGAAAGGCAGGACAGGGTTAGGATGAGCCTGAACTGGAGAGTCAGCAAAGGCAGTCTTAAGACTATCAAAGGCCTTAATGGCAGTAGGTGACCAATGGAGTGGATCATTATCTTTACGGGTCATGTCTGTGATAGGTTTGACCAAGGAAGAAAAGTTTTCAATAAACTTTCTATAGTAATTGGCGAACCCCAAAAAGCATTGAATAGACTGAAGACCAACTGGGCGAGGCCACTGCAGAACTGCAGATAGCTTGTCAGAATCCATGGAGAACCCTGCAATGGAGATAACATAACCTAGGAAGGTTACTTGAGTCTGATGGAACTTACATTTCTCGAGTTTACAAAACAGGCCGTTCTCACGTAGTCTCTGAAGAACCGTGTAACATCAGAACGATGAGCCTCAAGTGTAGGTGAGTGTATGAGGATGTCATCTAAGTACACCACAACACACTGTTGCAACATATCTCGTAGGACATCATTAATAAATTCCTGGAAAATAGCAGGAGCATTACATAGGCCAAAGGGCATTACAAGATACTCATAATGCCCGCTCCTGGTGTTAAATGCTGTTTTCCTTTCGTGGCCCTCCTTGATCCTAACGAGATTGTAAACTCCTCTCAAATCAAGTTTAGTAAAGACCGTAGCTCCCTTGAGGCGGTCAAAGAGTTCTGTAATGAGCGGAATAGGGTAAGCATTCTTAATGGTAAGACGATTAAGACCCCTATAATCGATGCATGGTCTTAACTCGCCACCCTTTTTCTTCACAAAGAAGAAGCCATCCCGAGAAGGAGAGCAGGATTTGCGGATGATCCCCTGCAACAGAGCATCGGCAACATACTCCTCCATAGCACAATTCTCCACAACAGACAGAGGGTAAACCCAGCCTGAGGAGGAATGGCTCCGGGTTGCAGGTCTATGGCACAATCGTAAGACCGGTGAGGAGGCAACGTACCGGCATGCACCTTGTCAAAAATGTCTAGGAACTCTCGGTACTCCTCTGGCAATTGAGATACCGAAGAAGTGCACAAGACTTTAACTGGTTTCCGAAGACAAGTGGAAATACATTGTGGAGACCACGACAAAATTTTGGACCTGTGCCAGTCGAGACTGGGATTGTGCTTTTGGAGTCAGGGATAACCCAGAACAACCGGAAAATGCAGAGAGTTTATCACCTTGAACTGGAGGGTTTCAAAATGGAGAGCCCCAACAGCCATGGATAACAGAGCAGTTTCGTGAGTAACGAGTGCGGGCTGAAGGGGCCTGCCATTAATGGCCTCAATAGCAAGCGGAATGGACCGAGGCAAAACAGAAATGGAGTGCTTTGATACAAAAGCACTGTCAATGAAGTAGCCCGCAGCACCGGAGTCAACAAGAGCCTGGGTGACTATGGAGGAGTCCACCCAGGAAAGGACAACTGTGACCAAAGTTTCTCCTTTAGCGGTTCCAGGGACGAGGATAAACCTCTCAAGGTCTGCCCCCGACAGGACCTTAGGTGTAAGCGTTTCCCGGCCGTGTAGGACAAGACTTCAAAAGGTGGCCCTGTAACCCACAATAGAGGCAGAGCCCCTCCCTCCTCCTAAAGGCCCTCTCCCCTGCGGAGAGACGCGTGAATCCCAACTGCATCGGCTCAGCAGTACCTGGTAACTCGGGACCAGGAGGCATGGGAGGAGAGGGAGGCATGGGTGGGAACGAACACGTAGCAGACAACGGAAAAGGAGGCTTCCGCAAGCGATCCTTGAAAGAGTGCCTCTCTCTGAGTCTGATGTCAATTAGGATCAAAAAAGACACCAATGCCTCGAGATCCTCTGGTAAATCTTTGGCAGCAACTTCGTCTTTAATCGCATCAGAGAGCCCATGAAAGAAGGCGGCAACAAGGGCTTCATTGTTCCAACCTACCGCTGCGGCAAGCATACGGAACTCAATGGCATACTGAGCAACAGATCTTGTACCATGCTGAATGGACATGAGTCATTTAACAGCAGAGGAGGAGTGAGCCGGAACATCAAATACCCTTCGAAAGGAGGCCACAAGTTCAGGGTAATTTGAAATCACAGGTTTATTAGTCTCCCACAAGGGATTAGCCCATGCAAGAGCTTTGTCAGAGAGTAACAAGATGAGATATCCCACCTTAGCTCTGTCTGAGGGAAACGCCTGAGGTAACATCTCAAAGTAAATGCCCACCTGGTTCAAAACCCTCTGCACTGATTAGGATCGCCTCAATATCGCTGAGGTAGAGGTGCAGAACTGGACATGCTCCTGGTAGGACTAGGTGCAGCAGCGGAAACAGGAGCAGCCATAACTTGCGGGATACTTTGGTCCAAATGTGCAGTGCAAGTCAGCAGGGTTTGCAGGGCTTGTGCAAATTGATCCAAGCGGTGATCCCGTTCATCCATCCTGGAAATTATGGCAGGTAAAGGTGGATTATTAGCACCATCAGGATTCATGACCCTTGTGCAATGTCAGGATGCCAGGAATCAGACTGAGACGAGAAGTGCAAAAATAATCACACCTTTATTAGTAGCAAAAAATAATAAAAAAAATCCACAAGTCAAATAACAAGTCAGGAATCAAAACCAGAGCTGGTAGTCAGACGAGCCGAGTCAGGAGCCAAAGCGAGTAGTCAGATGAGCCGGAATCAGGAATAAGGAGAACAACAGAGTCAGGAACAAGATGCCAGGGATCAGGAACCAGGAGGGACGTCAGACAGCCAGGTAAACACAGGAGCTCTCACAAACAGGTCTGAGACAACGCAAGGGCAAAGCATACTGAACAGAGGCCCTTTAAATAATAAGTGATGACATCACAATTCTGAGACTGCATCCTGTCTCACACGGATGATGTACACCAGTCTGGCCATAAAAGGAAATGCAGGAAATGAGCAGCATCACACAGTATGCACCAGAGTCAGCAAGAGAGGTGAGTAAAATGGCTGCCAGCAGCACATGGCAAACAAAACAGGGAAAAAACCCTGACAGTGAGAAATTAGAGGGGCTGACCCAAGCCTCATTATAATTATACTAATAAACCACTCACCACTGGTATACCCACTAGAGCTTCATTTTAAAGCCTAAGCGTAAAGATTACAAGGTTACCCACTGCTATAACAAGAGAATCTCCCCTAACCGCTATAAGCGAGACAGAAACTCACTTATACTCTATGCCTATACCGAGGGAGGATTGCACTAACACTACCCAAGAGGCTGCGGTGCTGAGGCAGTGGATACTTGCAGGAGGCCCCATAGAGCTATAAAAATAAAAGGACTGGCAATTACATATGGGCCGTTACCCTAATGAGGTTGTATAACTCTTTCTCCTAAACAAGAAATCCACTACAGATTACATAACACAGTGCCTGCCAAAGATAAAAAGGGCCCCATACATCAAAGCCCTCCCACACCACTACATCCCTGAGACCTACTAAGAGGATCCCTCCTCAAGAGACAATCCGCTATACCACAGGGGACCACCCGTCCTCAGGAACTCTGTATCTCGTCTATCTACTGACCACTGATATGATCCCTGCATCAGCCCACCCTCCTCCATTTCCCACCTGGCCACCAGGTGGGTCATATCCCAGATACCCTGCCTGACTTCGTCGATAGGAGACAATCCCCTTGGAGAGTGGGCTCCCCTCACCAACTCTGGAGAAACTATTCTCAATAGGTCCCTCCTGGAGCGAACCTCTCTACACTATGCCATATTAGGCTAGAAGGACTTTGAACATCATGTCCCAGAATCAGAGAAGGAAATCTAAGCCACACAACTCCCAAAAGAAGACTGTCCTAGACCACTTCCACTCGACCTCGGCAGCCCAACATGAGGCTTCAGACGAGGATCTCTTAGATACTAATACTCAATATGAGGCCCTCTTAGGACCTGCCCTAGGTAATACCCGCAATAATAACCGGCTAGTGACTCCACAACTCTAATAGATACCATCAAATCTTTATTGGCGGGACACCACGATTCTATGACTAAGAAATTTGACAAGTCCCATGCCTTGGTGCGGAAACGGGAGGATCTCATCATAGATCACACTAATCTCCTATCCTACTCAGAGAACTTAGCCATTCAGATCTCCTCACTGGAGGCCAAGCTTGTGGACTTGGAGGACAGGTCTCGGAGGAATAACCTACGGATTAGGGGAGTGCCAGAATCAGTCTCCCCTCAGGACCTGGAGGGCTACCTCAAAGAACTCTTCAGGGAGATGGTCCCAGAAGCTAAGGATTCTGACCTTCTGATGGATAGGGCCCACAGAGTAGCCCATCCCCGCTCCCTCTTGACAGATAAGCTGAGAGATGTAGTCACGAGGCTCCACTACTTTATCTTCAAGAACCACCTTGTCAATGTAGATGTCAGAACTCATCTCTCCACCTTAACTGTCTGACATCTGAGAATTCTGTAATTCCATTAATTCCACCTTAACTATGAAGCCGCACCTTTTTTACCTTACTTAAACCATTTCCTGAGGGCAGACAGGTGCTTAGTTAATGAGTTTAGTAGCTGAGCTAACACTGCATATTGTGCTCTTTGGATTACCCTTTTGTTACAACAGGATTTAATTCTGAATATCGTTTTGAACTTTTATATTGCTTGTGCAAATCTTTCTTCACTCCTGAAACTACCTGCTTCACCGGATCACTAATTACTATCAGCGCAGCTCCTCAGTTCTAACCGTTCACACGCTGCCTGAGGATTTCTCTTCTGTCCTAATCTGACAGATAAGCTGTTAAAAACGGATAGCTAAAGACCACTCTCCGGTAAGAGTGAAACAGTAACTGAATGGTTCCTTGTTATTTAAACTCCTACCTGAATTAATTAACCCCTTGGGTTCCTGTTTTCTCTAACAGCTGATTCTGTAAGAGACTGCTCCAGGTTTTAACCTGTGTCACTCTGTTCTTTTCAAGATATAATAATTCACTCCAAGCCATACGCTTCTCATCTACATATGATAAGCAGGTGCTGAGTGAAACATTCCATCTAGATCTGCAGTTGAAGATCCATATACAATTAACTTGCTATACTTCCTGTCAGTTACTAACAGATTAACTAAGCCCAAATAATGGATCCAGCGGATCTACCTCAAGTTGTTTATGGCTTATCTCAGAGGGTAGACCAACTCGGTCAGGCTCTAAGTAATCTTCAAGTTGAAAATGAAACGTTAAGGAAGGTCATCAAGGACTCCCTATCTGCTAAAGTGGTACCACCTGATGCATGCCCAGAACCACAGATATCCCCTCCTGATTTATTTTCAGGGGACAGACGTATGTATAGACAGTTCAGGAATGCCTGTCTACTTATGTTCACTTTAAAGCCAAAGACCTACCAGAATGATAAAATAAAGGTGCTCACGGTAATATCTTACCTCAGAGGGGAGCCAAGAATTTGGGCAGATTCATTTTATGAAAACAACAACCCTATCATCAACTCCTTAAATGATTTTCTGATTGCCATGGATGAGTTATATCTGGACACCAACTCACAGTTAACTGCAGAAACAAAGATGAGGGCTTTGAAACAGGGCAACAGATCAGTTGAATTATATATAACTGATTTTAAGCAGTTTGCTACAGATTCCCAATGGAATCACATAGCCCTAAAAAATCAGTTTAGGTTAGGTCTCTCTGATCAAGTAAAAGATGAGTTAGCTCGAGTGGAACTTCCTGACAGCCTGGAAGGGTTGATGAGACTGTCCATTCAAATAGACCGGAGACTACGGGAGAGAAAGAGCGAACGCCACTCCTCAGAACCTACGTATAAAAGAACCTCTGCACCTAACCAATCCCTCAGCAGTGCTGCTGCCCCTCAAGAACCGATGGAGATAGGCATGTTAAGGGGTCCTTTATCTTTGGAGGAGAAGCAAAGAAGGAAGGCCCAGGCTCTGTGTCTGTATTGTGCTAATCCAGCACACACTGTTAAAGACTGCCCTGTTCTGCAGAGAAATAAAAAGAGTAAGTACATTATGACCAATACTATGCCTCATATTCAATATAACCCAGTTTACTGTACCATCTCTCTCTCTTTGCAGTGGGACCGTAAGCGTTCGACTACAGAGGCTATAATTGACACTGGGGCTTATGGGGCTTATATTGATTTGGAGTATGTGAATGTTAATAAAATCCCACTTGAAAAAAAGTCTGTTCCTGTGTCTATCAGAGTAGTTGATGGGTCTTACATATCAAGCGGTCCTATCACCCATCACACAATCCCTCTATTAGTCATTACTCAGGACAATCATCATGAGTATTTACGATTTGATGTACTTCCTTCCCCACTCTTTCCCGTAGTTTTAGGTATGCAGTGGATAAGACTACACGAGCCTAACATAGAGTGGAAAACATTAAAACTCACATTAGATTCCACACATTGCCGTAAGTTGTGTTATAATGACATACATACTCTACATTGTGCAGAAGAAACTACAGTTATCCCTAGGATTTATGCTGAATACGCAGAAGTCTTCAGCAAAAGAGAGGCTGAGAGCTTACCTCCGCATCGGAGTTACGATTGTCCCATTGATTTAATACCGGGATCTAGTGTCCCATATGGACATCTATACCCATTGAGCCAGCCCGAATTAAGTCATTTAAAGTCCTATCTTGACAAGAGAGACGCGCTTCATGCAGCATAGCAGGGGAACTCAGCCCTGCGAAGACTTCAGGTGAGAGACACTCAATCCACGTTACATAGACTGGTACATTTAACAGTTAGGCTCACAGAGAGCTGGTACGATAACTTTGGGGATACTTTTCTGCCCTTCTCACTGAATAGCAGAACTATAGACTGTCAAATTGAAAGGCGGGAAAAAGCGCCATCTTGCATCCTTATTCCCCTCCATAGATTGCTACACTGGGATCACAAAAAAGCTAAGAGGGACCCCTCTCCACATACACCCAAATTGATCAATTACAGAGTGGGATAAATTGACAGCAGTGCTTCAGATAGGACAGACCCACTACTAATGGCAGAGAAATTTAAAAAATAATAAACTAAGACTGCAGATTTCCTTTCCTTTTCGGCCCTCCGCGTTTATACCATCCAGGCTGCCTGCCCTGTTTTAGAGGGGTCTAACCTGAAAACAGGAAGATACAGGGGGCTAGAATCAAGGGGCTCAGTAGTCTAACGGAGGAACAGGAACTGCAGGGTCCCACAAGACTCCTCAGAAATTCTATATAACTCTCCCTCAACAAGACAAGAAGAGAAATGTAATGTGCCACGCAAAATGGGGAAATAAATGGCAGGATAAAGCACGATGAATAATCAATGTGACTAACAATATTTTTCACTAGCAAGCATGGACAGTTCTAATTAATGGTGTATCACTAAATAATCCCTAGATCCCGAGTATATTATCTAAGCCATATAATATCGACTGACTTTCCTGAATTAGAACTACAGTCATAAAGCAAACAACTTCTAAAGTTTAGGATATCTAAAACAAGTGGTAACAAGATGAAGAATAAAACACAGACAGTTAAGGAATGCTTATCTAAATCTCAAGCAAAACAAAAAGCTTCAGATAAAAGCCTTATTTCTCAAAATTCCAGCCCTGCAAAAAACCCACAAACAGACCCCGATCAACCTAACTCATCGATAACCAATAAAGAACTCTTGACCCAGATAAAATCTCTATTTCAGGAGGAGTTAAAGTCTTCTATTTCAGAATTGAGGCTGGATATTAGAGAAATTGGAGGCCGCACGGCCGAACTAGAAGACAAACTAGATAACATGGTTGTGGAAATTCCTCAATTACGTCACTCTATACAAGAAAACTCAACTTACATAACTAAATTAGAAGATCACATCGAAGATCTTGAAAATAGATCACGCAGATCAAATATCCGCATCAGAAACCTTCCTGAAACATATAAGAACCTAGATGAAACAATAACGGACCTTTTCCATCAACTTGTCCCTGAAGTCGAAGTAGGAATGTTACTTATGGATCGTGTGCACAGGGCACTAACGAAACCACAGCAATCCACCTCTAGGGATATTATAACTAAACTGCACTACTTCCACGTTAAAGAACTCATCATGAAAGCCGCTAGGAATAGCCAGACTATCACATATGATGGACATAATATTCAAATCTACACTGATTTAGCCCCCATTACTCTCCGGAAAAGAAGAGATCTAAAACCCATAACTACAGCTCTCAACGCAGCTCACGTCAGATACAGATGGAACTTCCCATTCAAATTAGTCTTCTCGATTCAGAACACCATGTACAGCTGCACTACCAAAGAAGAAGGCTTTACACTGCTGAACAAACTCAAAATCCCATCTGAAGAATCCAGTCCACCACAGCCTAGCAAGACACCTAAGAAAAATTTTCACAGAGAATGGACGCCTGTCCGAGACTCGACAAAGAACAAGAAAAGAAAACCTACACCAGATGACCCCATAGAATCAGAATCCTCAATTGAAGAGGATGATCTGGATTGAAGGGAGGTAACAACACTGGTAATTGCATCTGTCAAAGCTGCAAAGCTCCCAAAAACTCTTTGAAGAATTCTTGAATTAACAGTTTACCATGTTAAGTTCCAGAGACTAACTTTATACAGTTTCTAGCTATACTTGGAGCCCTCCGACTAGTTTCATTGGAGGTCTCTAATTTCTAAGAGTTGCACTTCTATTGCTGCATTAAAGTTTAATTTATGTGAATTGAGTAATTGAAATATATCTCGGGTCCCCTCCCCTATATCTCTTCCCTTCCCTTTTCCCCCCTTTCCCCCTTCCCCACCCCGCCACCCCTTACCTTCATATTCCCATAACATTATTTGCTAGGTTTATCCTTCCTTTCTACAGTTAGAACTGCACATGCTTATTGTCCACATTGATTGCATGCCATAATTCGTTCCCCTATTATATACGTTTAAGTTTGAATCATGAACATCTACAGTTTTTTGTTTTTATTACATGTGTCTATCAAAACTGCTCTACACTACAGATCGAGATCACTGTTGAAGCTCTCATTATTGTATGGTCTCTGTCTATGTATCTTATTCTCAGCTTGTTCTCAATACATATTTTTATCTCCCACTAAGATATATTGAAGGAATCACCGTAGGGTACGATGTCTTGCGACATTTTGACGAGGGTCCCGGCTCTTCAGGGGGTAGGAAAACACAACAGTTTAAGAGTACAAGGATACACTACGATGTATATATTGTAACTGAAGGTAAGGAAACGCTAAAGATGTACTCATCACACTATTATGTCAATTAAAATAATATCTCATAACGTCAGAGGACTAAACTCTGACATAAAACGCAGAAAGGCTATTAATGAATATAAATCCCTGAAAGCACAAATAGTGATGCTACAGGAAACACACTTTACCAGAGCATACACTCCCAAATATTGGGATAAAACATACCCTAGTCAATATCATTCAATTAACCCAAACAAAAAATGTGGAGTTACGATCCTTCTCCACACCTCATTAAACTTTAAAGAAGAATCAGTCATTAGTGATAAAGAAGGTAGATTCTTAATTGTAAAAGGCCTTATACAAGACACCCCGGTACTGTTAGTCAATGTGTACGCCCCTAACGAACATCAATCTGTATTTCTATCCAGACTAAGTAAACAACTTACACTATGGAAGAGGTATAAAACAATTATGGGGGGGACTTCAATACCACTATGGACAACAATGTAGATAGATCACCAGTAACCACCTCACAACAAACAACAAATAGAGCATCCCACAGAGTCCTAAGAGACTTTACCCTTGACCACAACCTGACAGACAGCTGGCGAACACTTAACAGTACAGCCAGAGATTACACATATTACTCCCCAGTTCATAAATCACACTCCAGAATTGACTACATTTTCATAAGTCAGATCATGGTACCTTTACTAGTCAATACCTCAATATTAAATTGTGCCTGGTCAGACCATGCTATGGTAGAAATCACACTTTCAGGCGTAATCAACCCAAATAGAACAAAAGCATGGACACTTAACTCTCACTTATTACAGGATAGTTTAATACTGAACTCACTCCAACAGCAAATACAGGAATTTATTACACTAAATAACGACACCACCTCAAATCCAATATATGAATGGGGGGCATTAAAAGCCTACGCTAGAGGTCTATTGATCACAGAGGCTAGCAAGCAACGTAAACTCATAAACACCCAAATAGAGCAACTAAAGTCAGAAATTAACCTCTTAAGAGCTAAAAGTCTAGATAAACCCACTAAAGAGCTAACAAAACAATTAAAAACCAAAAACGATAAGTTAGACCAGCTCCTGAACAAAGATGCTATTAGGACAATTAAAATGATTGACACACAATACTATATTTATGGCAATAAACCCGATAGAATGTTGGCCAATAAACTGAAAGAAATCACTAGGATCACCACAGTACCTCAATTAAAACTACCAGACAATAAAATGACTAATGATCCCTTAGCAATAGCTAACACGTTTGCTGAATACTACCACAAACTATACAATCTACCACACAACAGAGGAGATACAGACAAAACAATAGAATTAGATACATTTTTAGAAAACAGCTCCTTACCATCTATAACTGAGCAGGATAGGGAATCCCTAAATAAGCCAATCACAAATGAAGAAGTCAAATTAGGTATAAAAACTCTTAAAAATTCAAAGGCCCCAGGACCAGATGGATATTCGGGGATATTTTATAAATTATTACAACCAATTTTAATACCTCAACTAGTAAAAGTATTCAATTCGATACTACAAAACAAGGTAATTCCCCCAGAGATGTTAGCAGCCAGAATTGCAGTAATTCCAAAACCCGGTAAAAATAAGCAGCACTGCCAAAACTATAGACCTATATCATTAATAAACCAGGATATAAAACTATTCACTAAAATATTGGCAAATCAATTGAATCCTATACTTACTGATTTAATACACATAGACCAGGTGGGGTTTGTCTCTGGAAGAGAGGCACCGGACAACACCCGCAAAGTGATAGATTTGATCAATGCTGCCTCTGTTGGGGGAACGCCTTCTCTGTTTCTGGCTCTGGATGCAGAGAAGGCGTTCGACAGGGTTAATTGGCAATATATGTTCGCTGTCCTTAGGAAAATAGGGATTCGGGGTACATTTCTAGATGCGATTACTAATTTATACTCATCCCCAACAGCTTTCGTAAAATTATCGGGCTATCAGTCTAAGGCAATAAGCATTAAAAACGGTACTCGCCAGGGCTGCCCGCTCTCTCCCTTACTGTTCGCGCTCTGTATTGAGCCGCTGGCAATTAAAATAAGAGATGATCAAAATATAGCGGGCATAAATGATGGAGTAATAGAGCACAAACTGTCCCTATTCGCGGACGATATCATCCTGTCCCTAACCAAGCCAATGCTATCTCTTCCCCCTCTGTATCAAATACTACACCAATTTAGTAACCTCTCAGGCTACAAGATAAACGAGGACAAGTGTGAGGCCTTAAGTATTAAACTCCCACAACACACTAAAAAACTGCTAGAACTCAATTTTACATTTAAATGGGCTAAGAAATCCATTAGATACTTAGGCATTAATCTCCCAGCAAACATACACGCTCTTTATCACACTAATTATACACCAATGTTTAAACACATTAGGGATCTAATCAGTAAATGGGTTAAACTTAAAATCTCTCTATACGGCAGGATCATCTCCACTAAAATGACCCTATTACCCAAATTACTGTACCTGTTTAGAGCTCTACCCATCTCAGTTCCACTCTCTGAATTACACAAACTGCAAAGGGACTTACTGAGATTCATATGGCAAGGAAAAAAAGCACGAATCAATAAAAAAGTTATGTGTACAAATAGAAGCGAAGGGGGAGTAGGGGTGCCCAACTTAATTTCATACTATCACGCTGCTAGGATGGCGCAGACTATACATTGGTTTAGAGAGAATAATAAGAAGCAATGGACTCGTCTTGAATCGAATCTCATCGAGACTGATTTCCTACCCAGATTACTCTGGCCCCCATATCTCACAAAACACAAGCAGAACGGCAAGTTTATTGCGATTGAACATACTATCCATATATAGAAATCCCTAAACGCTAAATACATACTCACTAGAGAAAGATCAACACTAACCCCACTAGTAACATTTGATACTTCAGTCGATTTAACAGTACAACAGAAATGGTCCAATAAAGGACTCTATAGAATTGCAGACATACTTCTAGCAGATAAAATAATGACCTTTACACAATACCAAAATATGGACATCAACGACAAAAATATATGGTATCATTATTTACAATTGAGGTCTAGAGCAAATGAAATATTAGGTAATTCACAACCCCTCCCAAACACAACATTAGAAACACTATGCCTTACTGCCTCTCATATACCAGGAGTGATCTCATCCCTCTATTCCATTTTTAACTCCCCAGGAAATTCAGAGAAATCACTAACTATTACTAGATGGGAACAAGATATAGGTAAAAACTGGCCAATCAAAACATGGTATACAAACCTCTCAAATGGATTGTCCTTTACACCAAATGCCTTACTTAAAGAAAATTATATAAAGGTTGCGTTCAGGTGGTACCTCCACCCAACAAGATCGCATGGTGCGAGAGATGCACTATCGCATTCTTGCTATAGAGGATGTGGGGAAAGAGGATCGTATATACATATGTGGTGGGAGTGCGAGCGAATTAAAAAAATATGGGACTACACCTTTAAACTACTTAGTGAAATTCTTCAAAAACAAATAACAATAACATTAGAGCAGGCTCTACTCCACTTCCCAATCCCTGGCATACCAAAGACACACCTTAAACTAGCCATGATGGTCTGCACGATAGTTAGACTTAGCATAGCTCAGTTCTGGAAATCCACCCCACCTGACTCATCCTTTATTTATAATAAATTAGAATATCATTATAATATGGCAAGTGCAGCAGCTGAATCCCTCAATGACAAAGAAAGATTTTTAGCAAGATGGGAACCCTTCATAATGCATCATGAGGCAAAAAGGAAGGCCAATCAGAATAACGCTTCTGCTTTAAATACTGAGACCTAATAAATGAGCCGGGACCCTCGCTATGAACCGCTGAGATTCACTGAGAACCTCTACAGTGATTGTCACAAAAATACAACTGTTTATAATGTTCCAGAAATATGATAAGTATTTAGAAAAGTGCATCTACAAAGTTTGATTTTACTAATTGTATAACTGATGATGGAAACCGTTTTCATTTGAATCTGTAAATTAGAACACATTGAATATGTGAAGAAAATTGAGCGACACATGTATTTCACTTTATTTTATTTTATTTTGCTTTTATTGTTATAAGACATAAAAACTAATAAAAATAATTTCAACATAAAGTCCTATCTTGATGATAATTTAAAGAAGGGGTTTATCAGACCTTCTGTCTCCCCTGCCGGAGCCGGCATGTTCTTTGTGACGAACAAGGATCAGACTTTCAGGCCAATTATTGACTATAGGGAGCTTAATAAAATTACTGTGAAGAATCGTTACCCTCTCCCCCTAATCCCCGAACTTATAGAGCGTTTACATCAAGCTAAGATCTACACAAAGCTCGATCTCAGGGGGGCTTACAACCTCATACGCATAAGAGAGGGAGATGAGTGGTTGACAGCATTTAGAACGAGATATGGGTTATATGAGTATTTGGTAATGCCTTTTGGTCTGTGTAACGCTCCGGCAACGTTCCAGCATTTTGTCAATGATGTTTTCAGGGATCTTCTTGACATATGTGTGATAGTTTATCTCGATGACATTTTAATATACTCCCAAAACTTGGAGGATCACATTAAACACGTCACATGGGTATTATCAAGATTACAAATACATCGATTGTATGCCAAGGCAGAAAAATGCCTTTTCCATACAGAAAAGATCTCCTTTTTGGGATATGATATATCCCCAGAGGGAATACAGATGCAGGATAACAAGGTGGAAGCGGTAAAAGATTGGCCAACGCTTCCTCGTGTTTAGTAACTATTATATTTTATCAAAGGTTATTCCGCTATCGCTAAACCCCTAACTGCCCTTACGGGCTGCACAACACCCTTTTTGTGGAATCCATCAGCGGCTCAAGCCTTTCTCACATTGAAAACTGCGTTCACCTCTGCTCCGATACTCCGACATCCAAATCCGGAGTTGCAATACTTTTTAGAAGTGGATTCTTCAGATTACGCTTTAGGTTCAGTTTTATCCCAGAGAGAAGACTTGAATCATCCTCTTCATCCAGTAGCATTTTATTCTAAAGTTATGTCTCCTCCGGAGATCAACTACCCAATAGGAGAGAAAGAGTTGTTATCCATTAAAAGATCATTTGAGCATTGGAGACATCTTTTAGAAGGAACACGATTACCCATAATAGTATATACAGATCATAAAAATCTGGAATTTCTCCAAAGGAACAAGACACTCTCTGCCAGACAGGTTTGCTGGAGTCTATATTTCAGCAGATTCCATTTTCAGATCATATACAGACCCGCTTCAAGGAATGGTAAGGCTGACGCCTTATCCCGGAAGGACCCAAAGCCACTAAATGACCACAATCTAAAGGAAATCATACCACATGATAGATACATTGGTATCACCTCAACTTTCGCCTCTAAACTCAAAGAGGCTTTGGTCCAAGACTTGGATACTCCATCACAACTCCATACCGCTTCAGATGGTATAGGATACATCAAAGACAAGATTTATGTACCCCAGACTCTAAGACAGGAGTTAATCAAGGAACACCACGACTCTCCTCTTTCTGGCCATCCAGGAATTTCCAGGACGAAGGATTTGATAGCAAGGAACTATTGGTGGCCTAAGATGAACATGAGGATCAAGGAATACATACAAGATTGTACAATTTGTACCACATCGAAATCAGAAAGAAGACCCCCATACGGGTTATTAATGCCTATACAAGTTCCTGATAAACCATGGACCCACCTGGGCATGGATTTTATCGTCGATTTGCCTCTCTCACTTGGAATGAACATGATATTGGTAGTTGTTGATTTGATGACAAAAATGGCCCATTTCATCCCATATCGGAAACTTCCAACCTCCGCAGAAACAGCCCAGTTATTTATAGATAATGTTCTGAAACTTCATGGCATACCAACCATTCTGACCACCGACAGGGGGACTCAGTTTACCTCCAGGTTTTGGAGGAATCTATGTCAGAAACTACAAATAAACCATAGGTACACCACAGCTTATCACCCACAGACGAACGGCCAAACAGAGCGTCTGAATCAATGGCTAGAACAGTACATTAGATCCTATTGTGCATTCCACCAAGAAGACTGGATGAATTATTTATCAACCGCTGAGTTTGCATACAACAACACACTCAACTCTTCATCTCGAATGACTCCCTTCTACGCCAACTATGGGTTCCATCCAAAAATGTCCTTTCTCACAACCACCAGTTCTCCAAGTCCCAAAATTGATGATATAGCTGATAGGATGACACAAAATTTGCAATTACTCCAAAAACATTTGCAATCTGCTCAAAACGCCCAGAAAAAATATTATGATCTAAGAAGAAGACCATCACCTCAATACATAGTCGGTGACTGGGTATGGCTTTCGACCAAAAATTTGAGATTGCAAATCCCAAGCAAAAAATTAGCCAGTCTGTTCATAGGCCCGTTTTAGATTATACGAATCATCAATCAAAATGCAGTAGCACTTCAATTACCTCCCTCTCTGGCCATCCACTCCACTTTCCACGTTTCTCTGATCAAACCAGCTTCCTCCTCTGGCACACAGATTTTACCACCCAAGCCACCGATTCTGGATGCAGAAGAATACGAAGTGAAAGAATTACTTGATTCTCGGATTACTAAAGGTGAACTCCAGTACCTTGTCCGATGGAAGGGTTATCCACCAGATGAGGATACCTGGGAACCATCATCTCACGTGAATGCTCCAAGACTTGTTGCTCAGTTCCACAGGAGGAACCCTGATCGCCCCAGGCTGCAAGCCTTGGGAAGGCTTGCCTGAAGGGGGGGTCATGTCAGAACTCATCTCTCCACCTTAACTGTCTGACATCTGAGAATTCTGTAATTCCACCTTAACTATGAAGCCACACCTTTTTTACCTTACTTAAACCATTTCCTGAGGGCAGACAGGTGCTTAGTTAATGAGTTTAGTAGCTGAGCTAACACTGCATATTGTGCTCTTTGGATTACCCTTTTGTTACAACAGGATTTAATTCTGAATATCGTTTTGAACTTTTATATTGCTTGTGCAAATCTTTCTTCACTCCTGAAACTACCTGCTTCACCGGATCACTAATTACTATCAGCGCAGCTCCTCAGTTCTAACCGTTCACACGCTGCCTGAGGATTTCTCTTCTGTCCTAATCTGACAGATCAGCTGTTACAACGGATAGCTAAAGACCACTCTCCGGTAAGAGTGAAACAGTGACTGAATGGTTCCTTGTTATTTAAACTCCTACCTGAATTAATTAACCCCTTGGGTTCCTGTTTTCTCTAACAGCTGATTCTGTAAGAGACTGCTCCAGGTTTTAACCTGTGTCACTCTGTTCTTTTCAAGATATAATAATTCACTCCAAGCCATACGCTTCTCATCTACATATGATAAGCAGGTGCTGAGTGAAACATTCCATCTAGATCTGCAGTTGAAGATCCATATACAATTAACTTGCTATACTTCCTGTCAGTTACTAACAGTAGACCTAAAGTCCAAGACACTCCCAGAGAAGTTCGAACAGATTCAAATCGTCCCAGATCTCTCAGCTCATATGCTATTTCAGACTTCACCAAAATCCTCAGAGCCCAAGGTATCAGATACAGATGGGGATTTCCAGTAAAGCTGCTAATCACCATAGATGGCCTTCTTCACACGATATCAAAGCCAGAAGAGGCCCAACTGTTACTACAGAGATGGGGACTACTTCCTGAAGATGAGAGAGACCTGGAAACTTAATCCTCTAGATTGCTTCCACTGAGAGCGGGTGCACTGGAGTGGAAGCCCCTCCCAAGGAGACCGAACCAGCTCCATCCCACAAAGACCCCCCTGAAGTAGAACCTTTCTTGTTATGACCCCTCTGCTCCTTGTCTGGGGACTCAGGGAGGAACACCCTGGATAAGAAACTGTCCAAGATGATATCTTTTGTAATGTGCCTCTCCATGGGCCCAAGTTATTCTGTTGATCTTGAGATCCTTGTTAACTGTTTTGTTTTAAAGGTTTCTACTTTAAATGTTATCTAACCTAGGTAATACTATATATTTTGATGCTAGGTTTGCACTAACATGCTCAATCCCATAGGTTCACAACTTATTTTTGGAGGATGTCCCCTTGATAACCCGAGATTGGCAGCTTTAGAGACCTATAGCTACCCCACTATTAAAAGAGCCTCGAGTTATGCCCATTTCTCCTCCCTGATCCCACTGTTTATTACCTATGCCCAGACCTTAACTAAGAATTTGACACATTAGACCCCAGACCTCCCTCAAGTAGTCTGCTGTAGTGTAAATTCGTATTTCACTAGGTACCAGTGGATAACATAGGTCCCTGAAAAGTAGCCCTAAATGCTCTTGCAGACGAAGAGATAATGGTGAAATAGTCTATCCCAACACAGGTCCCTACGCAACAAGTCCTCAAAATTGTGAGCTAGTGATTGTCTGATGCTATATCTGCACTGCTACTTTTAAGTATACAGGTGTATACCCAGTATGGTGGAGACGGGTTTGTGGCAGTTGAGACTAGTATTCTGAGGTGCCTATTATTGGCCCCAGCCGTAATGACTTCATGCTGACTCCCTGCCATCCCGTGGCCGACATCTGTTCCCCACGCCTAGGTAAGTGTCACTAAATGACACATTAGACCCAAGACCCCCTCCCGACTGCTCTAATGAATGACGAACCCAGGTCTTAATGAGTAAGCAGGGGTCTTTTTGATCACTGCACTCCGAAAAGTGGTTAGATCCACAATATAATTCCCTTTTATAGGCCTTTCCTTCCTCCCTCCCTTCGCTCCCCCCATAATTGGTAAGTGCAGATATGCGCACTCACATACGTGCTACCCTGAGACCCCAGCTGTGGATTCCCCAGGGTGACCTTGAACAGTGCTTTTACGCACTATTACAAACTCAAACTTCAATAATGGTTGTTAACTGTGACATTATATTTTCTTGTTTCTTCTGTATACTTTCCTTTCTCTTCCCTCCTTTCTTCCTCCCCTCCCCCCCTCTTATCCCTGCAGGTTGGATACCCAATACCAGAGTGAGATCTTCCCAGATTAGCCCATGACGGAACTAACATTATCAACCCTTAATGTAACGGGACTCAACACACCTATGAAACGCAGCTTGCTGGTAAGATACCTGAAAAAACACAAATCACATATAGCTTACATACAAGAAACACACTGGACAGAGCCATCCCTACATAAGATTAAGACAGCCTTGTTCCCTACTTGTGAAACAGCCTCCTGCTTGAAAAAGAAGACGGGTAGCTATCCTCATACAAAACAACATAAAATACTCCCCTATTCTCATAGATAGAGATACAGAAGGCAGGTTCCTCATTATAGTATGCTACCTAGATGATGTACTATATACATTAGTTAACGTATATGCTCCCAACTCCCATCAGGCAACATTTTTCACAAATCTTTTAGCAAGAGAATATCAGGTTAAGAGGGGATCTCTACTTATAGGGAGTCTCTCTCCCATCCAGGAGATTACGCAAACTCCTAATGGGATATAATCTTTTTGATGTGTGGCGCTGCCTCCATATGACTGAAAAAGATTATACCTTTTATTCCATGGCACACCACACTTACTCACGGATAGACTACATTTTTGCTGATTCCTGGGCCCTAGATAGAATGAGAACTGCAAACATCCTAGTATGTCCATGGTCAGACCATGACATGGTCACTGCCCCACTAAACTCACCACAAGTGGAGGGTTTCAAGAGGTCATGGAGACTGACAGACCACTTTATAAAAAATCCCTGGACCCAACAGACAGCTACTGACTTACAGGACTTTTTCAGACTAAATGATAACGGACAGACTTTGGATACTACTCATACTTCTCTCCCTAATCTCCTGAAGCTTTTTGACCTATTTGGACGGCTCTCTTTCTATAAGCTTAATGTGACAAAGACTGAAGCTTACCCACTACATTTCCCGACAGCCCAACTTAATGCTTTACAGACTAAATATAAATTTAAGTGGAACCAGAACGGGATTAGACACTTGGGTGTCTTCCTCTCGCATGACTTCAAGAAGGTGGTTGAGACCAACTATGATCACTTCTTACAGACCCTTAAACAAATGGTAACACTCCCCCGCTATATAGAGGTATCTTGGATGGGTAGAATTTCTGCATTTAAAATGATGATTCTGCCGAAACTTACGTACCTCTATAGATGCCTCCCACTCAAAATCCCAACTACATACCTCAACACCTATCAATCCATTTTAAACAAGTACGTCTGGGCAGACTCGCGTCCTCGCATAGCAAGTAGAATACTTCACGCCCCTATTGAAAAAGGAGGTCTAGGCCTAGCTAACCTCAGACTTTACTATGAGGCAGCCACACTTACACACATCTCGGGATGGGGCCCCTCTAGGGAACCCCCAGATGGTATGATATAGAACAAGTCTCGCTCCCCACGGGGTCTTCCTCTCAGATCTGATATGGATACCCCAACACTGCAGAACCCTCCCTCCCCCCTCTAACGCAATCATTAAGCACTGCCTCTCTATGTGGCATAAGCTACGTCACTCATCAATGGTTGCCCCGCATCCCTCCCCAATCCACAGTATACGGGGACTCCTAAGAGGTCTACCCAACTCCAACGCTGCTGGTTGGACCTCTCTAAACATAACTACAATACAAGACTTATATGTCACAAATACTTGGGCCTCTTACCCAGACTTACTTTCGCAGTATACAGTCCCACAGAGAATGCACTTTGAGGTCCTACGCTTTAATTCCCTGTTACATAGCTGGAACTTCTTTAAGACTCCACCACGCACTAACACACCGTGGGAACCCCGTTGGACCTCGTGATTTCAGGGATACAAACCGCTTACAACACACTACCAATGCCTTCTACAATATCCTACCCTACAAAAAACACACAATCTCCTGGCATGGGAGAGAGACCTCGATATAGTACTTGATACCGAGATATGGATGAGAGCTATTACAGACACCAGACGGCAATTCACTGTGTTACCCTATTCGAACTATACTAAAAATTGCTTACAAGATGGCACTGGGTTCCCTATAGACTTCATAGATGCTCACCCGCTACATCGGATAGATGCTGGAGACGCTGTGGCCATAGAGGAGATGATATCCACATTTGGTGGAGTTGTCCAGAAATTCGCAAATTGTGGTCCAAAGTGTTCAGTATTTTCAAACACCCCTCCCTCCCAATCAATAAGGGCCCTGAAACTTATCTACTGCACCTTAATATACCTAAACATCCTAAGCCCAGAAAACACCTTCTAATCTACTTTCTAATGTCCACTAAATTAGTTATCGCACGACACTGGAAACAGCAGAGTGCTCCTACCATTGAAAAAGTAAAATAGATCCTATCCTACATTAGAACAATGGAGGAGGCTGTCTACCTGAATAGAGGGATACTAGACTTACACACTGACGTTTGGTCCCCATGGGACGAGTTCCAACAGAACACGACGAGTAGAACTTAATTACCAATACCAACCTACCGCCCCTCCCCCCCTACCCTCCCCTTTCCCTTTTCTTTCTTCTCTTTTTCCTTATCTTTCTCTTCTTTCTCCTTTCACTTACCTAGAGCATCTCCTGTTGTTACTACACAGGAAGTTCCACATGGTTGTTGATACACACTGTGGTCCGGTTTGATATATTTCTGTATTTGGCTCAAGTTGGACGTTCCACCTTTATCCATCAAACACTAAAGAAATGGACTACCTCAAAGACTGTTTGGAAGCTAGCTTCAATGCTTCTTCTTCTATTTAATACTTCCTGTTCCTTATGTTTAAAAATAAAATTCTATTTGAGGTACATGAAGTGCCGCTGATCCTCTACGGAGGAGAGGCGAGACTACCTATGTAAGATGTTTTACACCCAACATGTCTGTTTACTATGTAAAATGAAAGGAAACACCTAAATATGTCTTACTTCTGTAACATTATGTGTTGTACTATAGAAGATTTAACTACACTGATTGCAGTTGATTGCAACCAGGTAATTTAACACTGCTGCGCTATCGCAATAGATTGCTAAATGAGTGCAGCAACCAAAACTGTAGGGGTATTGTAAGAGAGAGATTACCTCTAAAAAGTAATTTTAATGAACTCAAAAATTAAAAATTAAAATGTCTCACATTAATATGTACAACTACAATCATACAAATCACACAAATGCAATGCATAAATAAACATATAAAATAAACATTTAAAATAGATCACAATATACCAGCAAACAAATACGTATGGCACACTGGTAAAAAGGATAAAGGGATAAATGTACAGTCTCTTAGCTTAGAATCATCCGTATGTTAAAGTCTTTCAGTATGCCAGTTTTTGTGTTAAAAGCAAAAAAGACGTCAGGCAAGCTCCGGTTGGGTTAGTGGCCAGCAGAAAGCTAAGTGATAGGGCGAGAAGAAGGATAAACAATCCTTTAAACAATATGAAAGTGCAAAAACATAAGGTGCACACTTTTACTTACACCAGATGTTGATAAGCAGTCACAGGGGGCTCCTCTCGAGGGCAAACCGCTTGTCTCAGTGTGTCCTAGGCGTCTTATAGCAATCAGAGGTCCGATACGTATTGCTGTATGATACAGCCTCCAAAGTGCTCAACCCGCCAGATGAAACTCCAAACTGCAAGGCGCTCCCTTACGCTAAAGCAGAGACTTCAGGCTACGGAAGCCCACAAAGAACAAAGTACCAAGCAACGCCAAAGCAGAGACTTCAGGCTACGGAAGCCCACAAAGAACAAAGTACCAAGCAACACGTTTCGGCTGATTCACAGCCTTTCTCAAGCTTGAGAAAGGCTGTGAATCAGCCGAAACGCATTGCTTGGTACTTTGTTCTTTGTGGGCTTCCGTAGCCTGAAGTCTCTGCTTTGGCGTAAGGGAGTGCCTTGCAGTTTGGAGTTTCGTCTGGCGGGTTGAGCACTTTGGAGGCTGTATCATACAGCAATACGTATCGGACCTCTGATTGCTATAAGACGCCTAGGACACACTGAGACAAGCGGTTTGCCCTCGAGAGGAGCCCCATGTGACTGCTTATCAACATCTGGTGTAAGTAAAAGTGTGCACCTTATGTTTTTGCACTTTCATATTGTTTAAAGGATTGTTTATCCTTCTTCTCGCCCTATCACTTAGCTTTCTGCTGGCCACTAACCCAACCGGAGCTTTCCTGACGTCTTTTTTGCTTTTAACACAAAAACTGGCATACTGAAAGAATTTAACATACGGACGATTCTAAGCTAAGAGACTGTACATTTATCCTTTTTACCAGTGTGCCATACGAATTTGTTTGCTGGTATATTGTGATCTATTTTAAATGTTTATTTTATATGTTTATTTATGCATTGCATTTGTGTGATTTGTATGATTGTAGTTGTACATATTAATGTGAGACATTTTAATTTTAAATTTTTGAGTTCATTAAAATTACTTTTTAGAGGTAATCTCTCTCTTACAATACCCCTACAGTTTTGGTTGCTGCACTCATTTAGCAATCTATTGCGATAGCGCAGCAGTGTTAAATTACCTGGTTGCAATCAACTGCAATCAGTGTAGTTAAATCTTCTATAGTACTTTGTTAGTAAGGAGTGAGGGAATCCTTAATTATACACTGCAGCTTTGAGTTATATTTCCAGCGCTATGGTTAAAATTCTTTTAACATTATGTGTTGTAACCTCAATAAAAATTAATACAAAAAAAACAAAACACAAGCATATAAAAATATAAGCAATTGTAAGATGCTGTATGAAGAAAGCAGTGTAACGTGATATATATTGGCTGCGTGATTTAATTTTTAAAGTGCACCTTGCTAACTTTGCGGTGTCCCTTTACAGTGAACTCCATTTCTTTATATAGGAGCCATCTCGCCATTCACAGGGACTGTCTCTTTTTTACAATAATTCCAAAATATCAGCCTCTACAAGGGTAAGTGTGAAGAACCCCATCTGACCTTGCAAGGTTTAGATAATCGCCCCTCTAAGTGATTAGCTTCCTGTACTAGGCAATATATGCATATAGGATATTTACATTACAATCAAGTCTACTAGTTAACTTCATACATTTTACTAATACTCATTTTCAAATTATTGCTCATGTTATCATGAAGCAAATAGTACATATCATATATTATGCAAAGTTAATTCCCACTTTAAAAAAAAAAGAAAAAGCTCTAATGTTTTAGAACATCTTATTTAAGTCTTTGATCCATCCAAAGGTTTTAAACACATAGTTAAAGTAAGCTACATAGCTGCAATGTACTTCTGTTCCTGAGTTGAACATGGCTAGTGACTAATGGATATGTATGAATGCTTTTCATCATTGGCTTACCAGCTGAGTGGGAATTTTTAGAAAACCCTTCAGAATAACAATTTAGAGTTGAAAAACTCCAAATATAAATTATTTTGAATGGCTATTTCACGAATAGCCATAACAACCAAATTCCCCTGTTCCACAAGCCTAGGAAGGAGAGACACAAGGAGGAATTTTTGACAGGAACAAACACTTGGATATGGATATCATGGCAGATCTGGGAATCTGTTTCTCTCTCTACCTCTTTGTCTTGTGGAATGGGTGAACTTTGGAAGTTGATATTTTTTATGCTAATGTTTTTTGACTGTAATGGGTACTTGGACATGGATTCTATGGCTGGTCTGTATCTCCTTTTCTCTCTACCCCTAGCCTTATGGAGTGGATACATTGGGATGGAGTGGCTGCCTTGGAAATGGCTGTATTGAGCCCTTTTTACACAAAGCACTTTTTTGGACCAGAATGGGCACTTGGATGTGGACTCCATGTAAGATATTTAACTCCTTATTTTTCTCCCTCCTAGCATTTTGCAATGGTTGAATTAGGTAGGTGTGGCTACTTGGAAATGGGTGTACTGTGTCATTTTTTTGCACCAAATTAATTTTATAACATATAGGATACTCACACATGGGATCAATTGTGGGTTGGTGTCTCTGCTTATGTAAGTGGTGAATTTAATAGGTTTGTCTTCTTAAAAGTTCCAGGCCGTTCTAAGCCATTCCTTTCTGTTTCATATTTATTCTGGATAGGAAGGAGTTACTAAAATTATATTATTTTAAGGTTTTCAACTGTAAAATATTTTTTCTGAAGAGTATTTAAAGCTTGCAACTGATGTTTAATATTTTGGCTTTCTGACCTGTTCCATTTTGGCTTCTGCACTGTCCCATTTTTAAAATTATTATTTTTATGTAAGGGGTTTCTCAAAGCAAAGAAAAATTACTGCTTCAGCATTATTTGTAGTAAAGATGTATTAAATTGAACTTTGAATATTCAGACATTGCACACAATTGCGTATGTGATCATTCCTTAGTGATAAACTGCACTACAACATAATACATTATTAAAGGGACATTATACACTAATTTTTTCTTTCCATAAATGTTTTGTAGATGATCTATTTATATAGCCAATAAAGGTTGTTGGTTTTTTTTTTTGTTTTTTTAAAAAGAATAGTTTTGCTTATTTTTAAATAACATTGCTCTGATTTTCAGACTCCTAACCAAGCCCCAAAGTTTTATGAGAATTACCGTCAGCTACCTTCTCCAGTTTTCTCCTGTTTGTGTAAATGTTCTTTTTATATGCAAAAGAAGGAGGGGTCTTATTTGCCACTTGCAGTGGGCTTTCCGGCTACCTTTTCAACAGAGCTAAACTGAGAGCTTCTAAGTAAGTTTTTAAACAGTTTTATACCGGATTTTTATATCAGTATCTGTGCATCTTAATCTTGTCTATTACATGCAGGTATATGAAAATGTTTGTATACTGTCCCTTAAAGGGTAAGGCAATCTTTGTTGTGCAAGGACTATTTGCATTTTGGTAAAAGTGTCTAGATGTTTTTGCCTAATATTCCCTGACTAAGCAGTCTCATAAATAAGTAAGCAAATAATTTAAGACTTTTTTTAGAACAAGATTATTCAATAGTGCAGCAACCCTCACAACATTCAAACTTAGAAACATTGTTATATTATGCCTATAAATTGCTGGATTGTTTTTTTGTGTGTGTCTGTAT
This sequence comes from Bombina bombina, assembly GCF_027579735.1. Lineage (NCBI taxonomy): Eukaryota > Metazoa > Chordata > Amphibia > Anura > Bombinatoridae > Bombina > Bombina bombina. Next base: position 113,985,981 of record NC_069507.1, read on the forward strand.
ATGTATGTGAGTGGGTGTATTTGTATGTATGTGTGAAAATCTCTTTTTGGATATATATATATATATATATATATATATATATATATATATATATATACATATACACTCACCGGCCACTTTATTAAGTACACCTTGCTTGTACCGGGTAGGACCCCCCTGTGCTTTCAGAACTGCCCTAATTCTTTGTGGCATAGATTCAACAAGGTGTTGGAAACATTTCTCAAAGATTTTGGTCCATATTGACATGATAGCATCACGTAGTTGCTGGAGATTTGTCGGCTGCACATCCATGATGTGAATCTCCCGTTCCACCACATCCCAAAGGTGCTCTAATGGATTGAGATCTGGTGACTGTGGAGGCCATTGGAGTACATTGAACTTAACCAGTTTAAGATTATTTCAGCTTTGTGACATGGTGCATTATCCTGCTGGAAGTAGCCATCAGAAGATGGTTACACTGTAGTCATAAAAGAATGGACATGGTCAGCAACAATACTCAGGTAGGCCACAGCATTTAAATGATGCTCAATTGGTACTAAGGTGCCCAAAGTGTGCCAAGAAAATATCCCCCACACCATAACACCATCACCAGCCTGAACCGTTGATACAAGGCAGGTTGGATCCATGTTTCCCGTTGTTTACACCAAATTCTGACCCTCCGATCGGAATCTCGCAACTGAAATCAAGACTCATCAGAGCAGGCAACATTTTTCCATTCTTCTATTGTCCAATTTTGGTGAGCCTGTGCGAATTGTTCTTAGCTGACAGGCGTGGCACCCAGTGTGGTCTTCTGCTGCTGTAACCCATCTGTCTTCTATAGAAAAAAGAGAACTTGAGAGGTGACATAATTACTTTATATAAATATATTCAAGGCCCATATACAGAGATGGCAGAAGCTCTGTTTATTCCAAGAAGATTGTTTGTGACAAGAAGTCAGTTATTTTGTATAAGAGTTTGTGCATATCTAATTTACACTGGAAGCATAAAAAGCATCAAGCCATTGTGTTTGTGAATTTGTATGCTGTTTTTATTAATTAGGGCAGATTTTTCCGCATGAGCCTTTAGGCTCGCCAGAAACATGTTATAAAGCAGCGGTCTAAAGACCACTGCTCCATAACTTGTCTGCCTGCTTTGAGGCTGGCGGACAGAAATCAACCCGATCAGATACGATCGGGTTGATTGACACCCCCTGCTAGCGGCCAATCACCATGAATCTGCAGGGGGCGGCATTGCACAAGCAGTTCTGGTGAACTGCTGGTGCAATGATAAATGCTGACAGCGTGTGCTGTCGGCATTTATCGATGTGCAGGGGACATGATACGCTACATCGTATCATGTTCGCTCACACTATAATAAATATACCCCATTATATTTTTAATATGTGGCACGTGGACTGTTAACTTTTGATGGACTATTCTGTTCTATAAATGGAAGTGATGAATTTGTACCAGCAGTCTATGGTTAAGCGCCACTAGAGGGCACAAAACACATCAGACTATGGGGCCTATATATCAAGCTCTGAATGGAGCTTGAGGCCCCGTGTTTCTGGCGAGCCTGCAGGCTCGCCAGAAACAGCAGTTATGAAGCAGCGGTCTAAAGACCGCTACTCCATAACCCTGTCTGCCTGCTCTGATGAGGTGGACAGGAATCGCCGGAATTCAACCCGATCGAATACGATTGGGTTGATTGGCACCCCCCTGCTAGCGGCCGATTGGCCGCGAGTCTGCAGGGGGCGGCGTTGCACCAGCAGCTCACAAGAGCTGCTGGTGCAATGCTGAATACGGAGAGCGTATTGCTCTCCGCATTCAGCGATGTCTGTCGGACCTGATCCGCACTGTTGGATCAGGTCCGACAGACATATGATAAATAGGCCTCTATGTGCTCCATACCTGTATCATGTATTTATTTTTGACACAATAAAGAGTAATTTTATTTTTCCACTGATGTGCAGCCATCCATTTTTCTATTGCTGATTTGAGAAGCAGCGGGGTTCTCTGCTTATTTGTGGCTTGCATCTTGCCTGCACTAACGGATTGCAAGGAGGATGATGTCATCATTAGATGCCTCACATGCTTAGAGCGGCTGTGCCACAAGCTGGTAGTGGCTAAGGATTACTTCGTACTGTACTGGTAAATGCCTTGTTTATCCCATCCCAATACTTGAGATTATGTGCTGCTGTGATATCATGATTTATGTGTTTTTTTTTAAAAATGTCTATAGTGTTAACCAGCATATTCCACAAAACCTTTACTTACATTCTGAAAAAAAGAATTGGTCAAAGGAGTATAATCACCCTGAGAAAAATAAGGTGTCCACATTCTACCAGCTCTACAGAATATAGGGCTGCTTTCTCCTCCCCCCCCCACAATTCTGGCCCTGGATTTGTATAGCAATGTTAAAACATTGTTGCAAATACTGTTGCCCTATGATTTTATAATGTTGTACTTTCTCCTTACCCTCCCCTTTTTAATGTCTCTTTAAAGGGATATGAAACCCCCCAAAAATATTTTGTGATTAAGAGAGAGAATACCATTTAAAAAAAAAAATAATTCCAATTTACTTCTATTATCAAATTTGCTTTGTTCCCATGTTATTCTGAGTTGAAGAGATACCTAGAAATAGTGCTGCTATCTAGTACTCTTGCAAATGGATAACATTTATGCAAAACTGATGCCATATAGTGTATTTCTTTTTCAAGCACACAGCAATTGCTCTGGGCCACTGTAAATTATATTATTAGGGCCAGTGGTGGCAGAGGTACAGAGGTCTCTGTGACTGGCAAACTGTATATATATATATATTTTACCTCACATTTTAGCAGTATCAGTTGTGGCACAGCACCTTTACTTTCCAGTGCTGCTTAAAGGGACAGTAAACCTTAAAAATAATGTTATATAATTCTGCACATACGGCTAGATTTAGAGTTCGGCGGTAGATGGGCTGTTAACGCCACGCGTGTTTTATGTCTAACGCACGTCATTGTTTGACTCCGGTATTTAGAGTTAATATAAGACCATCTAACGATGCTCCTAACGCGTGTATGTCACACGCGTAATCCTGCCCGCGTTAGACAGTCTCCCATAGAGATCAATGGGAAAGTCAAAAAATAGCTTTTTTTACCTAACACTCGATCTCGCGAGAATACGCACAGCTCGGTCATATGACGCATACCACATCATGCACAACAATAACACGCCGCAAATGTCACAACATCAATCAATCAACAAAGCACACAAGCATTACACATTCACAAGCGGGGGAAGTTTTAATACTATTTATACGGGGAATACGCATATACTTTAAGATGCGGAAAATCGCACAATAACAACAAGGAATAAAAAATATATACATACACTAAAAAAAAAATCGCATTCAATATCATTATATATTATGAAAAACATACATATACAACACTTCACGAAGAACACACCATCGCAAATTCACATTTAAAAAGAATACTATTGGACAATGTTAGAGAAAACGACCACTATGACATCATCGCATTCTACACATTCCACAAATACCAACTCAAAATGAGCATGCGCAAATTAACACACCTAATACACATTGCAATAATATTAATTGCTAATAAAGCACACCTGAACACTAATTACAATGGAAATTGGGACATCATTAAACATTTACACAGGGTATATAAGCACCACACAAGCAGGGCTTCTTTGACTGTGTTGCTGGTGGGTCTTTGGAGATTTAAGAATAGAGATTTTGCGATTTTTTGAGAGTGTGTTAGTGTGAGAGAGTCAGTTGGTAGTGTTAGCGTGAGAGAGTCAGTTGGTAGTGTTAGCGTGAGATAGTCAGTTGGTAGTGTTAGCGTGAGAGAGTCAGTTGGTAGTGTTAGCGTGAGATAGTCAGTTGGTAGTGTTAGCGTGAGAGAGTGAGTGAGTTAGTGGGAGTTAGCGGGAGTGGGAGAGAGTCTGTTAGTGGGAGCGTGAGTGAGTTAGTGGGAGTTATTAGTGATAGTTGTTAGTGTGAGCGTCAGTTAGTGGTAGTTAGTGAGCGTTAGTGGGAGTGTTTGTTATTGAGAATTAGAAGTAGTGTTAGTTAGCGAGCGAGTGATTTATCTGTACACTTAACACATTTACACGCAAACACATTCAATACATACATACACTTATCAATAACACTACATACACTCCATACCCCCTACCCCCTCATACTACACTCCATACCCCATTCCTTGTAGTCCCATTCCCTTTCATCCCATTTACTCTTATCCCATACCCCATACCCATCCCATACCCATCCCCTAGTTACATTTAGTTTACATATCCTCCTTTTAGTCTTATTCTTTTCGTTTATTTAAATACTCCTTACCCTCTTTTTTTTTTTTACATCCCTCACACTTTAAGCACCTTTTTTGTCTTTTTAGTTCTTTATTTTGACCCCCTTTCATTTCATCACACTCACTTTTTTTTGATTATTTGGGGTTTAGTTTAGGGAGGAGATGGAGGCCAGGCAGGGGACAGGTAGAGGGGGGAGTAGAGGGAGGGGGAGAGGAACAGGGCAGGAAGGGGGGCAGGAAGGGGGGCAGGAAGCGGGGGTGGAAGCGGTGGGTGGACCCAGCCACTTGGTTCAAGATGACCAAGTGGCTGGGCCCAGTGGCGGTCAGAGTAGGGCTTCACAGTCCGGGAAACAGAGGGCATCGTCACAGGGGAAGGCCAAGGCGACTAGGGAGGCGAGGTTTACGATGGAGGAGAAGGAGGCCCTCGTAGAGGCCTATATGGCCAGGTATAGGATGCTGCAGCACCAGAAGACTACCCCGACTGACAGGAGGAGGCTCTGGAACGAGATTCGGAATGCAGTCAATGCAGTGGGTGGCCGGAACCGGGATATGGATTCCATCAAACATCGGTACCGGGACTGTAAACTTGAACTTAAAAAAAAGTTAAGCCTGGAGGCCCGACATGCCGCAGGGACCGGTGGCGGCCCTGCCCTTGAAATGGAGTACTGCAGATGGGAGGAAATGTTGCGGCCCAGCATCTCCGAGGTGGAAGTAGTCGGTATCGGAGGAATCGATACCGGGAACCTGCCACTCTCATCTGACGGTAAGCTCATTGAACAATAATTTCACATACGAATGTATTTCAATGGACACTATACGCAAACATTTACTTTCATGATTGAGGTAGCGAATACAATTTGACAAAACATTCAAATGTACTTATATTACATAATTTGATTCATTCTTGAGATATATTTTAATGAAGAAATAGCCATGCACACGGTGAAACAATCACAGGAGGCAGCTATATTCAGCTAACAATCAGAATCTTATAAACATATTTAGATATGCTTTTCAGCAAAGAATATCCAGAGAATGAAGCTAATTAGATAACAAAAGTACATTCGAAAGTTGATACTAAATGTATGCTTATAAATCATGAAAGATAAAACATTGGGTTTCATGTGTTAAGGATCAGATTAATGCTATTACGCTGTTTACACGCATTCTATTACTTAGCGGTTACATCAGTATCTAGGCTATAGGTTAGGTGTGCATTTAAACAGACTGAAAACAAACGCAAAAACATTCACATTGACCAGATATCACAAACACTGTTTAGAAAAAGCGGAAATAGAATTGATTGTTTGTTAGATTTCAAAGTGGATTAATGATTCTGCATTTGTAATTGTATCGTAAGCTAAGTCATTTAAAACTTTATTTGCAAATATGCTAATATATACATTTCTTTTTTTCTTTTTTTTTTAATATACAGAGTCTGGGGACGAGGCAGCACAGCCTCCTGCATCTCCCCGGGATGAGAGTGGTGGTGAGGAATTCCCACTTCGGAGGGAAGAGGCCCCCCGTGACGAACAGCGCACGGGAGATGATCAAGAGGCCCCGGAAGCACAGGAGGATCCCGCTGAACCCGCGGAACCCGAGGTCCCTCAAAGACCCGCACTCCGCCGTGCACGGGCACCCCGCCGTGCACGGGTTCAACAGGCACAACAAGAAGAAATAGCGGAGGTGCGGGTTCTACTGGAGTACATAGACCAGATGCGTACCTCCCGGATAGAAAACATAGAAGGACGACGCAGAATACTTGATGGGCAGAATCAAATAATTCAAGGCCAAAATGAAATAATCAGTATACTGAATACAATACAAGAAGGACAAACAAGAATGTTCAATCTTCATCAGGAAATGTTCACATTTTTCCGGGAGGCGCATGCTGGTCTACCTCCTGTTGCTGGGCCTCTTGTTGCTGGGCCTCTTGCTGCTGGGCCATCTCCTCCTGCCGGCCCATCTCATCATCCTCCTCCTCAGCCATCTACTCCTCCTCCTCCTCCTCAGCCATCTACTCCTCCTCCTCCTCAGCCATCTTCTCCTCCTCATCCATCTTCTCCTCCTCCTCCTCAGCCATCTACTCCTCACCTTGGTCGTCCCAGTACTCTTCCTTCCACTCCTCCCACAACAGCTCCAAGGAGGACTCTTCGGAGTCGGCAGTTGCCTCTCCCAGAGCCTCAGCCCCGTGGGAAGAGGGGAAGGAAGAGGAAGTAAGTATTTTTTTCCATCTTAAATTATTTTTTTTGGGTAATGGATAGGTATGTGATGATGTGGTTTTCATACACTTGTGGACCACACTCTGTATATAATCGACTTCTATGGGACCGGGTCCATGGAGGAAGATTCTTTGCAGAGTGTGGGTTATAAGTGTGTGAAAACCACATCATCACATACCTATCCTTGTTCATGATATTGATTGGTTTCTGTGATGTGATGTCCAAACTGTTTCCCGAATCGCTAACTAAATTACCATAACAATTATCCATGATGGCATATTACTGTTTGAATGCCAATAACACAGCTTAAAGGGACAGTCAGAAAATTATTGATTACAAAGAAAACACTGTATTACGCATTATAAAGTTTGAAACAACAAAACATGGAGAAATACATGTGTGACTTATGTGCTTACCCTTGTATCTATGACTATGAAAAATGACCACTTATTTGTTGTTCTGACATAACAACATTTTAGATATCAATGATCAATACATGGTCAATAATATGCTGTATGAGCACAAGGTTTTACATATACAAATGCTATCCAAATGCCCTCTAGTGCTCAAATTGTATAATGATTACAAGCACTCTTCAAGATTTAAGAAATGAGCACACCAACCTCATAGGTTTAGATAGCAAATTTAAATAAACCCAGACAAATGTTCAATTGTTGAGAAACATTTGATATCCTTGTTATTACAGAATTTACTTTTCGAATAATGTTAAAAAAATTTTTTTCGAAACTGTCCCTTTAACAACATTACATATGCTAACACATTTTAAGCTTGTTGCTATATCTACATGTACTTTTTCAAAAAAAAAATTTGAAAATCACATTTATATTGACGTGTTAAATAAAGTCTATTTTCTTTAAGAGACATTATTGTGTTAATATTTTATTGTAACTATTTTTATTTTAACAATGAATATGGTTTAAATTCCTTTTAGGAGTGGGGGGGTGAAATATGCTAACAAAAATATATTTGAAGATTAAACTATGTGGATCTCATACATGATACAAAAAAACAACATTTGCATTCAAGGGACAGTATCCTATATTTTTTACATAACTGTATGTAATAGACACTACTACAAACAACACGATTAACATATACTGATAGCAATATTAAAAAGCTTCAAACACTTGCAAATAAAATAGGGTTAGCTATATTTTAAATATAGATGAACCACCATTACAACCGTAAAACACAATACCCCATCATTAACATATGAAAAGAACCTTTACACAAACTGGACAAAGCTGGAGATGGTACTCACATGAAACTCATTGGCTTTGCGAGGAGTAAGAAAATAACTTACATTTTCTTACAACACAAGACAAAATAAACCTATTGGTTAAACAATGGACTATCTAACTAGAGACAAAATCAAATATTTTTATTTATAATGTGAGTGTCTAATGAACCTTTCATAAAATATACAACGAAATTACATTTAGAAGAAGTCGGCATCATATATTTAGCATATGATAAATGCATATTGATTACTTTATTCAAACACAATAGCGCATATTTATTAATTAGATATGTTCAACATTAAACACAACATTAATTTTTAAGAAAAAGGAACATTGTTGACAAACATATTAAACATGGACTGTAGAGATTTGCACTTGCCTAGAAATATCCTATGCATGAAAACATTTTGCTTTCGTTCGTTGATTCAACCAGACATCCAGCAAAAGAGAATGTGTTGGTCTTTATCAGCTACGGGTCAACAATGTAACATGATGCAAATAATACATATTCGCAAGCTTTTTAAAATTGCATGCAGTCACAAACGTTTTTAACGTGCACAAATATTGCGGGACTACGCAATCCAATCACACGTTTTTTTAACTTTACATGTGCCGTCTTAACATGGCGCTTCCTTGATCACGTAAGAACGCCATCCAATGAAAGGCACATTATTGATCACGTAAGAACGCCCCAAAAAAAAAGGCGCATCCTTGATCGCGTCAAAACGCAATCCAATAAAAGGCATATTCCTGATCACGTAAGAACGTCAGTCAATACAAGGAATCATTGGACAGCCTGGCAGGTGACGTCTTAAGCAACATGGCGCATCCGAGATCGCTGAAAAACCGCAGACAATACAAGGACTCAGTGACATCTTGGCATATCATTAAGAAACGTATTTATATTTTAGGAACTAGTATGTGTGTAGATTGCTATCTAGGAATGTCACCAAATCATGAATCATCTTTTCGGACTTGACTGTCCCTTGAACTATAGCTATGGTGTATATCTTTAACATTTAAAAGATACACATGAGAAATACATATGCCATTGATGTTTTAAGATATGTTTGGATTGTTGTTGAATAACAATAGTTATACATGTATTGATTAAACGTGTCATTTATTCAAGTTTAATTATGGTCAGCATACCTATAGCCATATATGGGAGGAGATGTATTTTGTTAACATATTAGTTAACTAATATTCATCATCTACATTATTTGTATTACACACAGAGATTGATTTGGTTACACTTTGACAATAATATAGATTTGAAAATGAAATACAGGTGCTGTCAACATTACAATAAGATTGTTTATTAATAAAATTATATGTCCTTGTTCTTGTAAAAAGGACAAAAACGCTTTACAAATGGAAATACATTCATTTACAATAGTGATCAACATCACTTAAAGGGACATTATTTTGTTTTTAAAAAGAGCATACACATAGTCAATACTATTTAAATAAAATGAACACTTTACAGGGATTATATCATTGTATCAATACTCAGATCATTTTGTAAAGGTGCATCAATTCATGCAGAGTTTATAAATACACACATGGATATGAACATTTAAATATACATATATACACAAATACAAAAATATATATACATATATAAAGAAATTACTCTGCTAATCATAATCAGGCAATGATAGAGCTAAGAGAAAATAATATAAACACAAATAATAAGATTACATTGGAGATGTTAATCTTAAAGTCATTTACTATTGTCTTACATATATGATTTCATTATAACAAATAGATTTGTTAGGTCCCTTTAAGGATAAACAACATAAACTAGAGCTTGCAAAAAATAACAGGAAGAATGAGGACAAAGATTTGTGAAATAAAATTTATTTTATTAGTATGTAAGAAAACATACACAACGTTTATAAATAATCTTGTAAAAATAAGGAATATATGAGCCATATGACAAGGTAACACAGTGCATCACAGTCCATGAAGAGAGTTGCCAAGGGCCAGCATAGCCCCATTGGAGACACATGACAAGGTAACACAGTGCATCACAGTCCATGAAGAGAGTTGCCAAGGGCCAGCATAGCCCCATTGGAGACACATGGCAAGGTAACACAGTGCATCACAGTCCATGAAGAGAGTTGCCAAGGGCCAGCATAGCCTCATTGGAGACACATGACAAGGTAACACAGTGCATCACAGTCCATGAAGAGAGTTGCCAAGGGCCAGCATAGCCCCATTGGAGACACATGACAAGGTAACACAGTGCATCACAGTCCATGAAGAGAGTTGCCAAGGGCCAGCATAGCCTCATTGGAGACACATGGCAAGGTAACACAGTGCATCACAGTCCATGAATAGAGTTGCCAAGGGCCAGCATAGCCTCATTGGAGACACATGACAAGGTAACACAGTGCATCACAGTCCATGAAGAGAGTTGCCAAGGGCCAGCATAGCCTCATTGGAGACACATGACAAGGTAACACAGTGCATCACAGTCCATGAAGAGAGTTGCCAAGGGCCAGCATAGCCCCATTGGAGACACATGACAAGGTAACACAGTGCATCACAGTCCATGAAGAGAGTTGCCAAGGGCCAGCATAGCCCCATTGGAGACACATGGCAAGGTAACACAGTGCATCACAGTCCATGAAGAGAGTTGCCAAGGGCCAGCATAGCCTCATTGGAGACACATGACAAGGTAACACAGTGCATCACAGTCCATGAAGAGAGTTGCCAAGGGCCAGCATAGCCCCATTGGAGACACATGACAAGGTAACACAGTGCATCACAGTCCATGAAGAGAGTTGCCAAGGGCCAGCATAGCCCCATTGGAGACACATGGCAAGGTAACACAGTGCATCACAGTCCATGAAGAGAGTTGCCAAGGGCCAGCATAGCCTCATTGGAGACACATGACAAGGTAACACAGTGCATCACAGTCCATGAAGAGAGTTGCCAAGGGCCAGCATAGCCTCATTGGAGACACATGACAAGGTAACACAGTGCATCACAGTCCATGAAGAGAGTTGCCAAGGGCCAGCATAGCCTCATTGGAGACACATGACAAGGTAAAAGAGTGCAACAGGCACAACAAAAAACTGATAAAAAGGCCAAAGGGCAACAATATAAATACAAATTCAACATGTGGACGGAGGATTATTATCTGCCACCATGGAGCATATCCAGATCCTCCACTTACTGGTCATCCTCTTCATTGTCCTGTGCATGTCCAGCTCCAGATTCAGGCCTTGAACGTAATTGCATAATTTCACGCAGAGTCAAGTCCTGAACCCGGAGCTGGGCCTGCATGGTGTCGTTCATCCCTCTCAGGACAGCTGCGTTCCTCAACACGGCCTGCTCTACTCTTGCTATCCCTTCTAGCATGAGCCATGCTGAGTCACAGCCTAAAATAAAATAAAAATTAATATTAAGGATAATTACACAACAGAATAAAAGATTTTAATACATACATTGTCATCATAAAGACAAATAATTATTTACATCAATTATTTTTCATATATTCTTTACACATGAATTAGGTTATTCAGACAGACAGAAATCATTAAAGGCTCATGTTACTCAAACATGTTGAACCCTTTAATTGGTTTTAGATGATCCACTTATACAGCTTGAGTGTATCAAATCTTGTTAAAGGATTTACATTGTACTTACATCAGCAATTTAAAAATTCAATTTAGACTGTGGTAGGCACACCTATCCTTAAACATTTTGGCATTGAGGACAAGCTGTGTAAACATAGCAACCAGAAGAAATTACATTCCCACTGGGTTAGACAAGAGATAATGTATCCACATTTGGACATAAAATTTTGGATCCAAGTAGTGGTGTTTGGTATATGTAGTGATATCCAATTAAAGGGACACTGAACCTAAATATTTAATGGACTGATTCAGATAGAGCATGACATGACAAATCTTTAGAAATTACACATATTCATTATATGTTTTAATTGTCAAGCTATATTTTGAATGCAAGAATGTTGGTTTTTATGGAAGCCAATATTTGTTGATGAACCTTGTTTGTGCATGCTGGTTGATGGATACATTCATCCAACAATAAAGAAATGATGGCCACATTTATTTTATTGTTTAAACTAATTATAGGAATAAGTTGTTTTCAATAAATATATCAAGAGAATGACGAATAATTCATAAGAGTATTCTATTATACATTGGCTTAACATTGCATGCTGGATTTGAATCACAATTTAACCAATTTAACTTCACTGTACCTTTAAGTATCTTATAAAGTGTATTTAGAATGATACTTACAGCTGTGCCTGGGAAGGACAATCTGACACCCAGGACAATGAAGGTTTAAACAGGGGGAAGGGATGGGATTGGCTCGGGGAGGGATGGGAATGGCTTGGGGAGTGGTGAGCTGCTGCTCCAGGGTAGGCCGTACAGCTGGGGAGTGGGGAGTTTGGGTCTGGGCAGCTGTACGGGCCAGAATACGGGGAGAGCGGCGAAGGGGGGTGTATGGGCGTTTTTTGGGAGGGACAGGATATGAAATATGGGAAGGGCTGGCAGTGGTCGGGGCATGGTCATGGGTTTGGTGATGGGAAGGGCTCTGGGTGTGTGCAGAGGTGTGGCCATGGTCAGGGGTGTGTGCACGGGGAGGGGTCTGTGACTGGGCAGGGGCGGAATCCAGATGACCAGAAGTGGTGGATCCATCTGAAAATGTAAAATAAATATATTAACATCTCATACATCCTGACATCAAATCAACGCATTTAAAATTGATTATGTTTTCAATATACCTCGAAGTGTGTTTGAATCTGTAAACTATTCTGAAATGAGGATATGGTATCTATATAGGCACTCAGATGAATCTCAATGACTGTCTGTACAATGTGAAACTTATTATTGTGTTTTGGCATGGAATATGCATGTGACATAATGATGGCATGAATTATATATTCTTAAAAAAATATATACAAGCAGATTTTCATGCTGCCTGATATAGAAAGGGGGCAGTAGTGTATTTGAACAGACAAATAATATTCCTTTTTAAAGGGAAAAAGCTGTAGACTTTGAATGTCTTCAATAAAATGATTTCAAAAAAAGAAACATGTTGGAAACATGATAGATATATTTCACATACCATCAGACTCCAAGGCAGCCTCTTCCTCCTCCATCCCACATGTGACATCAATCTCTGTAAAACATAACATGTTGTGTACACCTTAAGATCAGATATTATAACATATGTTACTGTTGCTCAAATACGCACATCAATGTTGCATTAAAGATATACACACACAAAGTTATGATTTACATCATTTTGATGGAGCATACAAATGACAATAGATTTGTTATTGTCAATAAATCAGAATCTTAATGTATTGTTTGTCTTAATGTTAAATTCATAAAAGCATAGTACATAGAACATTTAAGATTTCTCATGTGTGTATCACTTGATGACTGTTGTTAAAAAAAAAAAAAAATGAAAAAAACATATGTTAGACATCTTATGAATAACAAATGTGTAGAATAATAAAGTAGAAATTATTAATCGCTCAATATAAAAAATAAATATATAATCAGAAGATAAATTCTATGATTTTTTATAATGTTATGCTTCATCGGAATCATGATCATAATATTGATTAGCAATACACCTTCAATTACATATAAATGAGTCAATGGACTTACCAGGAGACCGCAAAGGCGGCTCTATGTCACTGCTGGATTCCTGTGGGCTCCCCACACCAACTCTCTCTATGAATGATATAGATATATATTATTAAACACATTTTGGATATCACTAAATCACATCTGTCTAGAATTTTAACATTAATCAACTTTAAAATGTGAATAATAGAGCAGTCATTACACCAGAAAATGCTTGATTGAATCAAGGGGATTCTGTAAACATATCTGTATTCAACATATGTTTAATGTCAGACTACATTAGACATCAAATTCATCTCAGATGCTGCTATTGCATATCTAAATATACCCAATGATCAATGTTCTTAACCCTTTAAGGACACAGCTTTCACTTAGCTCAATTGTTTTATGACGGAATAATTCCGTCATATGTCCTTAAGAAGTTACAAGAATACACACAAACCACATATTGAGGAGCATCTGTTGACAAATCTAAACAAACATGTGTCACATCGATCCATTTTTTCAATGTACAGTAATCTTGTTTAGGACACAACACATATTTATCACAATACATAACAAACTTTATTATTACTAATATGTAATCATGGTGCTGTTAGAGTATGCAGATATATATAAAGTAACTCCAACAGATAATTAGATTTATATATCAATAGTTTTTAATAAAAATAATGTAATGATGAATGAATCTATTTTGTCTTAAAGGGACACTGACATGATTAATTTAAATAATTGATTTCTATGTTCAAACTGTAAAAAATGATTTAACATTGACTCCTATTATAATTCGAATGTTGTTCGATATTAATCTTAAAGGCAGATAAGGAATATTGGATTCAATAAATATTGTTTGTTGAAGGTATCCACCAATCATCAATATAAACCCAGGTTGGTCAACAAATATTTAGATGCACATAAACGTACTTTCTTTATTTTAAACTACATTTAGCAATAGAATATGTCACATATGATGATAGTATTATATTTTATGTTTATTAATATTGCATACTGTATGTGAAAGACAATATTAATAATTGTAGTTCAGTATCCCTTTAATCTAAAATTAAATAGATTCCACAATGTTGTTGTTTGTTAATGAATTATCTACTCCATATGTTGATGTAATGAATGGTATTGAGCATGCAATTAAAATCAAATATGTTATTTAAGTATATCCGAATAATTATATAATTTTCATCTATTAAATAGACATTACATATAAATATAGAACAATGTGTATTTAGTATGTAATGTTCATTCCATGTTTCTAAGACAAATGTCAATTAAAATGAGACATACCATACTGTGACAAGCCCTGGCTTGAGGATCCAGCAGCCACATCCATATCTGTAATATATTAAATGAGGATTGCATATCATTAATACTAATCATGCCATGTTTAAAATATTTACATTAATAACAAATCAATAGAAAAATATTAATCCTTTGGTAGTCCCATGAGTTAATAGTTTCCGCAATTAAATGAATGATAAATATATCCTGGACTCTTATTTTCAATCAGTTGTGTTGTTTACTGTATCTTTAAGAATATATGCTTGTTATTACATAATCATCAATTGATGGCCATATGTTATAATTTATTAGTATTATTCGTTTTTTATTAGATATAATATTTAAAATAAGAATACTGTATTCTTCACTAATCTAAGATTTTCCATTTAATTTTTAACAACATGTATAAAGCAATGCCACTTTCCGCAAACCCATGTTAACGTGGATGAGAAATGCCATTTTCGCGATCATTGCGCAATGATTCCAAGCGGAATTACGCATCCGTCATTTGACCAACATGTATAAAGCAATGCCACTTTCCGCAAACCCATGTTAACGTGGATGCGAAATTACATTTCCGCTCTGTGACGCATATTCTGTAGAGCGCAAGAAACATCATTCCAATTTCATGTATCACTAATGTAAAATCAGATATCTAAACATCATATGTAGTGTATGTTGTGAGATCTGTATAGGTTTAGTATCTGACTAAATACACATTTTGGATTTTTAACATTATAAATATTATATGAAGTTGGATAATTACCTGGTTCAGATTCTCTATCGGGTCCTCCCAGGCCACCGGACGGAGAAGCATCTGCCCTGTCCCCCGCGTCAGGACTTTCAGATCCCGCAGCTGGGAGGGAAGAAGAGGAGGCCGAGGATGGCGAGGATCTAAATCTTTTGGGGACCCGGAGATTGAGGAGCTCGCATAAAGTCACCTCATAAGGGAGTAGGTACAGTTTCCGCGGGGCCTTTCTTTGGCCCCCTCTTTTACGGGCTTGTACCCAGTCCCTTATGAGGTTGACTTTTTTCGATAAACGCAACCTCATATCTCCGAATCTCCTCATGATCTGATCCTGGGTCCTCTGGACGTCACACACCAATCTAACCGCATTGGTGATAGACTCCCAGAGGGCCTTCTTAACAGGCGCATCTGTCGAGCTCCTCTTGTTCCCAAACAGCTGGGGATAAAAGTCCTTGACGGCGTGGACCAGTGCAGCGCTCTCCTCCTTGGTGAACCTGGGAACTGACATGCCTGCTGGGTTGTATAATAATAATATATATTGCCTGCAGGCATTAGAGAACTGACAAAGATGGCAACGTGTAATGGACTTTTATATGGTGAAGTAAACATGAGATGCACCATGGGACAATTTATCTGTACATCTGATTGGATAAAAGTTTGAAATATTGTTATAATGTCTGTGAGACCATCCTGACTCAAGTTGTGTTTGTGTGATGAACTCTGATTGGCCGTTCCTTAATGTTTCATATCTTAGTAACTTCCTTACACATACCGCTTGGTGGTGCTGTAACTTCATTTTTCATGTAGACTTATTTGTAACTCATGGGCCTGTCATGCGGATATGTGTGACGCAGATTTAATATCCGTGATCCGTGAAATATTAATGATTAAATACTCTTTAAAATCTAATCCTGTCACATTATTAATGTTGTAGACATTTCTCGGTTTAATAACGGTCTGTTTCTTTAATACAAATACACATTTAATATTGTATGTCTTTATTGTTCTTTAAATAAATTTATTGTGAAGTATTGACATTGCTCTATTAAATGTATTTATAATGCACATTGATTGTGTGCTATTGCTTGACATTACACTAATGTTTAAATATGCTAATCTGGTGTTTGAAGATGCGTTTCCCACGCAATATTTATTAATGTTAAAATTCCGGGAAGAATGTCAGTAACTTTGATAATCTGTTTATAAATGTTAAACTACAGCTTTGTTATTCGCAAATAAACCTCGAGCTTGTATTTCTCTGAAGTGCTCATATATGTTATTGTGCAATGGCGTCTTTAGTTTTAAAGAGACATTACAAACAATTGTATCAAATGATCTGTAGAGATAGAAGATTGTTTAGACTTTAAAATGTAAATCATTTTCTCTTAGTATTTATATATCCTCAACATAAGAAATTTAAATGCACATGGTTGAGCCAATCACATAAGGCATCTCTGTGCATCCACCAATCTTCATCTACTGAGCCTATCTCGATATGCTTTTCAAGCAAAGTATGTCAAGATAGGAAGAGAAGTAAATACACTATTTCAAGCTCTTAAAGGGACACTGTCCAAAAAAATTTACCATTGGTGATTGAGCATGAAATGTTAATCAACTTTATTATTTAATACGATTATCAAATGTTAAGTTATCTTGTTATGTTTCTTTGAAAAACAATAATGATATTTTATATTACGGACAATTGTTTAATAAAAACCTGGGTTGTCCTTGACGATTGTTGCATCAATTATTCCAAACAATCAAGTTCTGTCCAGAGTACTGAAGCAAATAAATTAGCTATTTACTGCCTTATTTCTAAAGTAATGATAGCAACATCACAATGAGCATTCATAATATGAGACAAGTTTTAAAGTTGATTAAAATAGAATACTCATTCAGAATGTATAAATCTTGGTTTTTTTTAAATGGCTACCTTTAAGTATATTTTGAGTTCATGTCCCTTTAAATAAACATTTCACAATAATGCTTAATATATCATAAACCTAGGCACCTTCCTTTTGCTAAATGAGTCTAACATATGAGTAAAGCAAATTTAGATTAACTTCTAGATTGTTTTACACACTGACTGAAATATATTTATTAAATGAGGTCTTTTTTAGCCTTCAGCGTAGAGGGACATTAAGCTATATGTTATGTATGCATTTTGTATCATAATCTTATATTTGACCAACTTTATATGTTTTGTTATTCAATTATTATATTGTAATTATATATATTCGTGGATTAAATACATCTCTACATAGGCTATTTTGATGCTGATTGTTGTTTGCATATAGATGCCTTATATCATTGACTAAGATATGTGCATTTATTTTTATTTTAACAAGTATATTTAAAGACTGAATGTAATTCTATAGTACATTCTAAATATGTTTAAATTCTTGTATGATATTTGTAACAATGTATACAAAATATACATTTTGAATGACCCCTTTAAGGACCCAAACATATTGTATTTTGATTTAACATTGACAAAATAAACTAAAGGGGAAATTACATTCTATATAGATATTTGATGTCTAACCCAAGAGGTAAGATTGTAATAAATACATAATATTACTAAGTATAGTTAAATGACTCCACTAGAAAATTACATAGATTAACCTGGCATCCAATAACTAATTATTAAAAATTATAAAGTTAAATGACCTACCATTTATAAATGTAATAATTGTAAAATATTTTCTAATAATGTTTTGAGATACCTAAGGAAGATACATGATCTTATACAATTCTTTTTACATTCAACAACACTGTCACTTTCATGTAATTGAACCACTTCACCTTATTAAATGTTAAAACAATCATAATATTAATACATATCCTAAATATTTTTAATATATACTTTTTCAATATAAAAGCATTGAAGAATATGACTCCCCAATTAATGTTAAAATATATCTTTTAATATTCTCTGAAGAATTTTATTTTCTTCTATTAATGCATTATTTTCTCTTATGCATGTGCTTGTCAAATAGCCAACTATCAGTCATGGGAGTCCAAGTTTTATTTATTTACAGATTATATTGATATATATTAGAATCTGCTAAAAAAAATATATATATTTAATAGAAAATAATTAAATATTCCATGAAGTCATCAGATGCCAATCTGAAATGACAAATAATAAAAATGGAACAAAGTTAATACACACGTTGTAAAATATTCATAAAATACATTTAAAATCATATGGTGTCTATGCTCTAACTTTGATCAACATTTTTTAAAGATAATCATTACATTCATTTTAAATTAATGAAATACATACACCATTATATTGTTGATTAAAAATAATATTTAAATTTCAAAAATTAAATTTATACATAATAATGTATATCACATGTAAACAATATATGTATGCTGAACATAAATGTAATATTTCATGTCCATTCAAATACCTCTATATCAACTATAATATGTATTCCTTTTTCTGATTGTGATCCCTAAATATCTAATTAAGAACTAAATATGACTAATGTATGTAAGCTACTAATATTCTACAGTCTTCACTAGCATGCATTGGTACACCAACCTGGACAATGCATGGTCTTTGAATGTCAATTCAGGGGTAAACAGTTGATCTTCAATAGGTGTCTTATTCATCAGTTCATTAAATAGAGGACTGGGAAATACCATCTAAAAAGGAAAATCATCTAAGTGTCTGATTGTGATCCCTAAATATCTAATTAAGAACTAAATATGACTAATGTATGTAAGCTACTAATATTCTACAGTCTTCACTAGCATGCATTGGTACACCAACCTGGACAATGCATGGTCTTTGAATGTCAATTCAGGGGTAAACAGTTGATCTTCAATAGGTGTCTTATTCATCAGTTCATTAAATAGAGGACTGGGAAATACCATCTAAAAAGGAAAATCATCTAAGTGTCTGATTGTGATCCCTAAATATCTAATTAAGAACTAAATATGACTAATGTATGTAAGCTACTAATATTCTACAGTCTTCACTAGCATGCATTGGTACACCAACCTGGACAATGCATGGTCTTTGAATGTCAATTCATGGGTAAACAGTTGATCTTCAATAGGTGTCTTATTCATCAGTTCATTAAATAGAGGACTGGGAAATACCATCTAAAAAGGAAAATCATCTAAGTGTCTGATTGTGATCCCTAAATATCTAATTAAGAACTAAATATGACTAATGTATGTAAGCTACTAATATTCTACAGTCTTCACTAGCATGCATTGGTACACCAACCTGGACAATGCATGGTCTTTGAATGTCAATTCAGGGGTAAACAGTTGATCTTCAATAGGTGTCTTATTCATCAGTTCATTAAATAGAGGACTGGGAAATACCATCTACAAAATAGAAAATCATCTAAGTGTCTCCAATAGGATGTCTCCACAGCCTTATTCTATCAAATAGTTTGCACTTACCATGTGAACATGTCTTTGTATGGTTTTCAAGGTCAGCAGAATTTAAATATGCCAGACATGATCCCATTGGTATACTTCAATTTCAATCTTGGCTTTTTCCCCACTGTCAGTCTTGGAAATCTTCACTGTCAGGCTTCAAATTGTTCCCTTTCAGTCTTTATATTAAGTCATCTCCCTAATGTAAGAAATTATATATAAAGATTTCATACAAGTGTGTGAATCAGTTCTGTACCCCTCTCCCACCCCCCATTTCATAATAAATATCTATCACTAGCTTACTAAGCCTGTGTATGAACCTGTGTTATTTTCTATCAAGTGTGAAGATGAGTCATATTGAGCAGAACAAACCTCTGTGTGACATTGAACCATAGTCATTCTAGAGTATCCCTTTCTGATTATGTACATAAGTAATGTGTAAACAAAGTTATATTTTTAAAAATGTATGCCATATTATGTATTTGTGTACAAATCATGCCAGCAACAGTCCATACATTTCTACTTACCATCTGATGTCCTCTATAAAAACCAGGTGGCAAAGACTCGCTATAGGACCCAATGCCCAGAGCATCACCTATATTATGAGAAATAAATATTATTCTAACATTTGATCAATACTAACATGTTTGCACAATTCTCTACTTGTCATTTCCCTAGAGTTCACATCTATTGAAAATACTCCAGTGTAACTTCTATTATTTACCGTCTAAAGTGGCGGTTGATGACGTCTGCTCTGACATCAAGTCCCTCGTCCTGGAATTCCCCCTCTAGAACAGGATCATCCTCCTCATCTCTGAGGAGGTCTCTGTCCACCGGGACGGCCTGCAGCATCCCAGCCCGCTGTGCAATATTATGCAGGACGCTACAGGCTACAACGATCTTAGCCACCTTCTTTGGGTTGTACTGGAGTGCTCCTCCAGAACGGTCCAGGCACCTGAATCTCATCTTCAGGAGCCCGAACATCCTTTCAACCACCGCCCTGGTTCTCTTATGAGCCCTATTGTAGCGCTCCTCAGACACATCAGTTGGGCTACGCAAGGGGGTAATGAGCCAAGGCCGGCTCATGTACCCAGAATCACCTATAAATTTAGAACAGAACATAATTCAAACAGAATACTTAAACTAGTATATTGTTGTATAAATATATTTTTTAAAAACCATAATCCATATTAAAAGTTGTCAGAAACATAAAAAAAATAAAAAAAATTATATATAAATCTGTATCTAGCCATTTCATCTAAGACATGCTACATATGCGTATTTCTCCTAAACCAAACCTTGTGTAAAATGCTAACTACATGTTTACATTGCATTCTCTATATGAACACTTAAGGTAAGACATGCTACATATCTGCATTTCAATAAAACTAGACATTAGCAGAAATAGACAATGACAGGGTTAAATTGCATGAGATAATATCTTGCTATTTCATCTAAGACATGCTACATATGCGTATTTCTCCTAAACCAAACCTTGTGTAAAATGCTAACTACATGTTTACATTGCATTCTCTATATGAACACTTAAGGTAAGACATGCTACATATCTGCATTTCAATAAAACTAGACATTAGCAGAAATAGACAATGACAGGGTTAAATTGCATGAGATAATATCTTGCTATTTCATCTAAGACATGCTACATATGCGTATTTCTCCTAAACCAAACCTTGTGTAAAATGCTAACTACATGTTTACATTGCATTCTCTATCTGAACACTTAAGGTAAGACATGCTACATATCTGCATTTCAATAAAACTAGACATTAGCAGAAAAAGACAATGACAGGGTTAAATTGCATGAGATAATATCTTGCCATTTCATCTAAGACATGCTACATATGCGTATTTCTCCTAAAACAAACCTTGTGTAAAATGCTAACTACATGTTTACATTGCATTCTCTATCTGAACACTTAAGGTAAGACATGCTACATATCTGCATTTCAATAAAAATAGACATTAGCGTCGGTAAATAACAAATGGTTAAATTTAATCCTATAGCTGAACATGACGCTAACAGTTAAAAAATACAGGGGCAATTGTCAAAATAATTAACCATGTTGTGCACAAATACTCACCAACGAGATAACCAGGGGGCATTTGTCTTTCCTCAAACTGTCTCCACAGGGACGACAGAGAGAGGATGCGGGCATCATGACAAGCACCTCCAAAATTCGCATACACATGCATAATCCTCATCCGTGCGTCACAAACATACTGCACGTTGAGGCTATGAAAATGTTTGCGATTTCTGAAGGGCAAGTCATCAATTGGAGCACGCAGCGCAATGTGGGTACAATCAATGGCTCCCAAGACATTGGGCAATTGAGCAATATCAAAGAATTCCCGCTTCAGGCGCCTCCAATCACCATCATTCTGTGGGAATCCTATGTATTGCTTACTGATACGTACCATGGCGTTCAGAAAGTTATCAAACACCCCAGAGAATGTACCTTGAGCCAGGCCATGCATGTACAGTTCTCCGGATTGAAAACTCCCGGAGGCCAGGACGTATAGACAGCTTAGCATCTTACTCATGGGGGGAACAGCAGTCCTTATTTGTATACGTGGCTCCAAATGAGGTTTAAGAAGATCGTAAAGGCCAATGAGCTGTTCGCGATCGAGCCGATACTTATCATAAACCTCAAAGTCACTCATGTTTTCCAAGGTGGGTCTCACCCTGTAGACACGAGGACCTCGAACCAGACGACCCCTTCGTCTCGGTCTGAGCCGCCGAGGCTGCCTGATTCGACCAACAGCTAGTTCGCCAATAGCACCACCAGCAGCGTCTACCATGTCATCGTCATCCATCTTTCAAAACAGCGTAACAAGGTAAGCACTTGATCTGATGTGGATCACAAGTGATGCATTGGCCATGTTGTTTGGGGGATTTATAGTACAATTAGTCCAATGGTAGTGAGTTTGTAATGATTGCTGATTGTATTCACCTGTTTGTATGTGAGCGGCGCGAATGCTTTCACAGTGGGCGTTTATTTGTTGTTTGCTGAAATGTTAGTTTCAAACAATGATTCTCAATGTGAAAGTGTCAAATATCACACATACAGTGCATGTTTGTAATGTTTGATCATATGCGTAATCAATATTTCCTAAACGCGATGTTATAGTAACAAGCACACGTCCAGGCTAACATGAATGAAAGTGCATAGTTGTGTATAATGTGCATCGAATGTGATCGATCAATGTTGCTGCAATATTGTTTGTAAATGATAAAGTAACATCTGTAGTATTGTATATATAAGTGATTTCAGAGCTGTCAATATTGTATGCGTCCCTTTAAAATCGCAATAATAATTCAGAACTTCCCGTCTGTCATCTGTAGTATTGTATATATAAGTGATTGCCGAGCTGTCAATATTGTACGCGTCCCTTTCAAATCGCAATAATAATTCCGAAATTCCCGTCTGCCATCTGTAGTATTGTATATATAAGTGATTGCCGAGCTGTCAATATTGTATGCGTCCCTTTCAAATCGCACTAATACTGAATAACTTCCCGTCTGCCATCTGTAGTATTGTATATATAAGTGATTGCTGAGATGTCAATATTGTATGCGTCCCTGTAAAATCGCAATAATACTGAAGAACTTCCGGCTGTCATCTGTAGTATTGTATATATAAGTGATTTCCGAGCAGTCAATATTGTATGCGTCCCTTTCAAATCGCACTAATACTGAATAACTTCCGGCTGTCATCTGTAGTATTGTATATATAAGTGATTGCCGAGCTGTCAATATTGTACGCGTCCCTTTCAAATCGCAATAATAATTCCGAAATTCCCGTCTGCCATCTGTAGTATTGTATATATAAGTGATTGCCGAGCTGTCAATATTGTATGCGTCCCTTTCAAATCGCACTAATACTGAATAACTTCCCGTCTGCCATCTGTAGTATTGTATATATAAGTGATTGCTGAGATGTCAATATTGTATGCGTCCCTGTAAAATCGCAATAATACTGAAGAACTTCCGGCTGTCATCTGTAGTATTGTATATATAAGTGATTTCCGAGCAGTCAATATTGTATGCGTCCCTTTCAAATCGCACTAATACTGAATAACTTCCGGCTGTCATCTGTAGTATTGTATATATAAGTGATTGCCGAGCTGTCAATATTGTACGCGTCCCTTTCAAATCGCAATAATAATTCCGAAATTCCCGTCTGCCATCTGTAGTATTGTATATATAAGTGATTGCCGAGCTGTCAATATTGTATGCGTCCCTTTCAAATCGCACTAATACTGAATAACTTCCCGTCTGCCATCTGTAGTATTGTATATATAAGTGATTGCTGAGATGTCAATATTGTATGCGTCCCTGTAAAATCGCAATAATACTGAAGAACTTCCGGCTGTCATCTGTAGTATTGTATATATAAGTGATTTCCGAGCAGTCAATATTGTATGCGTCCCTTTCAAATCGCACTAATACTGAATAACTTCCGGCTGTCATCTGTAGTATTGTATATATAAGTGATTGCCGAGATGTGAATATTGTACGCGTCCCTTTCAAATCGCACTAATACTGAATAACTTCCGGCTGTCATCTGTAGTATTATATATATAATTGATTTTCGATCTGACGATATTGTATGCGTCCCATAAAAATTGCACGAATACTGAATAACTTCCGGCTGTCATCTGTAGTATTATATATATAATTGATGTGCGATCTGACAATATTTCTGAATTGTCCCATTGAAATCTCCATAATAATGCTGTTCAAAAGTGTGTTTTACGTATATGTTGTATTGTAGTATTGAGTGTTAAAGTTCCTAAAGGGGCGGTACAGTGGTGAATCTGTGATGTGTATGGTTGAATCTTCTAATGACGTCATGATATTATTAACCTGCCTATGTAGTTGTGAAATCCTCATTGTGTTGTTGTATTGTGCTACATTGTTATTGTGTGCTGAATAAAATCTAAATGTGTGCTTTGTGGTTGCGTGATGGGTGATGCGTGTTATGTACATGTACGTATATATTGTGATTGTGTCCCACATATGCTGACTTCTATATAGCGGTCTGGCATTGTTGTTCCTTCCCATAAAGTGACATCTGTAATCTGGTGTAATGATGTTCTTGTTGTACGTAATTCCTAATGGTTTCTGGTGATGGAATCATGATGTTAAAAGTACAGTAAAATCCATATGTTGTGTTTTGTGATTCCTAGAGAGAATGTAATGTGTTTTTCCCCCATCATTTGAATGCACATGTATGAGTGAATGTTAAAAGTAATGTATGTGCATCCATGAGTGATCATGTGTTAAGCCTATGTAGATATGCAGTTGCTGCAAGCATATGAGTTGAATAACAGAAATGCAATAATAAAGGTAAATGAGAGATGTTTCCCATTGTGTAGTGTTTGTGAATCCAGAAATGTGTATTGAATTTTATTTTAATTGTAAATGTAATTTTATTGAAATAATAATGTGTTACTAGTGATGGGGATTTGTAGTTGATGTAATCTAAAAGTGTTAAAAATATTTATGGTGTGGTGAATATTTAATATTAAAAAACATAAGTCCACCATAGGGAAATAGTCATTTCTTTATCTATTTATCATAGCTGGGTCTAACGCATGAAATCATGTATTTTCTAGCGCTGGTATTTGGAGTTTTTCAGTCTACGCTATTTGCGTGCGTTAGGGAAATGAGGGTTTCGCGTGCACGAGCACGTCTTCCCAATAGAAGTCAATGGAGGCTCCAAAGATTTCTATATTTTTTTTTCTAAGACTGGTTTTCCTCGTAAAGTGAGTGACGTCATGAGCTTGTGTGAAAAAGTAACTAAATCGTGTTCTTTTTGTAATAAATAAATATTTTGTGTATGTAATGTGGTGTATATTGTTTGTATGCATCGATGAGTGTATGTTTGTGATAATGTTATTCGTTAGATGTAGGTATATGAGGGTCTTTTCCCGTATGTCCATGTAAGTCAATGGGAAAATGGATTTGTGTGGATTTTTTTCAAACACCCGAGATCTCGCAACTTTAATCCTTTGTATTTTAAAGAAAAAATAAAAAATACGAAAAATAAAGATAGTGTTGTGTTTGTATGAGTGTAAGTGTACTTTGTGTAATATTTGTTTTGTGATTCGTGGATGTTTTTTTGTGCGGTATATGTTTACTACTGGGTCTGAGGTGGCGGTAGAAAGTTGAGCGTTAGGTGTATTTTGAGTCGCGGTAAATAAACTCTAAATACCGGAGTGCGTAAAAAACCCGCGTTAGGAGCCTCTAACGCTGGTTTTGACGGCTACCGCCGAACTCTAAATCTAGGCCATAGTGTCTGTGACAGGAGCGAGCTGCACTTAGTCTTATGGCGCGGTCGGGCCGGGCTGTGACTATACAGCTGGCCCGATGCGCTGACTAAATATAACAGACCAGCTCAGCAGAGAGCGGGTCTGTAAAAGCGCCATATTTTTAACAAATTAAAAGGTAAAAAAGGCATTTATAGCTATAGCACCTAAATAATGTTATATAATTCTGCACTATGTGCAGAATTATATAACATTATTTTTAAGGTTTACTGTCCCTTTAAGCACAGTCTACTTGTTCCCTAATTCTGAAGTTCCTGTGCAGTGACTCAGTTGCTAAGCAACATTCTCTTCTCCCAGCTTGTGCTTCTAAATGCTGCTGAGGAAAGGAAGGTGCAGAACTGGTGAGGGAGCCAGATGGTACTCACGTGCAAAATAGGTGTTGGAGCTAGCTAATGCTCAGAATGAAGTCAAGCCCTTGGAGTTGTGCTGTAGGAGGTAGTGTTAGCCACTGGCATGTAAGTATCATTCTAGTAGATTACGAGATGTGCGTTTGTCTTTTAATGCTGAAAAAAATTGTAATTTCAGTGTTAAAACAGCAACGCAGCCATTACAAGTCTTGTCGGTATAGCTCTACTGCAAGCCTTTTAGCCTGTAACGCAACGTCAGTCCCGCTCTTGTAAAAATTATGTTTTTTCATGGGACTTCCATAGTGCTGCCATTACGAGTTGTGCAGTGAGGCTAAAAAACTTGCATTACACCCTATAACTAAAGTGTTACAAAGTACACTAACACCCATAAACTACCTATTAACCCCTAAACCGAGGCCTTCCCGCATCGTAAATACTATATTAAAATTATTAACCCCTAATCTGCCATTCCCGACATCGCCGCCACTAATAAAATTTATTAAACCCTATTCCGCCGCTCCCCGACATTGCCACCACTATAATAAAGTTAATAACCCCTAAACCACCGCTCCTCCCACATCGCAAACACTATTTAAATATTATTAACCCCTAATCTGCCATCCGCCCACATCGCCCCCACTATACTTAAGTTATTAACCCCTATTCCGCCGCTCCCCGACACCGCTGCCACTATAATAAACCTATTAACCCCTAAACCGCAAGCCCCCCCACAACAAATTATACTAAATTAAACTAGTAACCCCTAAACCGAAAGCCCCCCACATTGCAATAAACAAATTTAAACTAGTAACCCCTAAACCTAGCGCCCCCCTGACTTTATATTAAAATGACAATTTCTCTATCTTAAATTAAATTAAAACTTACCTGACAAATTAAAAAAACTAAGTTTAAACTAAACTAACAATTAAACTAATATAACTATTAAACTAAAATTAAACTAACTACCAATTAAAGAAAACTAAAACACACATTAAAAAATCCTAACACTACTATAAAAATTACAAAGTATCTAATTACAAAAAATACAAAATACAAAATTTAAAAAAATAACAAACACTAAATTACGAAAAAATCACAAACCACTTGATCAAAAATAAAAAAGAATTACAACTAATCTAATAGCCCTATGAAAATAAAAAAGCCCACCCAAAATAAAAAAAACCCTAGCCTACAATAAACTACTAATAGCCCTTAAAAGGGCCTTTTGTAGGGCATTGTCCTAAGTTAAACAGCTATTTTACCTGTAAAAAAAACACAAAGACCCCCCAACAGTAAAACCCACCACCCAACCAACCCCCTAAAATAATAAACCTAACTCTAACAAAAACCTAAGCTACCCATTGCCCTGTAAAGGGCATTTGTATGGGCATTTCCCTTAAAAGGGCATTCACCTCTTTTAAATTGCCCAAACCCTAATCTAAAAAATAAACCCACGCAAAAAAGTTAAAAAAATCCTAACACTAACCCCGACGATCCACTTACAGTTCCTGAAGTCTGGACAACTAGGTGGCAAGAGGTCTTTATCTAGGCAGTGAGGTCTTCATCCATCCAGACGGCGTCTTCTATCTTCATCCAGGCGACATCTTCTATCTTCATCCCGGCAGGATCTTCTATCTTCATCCCGACGGCGCGGAGTGGATCCATCCTGAAGACATCCGGCGCGGAGCATCCTCTTCATACGGTTGCCGCCATATACTGAATCTTCATTGCAAGGGAGCCATTTCAAAATGGCATCCCTTGCATTCCTATTGGCTGATTTTATTTTTGAAATTCAAATCAGTCAATAGGATGAGAGTTACTGATATCCTATTGGCTGCTCATATCAGCCAATAGGATGAGAGCTACTGAAATTCTATTGACTGATTTGAATAGATAGAAGACGCCGGCAGGATGAAGATAGAAGATGACGCCTGGATGAAGATAGAAGACGCGGCCTGGATGGATGAAGACCTCGCCACCTGGATGAAGACATCTAGCCGTCTGGATGTCAGGACTTCAGGAATTGTAAGTGGATCGTCAGGGGTTAGTGTTTGGATTTTTTAAAACTTTTTTGGGTGGGTTTATTTTTTAGATTAGGGTTTGGTCATTCTTAAAGAGTTAAACGCCCTTTTAAGGGCAATGAAAAAGAGCTGAATGCCCTTTTAAGGGCAATGTCCATACAAATGCCCTTTTCAGGGCAATGGGTAGCTTAGGTTTTTGTTAGAGTTAAAAAAATCCTATTGGCTGATGCAATCAGCCAATAGAATTGAACTTCAATCCTATTGGCTGATCCAATCAGCCAATAGGATTGAGCTTGCATTCTATTGGCTGATTGCATCAGCCAATAGGATTTTTTCTACCTTAATTCCGATTGGCTGATAGAATTCTATCAGCCAATCGGAATCTAAGGGACGCCATCTTGGATGACGTCACTTAAAGTGACATTCATTCGGAAGAAGCCGTCATTTGAAGAGGATGCTCCTCGCCGGATTTCTTGAAGATGGAGATGCTCCGCGTCGGAAGGATGAAGATAGAAGATGCCGTCTGGATGAAGACTTCTGCCCATCTGGAGGACCACTTCTGCCGGCTTCGTTGAGGACATCTTGACGCTTGGATGAAGACTTCTCCCGGTAAGTGAATCTTCGGGGGTTAGTGTTAGGATTTTTTTTTTTTTTTTTTTAAATAAGCTTTATTAGCGAAATGTGAAAAATACAGAATATTGATGCAAGTACAATACATCATTCAAATTTTACATAAATCTATACATTTGTACAATATTATGTTTGAGGCACTTTGCAGCTATTAAAGAGAAACTCAGGTCAAACAGCATAAAAAACTTCATCAGATATATGAAATGTATACTGACTATATTGCATAAACTTCAAACTTCAGCTGTTTAGTGATAACAGTTATTAATTTCAGAAAAAGTATAGGAAGAAAGTCTAATTACCTGGGTACTGATCATAAGATAAAGAGGGCGTTGTAGCAACTTACCTACAACACACAGCTGCGGGCAAAGTTGTACTCTGTGCAAGGGTAATTATGGGGGCAGAACGATAGAGCGGGGTAGGAAGGGGTAGTCATCTCAAGTGGAGTGGGAGAAGAGGGAGAAAAAAAAAAAAAAGGGGGGACACAGTGCTACAATGGTTTACAGTATTTACTATGATTATTTTACCAGTTAATCAGAATCCTCTACCCTCCCAGGTCAGCATCATCATCTTGTGTGTGCATAGTTTCCCAATTTTGAGATGATACCTTTCAAGTCTCAGCAGGTCAGTGACTTTGTTTTTCCATTCTTGAATACTAGGGATGGTCTGCTTTTTCCAATAAATGGGGATCAAGCTTTTTGCTCCATTGAGCATCAGTAGAAGAAGCAAGTATTTGTCTTCCCTAATAATCCTTGGTAGTTGGTGATAGAGCAGGTAACTGGGGTTGGGGGGAACGATTATTTCAAGGACCCTGCTCATCTCAGCCATTATGTCATTCCAATAAGGTGTCAGTAAGGGACAGGACCACCAAATATGTAAGAGGGTACCGTTCTCCCTGCATCCTCTCCAGCATCCCCCATTTGCGTGTGGGTATATGTGCTTCAGTCTTTGGGGGTCAAGTACCACCTACTCAGCAGTTTATACTGCGTTTCCTGGACCCTGGCAGATACTGACGCCCGCCTTGTTTTGTCAAAAATTTTATTCCATTCTTTATGCCCTAATTTCTATACCCAATTTGTTTTGCCATGCCTGTGTGTATCCTGGTAAGTAAATGTCTCCACCCTGCTGCAATAATCTATAAATTTGTGAGATCAAGTGAGTAGGGTGTGGGGTCATTTTGCATAGGGTTTCAAAATGGGTTCTGCGTCTCGTCAAGTCTGGTCTCACTCTGTGAGTGTCAAAGTAGTGCTTAACCTGGGCTACCGTGAACCATGAAGTAAAAACTTCACTGTTCCATTCAGTTAATTCCGTCTGGGACTTCAATTTATCCTGATGGAGTATGTTATATATTGCTGAATCCCTAAGACCATAGGTCTTGTCCGGGAGATTAGCTCTTGGTAGGAATTCCATATCGGGATTTTCTCTAAGCGGGGTAACCGGCAAGAACGGGGTGGAGATATAAGGGGCTCTTTTAACCAATTTATCCCAGACCGAGAGTACCTCTGCTATCATAGGATAGAGCCGAATTATAGGGGGTCCGCCACTGGGGGTAATCCACGCAAGGGCTCCCATATTTCCTCTCCCCAAAATCATATTGTCTATTTGAACCCAGGCCTTTTGAGCTGAGTTATGACACCACTCCCCCAGCCTTTGGAGGGATATTGCGGTCTGGTATACCCGTAAGTCTGGTATGCCCAGTCCGCCTTTATTCCGCAGTAGGAAAGTAGTTTTCCTATTAATTCTCTGTTTCAGATCTCTCCAAATGTAAGACTCCATTGCTGACTGTATCTGATGAATAAGGTGAGAAGCCGCAGACGATGGGATAGTCTGCAGGACATAAAGCACCCGTGGCATCACATTCATTTTGACCACCCCAATGCGGCCTAGCCAGGAAATGGTTTTATTTTTCCAGCTCGATAGATCTTTAAGGATCTCATCTCTAATGATTTTATAATACATGTCCACTATCTCCTTTATACTTGGTGTCAGATAGATACAGAGATATTTCAATTTGCCACATGCTATTTTTATCGGGCAACCGCCTTCCAGAGACCCAAACTCGGTGCGGGGGATTGTGACATTCATAATCTCAGATTTTGTGAGGTTCATTAGGAAATTTGACACCTCTCCGAAATGTGTGAACTCATCCAGGGCTGCTACAAGGGACCCTCCCACATCTGATATCATTAATAAGACATCGTCGGCATACATGGCGAGCTTATGTACATAGCCCCCTATAGAGATTCCCTTCACTTCTGAATTTGTTCGAATTTTGCTTGCCAAGATCTCAATTGTCAACGCGAACAAGAACGGGGAAAGGGGACAGCCCTGTCTGGTCCCATTACGAATTAAAAAGGCATTGGAGAGTATACCGTTCACCCTGACTCTCGTGTTCATTGATGAATATAGGGACATGATCCCATTTATAAGTTTAGGACCAAAACCAAATTTCTCCAAAGTGTGTTGCATGTTAGGATTTTTTTTAAGGGTGTATTGGGTGGGTTTATTTTTTAGGTTAGGGACTTTGGGCCTGCAAAAGAGCTAAATGCCCTTTTAAGGGCAATGCCCATCCAAATGGTTTTTTTAGTTAGCTTTTTATTTGGGGGGTTGTTTGTGTGGGTGGGGGGTTTTACTGTCTGGGGGGTTGTTTGTATTTTTTTTTTACAGATAAAAGAGCTGATTTCTTTGGGGCAATGCCCCGCAAAAGGCCCTTTTAAGGGCTATTGATAGTTTTATTTAGGCTAGGGTTTTTTTTTTTATTTTGGGGGGGAGGGGTTATTTTGATAGGGCTATTAGATTAGGTGTAATTAGTTTAAAGATCTGTAATTTGTTTTTTATTTTCTGTAATTTAGTGTTTCATTGTTTTTGTAATTTAGCTAATTTCATTTTATTTATTGAATTTAATTTAATTTAGTTAATTTATTTAATAGTAGTGTAGTGTTAGGTGTTTTTGTAACTTAGGTTAGGTTTTATTTTACAGGTAAATTTGTATTTATTTTAGCTAGGTAGTTATTAAATAGTTAATAACCATTTAATAACTATTCTACCTAGTTAAAATAAATACAAACTTGCCTGTAAAATAAAAATAAACCCTAAGCTAGATACAATGTAACTATTAGTTATATTGTAGCTAGCTTAGGATTTATTTTATAGGTATTATATTATATAGTATTTAGTTTTAAATAGGAATAATTTAGTTAATGATAGTAATTTTATTTAGATTTATTTAAATTATATTTGTTAGGGGTGTTAGGGTTAGGGTTAGACTTAGATTTAGGGGTTAATACATTTAATATAGTGGCGGCGACGTTGGGGGCGGCAGATTAGGGGTTAATAAGTGTAGGTAGATTGCAGCAACATTGGGGACAGCAGATTAGGGGTTAATAAATATAATGTAGGTGGCGGTGATGTTGGGGGCAGCAGATTAGGGATTAATAAGTATAATGTAGGTGGTGGCGGTGTCCGGAGAGGCAGATTAGGGGTTAATAAGTGTAAGATTAGGGGTGTTTAGACTCAGGGTTCATGTTAGGGTGTTAGGTGTAAAAATAACTTTTATTTCCCCATAGGAATCAATGGGGCTGCGTTACTGAGATTTACGCTGCTTTTTGGCAGGTGTTAGACTTTTTCTCAGCCGGCTCTCCCCATTGATGCCTATGGGGGAATCGTGCACGAGCACGTACAACCAGCTCACTGCTGACTTAAGCAGCGCAGGTATTGGAGTGAGATATGGAGCTAAATTTTGCTCTACGCTCACTTCTTGCCTTTTAACGCCGGGTTTGTAAAAACCTGTAATACCAGCGCTGTAGGTAAGTGAGCGGTGAGAAAAAACTGCTCATTAGCACCGCACCCCTCATAACGCAAAACTCGTAATCTAGGCATTTGTTTTTTTAATTTGACAGGTAAGTTTTAATTTAATTTAAGATAGGGAAATTGTAATTTTAATATAAAGTTAGGGGGGCGTTAGGTTTAGGGGTTACTAGTTTAAATTAGTTTATTGCAATGTGGGGGCTTTCCGTTTAGGGGTTAATAGTTTAATTTAGTATATTTCGTTGTGGGGGGCTTGCGGTTTAGGAGTTAATAGGTTTATTATAGTGGCGGCAGTGGCGGGGAGTGGCGGAATAGGGGTTAATGAATTTTCATAGTGCCGGTAATGTTGGGAGCGGCAGATTAGGGGTTAATAACATTATGTAGGTATCGGCGTTGTCGGGAGCGGCAGATTAGGGGTTAATAACATTATGTAGGTGGCGGTGATGTCGGGGGCGGTAGATTGGGGGTTAATAACTTTATGTAGGTGTCTGCGATGTTAGGGGCAGCAGATAAGGGGTGTTTAGACGTGGGGTTTATGTTAGAGTGTCAATGGGGCTGCGTTAGAGAGCTTTTCATTCCGCAATCGCAGGTATTAGTTTTTTTTCTAACACTCTCTCCCTATTGATGCCTATGGGGAAAGCGTGCACAAGTACGTCAAAACAACGCTTGTATTTTGTGCAGTATGGAGCTCAACACAACCATATAGAACGCACAAGACGGCTGTTTGAAAACTTGTAATGGCAGCGCTATGGAGGGTGAAATAACACAACTTTTGTTGCGTTTGTTAAATACCCTCTAATGCGCATAACTTGTAATCTACCTGAATGTTTCTATATTTATGTTAAAGTGGGTTTTATATGTATGTGTGTGTTACTGTAAGCATGTGTGTAAGTTTGTTTCTGGGTGTGTATGTGGGAACAAGAGTGTTAGTTTATTCCTGTGTGTGTGAGCAAGAGTATTATTTGTTCCTGTTTGTGTGTGTAAGAGAGAGAGAGAGAAAGCAAGAGTGTTTATTCCTGTGTTTGTGTGTGTGCAAGTGTTAGTTGTTCCCGTGTGTATGTGTGTGTGAGAGCAAGAGTGTTAGTTTATTCCTGCATTTGTGTGTGTGCAAAAGTGTTAGTTGTACCTGTGTGTATGTGTGTG
This sequence comes from Bombina bombina, assembly GCF_027579735.1. Lineage (NCBI taxonomy): Eukaryota > Metazoa > Chordata > Amphibia > Anura > Bombinatoridae > Bombina > Bombina bombina. The sequence continues at coordinate 114,020,154 of NC_069507.1, forward strand.
TGTGAGAGCAAGAGTGTTAGAGTCAATGTTAGTTTATTCCTGTATTTGTGTGTGTGCAAAAGTGTTAGTTGTATCTGTGTGTATGTGTGTGTGTGAGAGCAAGAGTGTTAGTTTATTCCTGTGTTTGTGTGTGTGCAAGTGTTAGTTGTTCCTGTGTGTATGTGTGTGTGTGTGTGTGTGTGTGTGTGTGTGTGAGAGAGCAAGAGTGTTAGTTTATTCCTGTATTTGTGTGTGTGCAAAAGTGTTAGTTGTACCTGTGTGTATGTGTGTGTGTGAGAGCAAGAGTGTTAGTTTATACCTGTGTTTGTGTGTGTGCAAGTGTTAGTTGTTCCTGTGTGTATGTGTGTGTGTGAGAGAGAGCAAGAGTGTTAGTTTATTCCTGTGTTTGTGTGTGTGCAAGAGTGTTAGTTTATTCCTGTGTGTATATATGTGTGTTTGTGTGAGAAAAAAGTTAATTCCTGTGTGTTAGCAAGTGTTAATTTATTCCTCTCTGTGTGTGTGAGCAAGAGTATTAGTGTGTGTGTGTGTGTGTGTGTGTCAGAAAGAGTGTTTGTTCCTGTGTGTGTGTCTGGGTTTATGTGTGTGAGTAAGAGTGTGTGTGTGTGTGTGTGAGCAAGAGTGTTAGTTTGTTCCTGTTTGTGTGTGTGTTTGTGAGCAAGAGTGTGATTTTGTTTGTGTGTCTGTCAGAAAGAGTGTTTGTTCCTGTGTGTGTATCTGGGTTTATGTGTGTGAGTAGGAGTGTGTGTGTGTGTCTGAGCAAGAGTGTTAGTTTGTACCTGTTTGTGTGTGTGTCCGCAAGTGTTTGTTTGTGTGTGTGAGCAAGAGTGTAAGTTTGTGTGTGTGCCAGAAAGTGTTAGTTTGTTCCCGTGTGTGTCTGTGTGTGCACAAAAGTGTGTATGTGTGTTAGCAAGACTGTTAGATTGTTCCTGTTTGTGTGTGTCAGCATGTGTTAGTTTGTTCCTGTGTGTGTGAGTGAGTAAGAGTGTGAGTTTGCTTGTGTGTGTCAGAAAGAGTGAGTTTGTATGTGTGAGAGAAAGTGTGAATTTGTGTGTGTATGAGAGAGTGTGAGTTTGTTTGTGTGTGTGTGAGGAAGAGTGTGAATTTGTTCATGTGAGAAAGAGTGTGTTTGTTCCTATGTGTGAGCAAACGTATGCATTGTGGGTGTAATAAAAAACATCTATTGCAGAACTGTGTTGCAGGGTTTAGATTGGGATTTTTTTTTTATTTTAAAAGGGCCCATTACATTTACATGTGTGCCTAAGGGGCCTATTTATTATGTGTCTGTCCGACACGATCCGATCAGCGGATCATGTCCGACAGACATCGCTGAATGCGGAGAGCAATACGCTCTCTGCATTCAGCATTGCACCAGCAGCTCTTGTGAACTGCTGGTGCAACACCACCCACTGCAGATTCACAGCAAATTGGCCGCTAGCAGGGGGTGTCAATCAACCCGATCGTATTCGATCGGGTTGAATTGCGGCGATGTCTATCCGCATCCTCAGAGCAGGCGGACAGGTTATGGAGCTGCAGTCTTTAGACCGCTGCTTCATAACTGGTGTTTCTGGCGAGCCTGAAGGCTCGCCAGAAACACAGGGCTTCAAGCTCCATACGGAGCTTGATAGATAGGCCCCTAAGACTCTAAATAGAGTAAGAGGATGCTGTGGGCTACAGGGGCTGTGTACGTGATCTAAAATGGGCATATATCTAGTATAAAAAATATTCAGGGGTTATGCCTCTGAAAGGTGATTTTAATTTCTACTGTGTCTGATTCATGACAGTTTAATGTTAGGTGGACTATCCCTTTGAGCTATCAGTTTAAGATTATATTGAATCTGACATCATTAAATTTTTAAAATCATTGTCAAAAATATTACACTGTGTGTCCTAATATCATCATCAATGTTTAACTTTGAATGGACAGTCAACAACAGAATATTTGTTGTTTAAAAAGAAAGATAATCCCTATATTACCCATTCCCCAGTTTTGCATAACCAACACAGTTATAATAATACACCTTTTACCTCTGTAATTATCTTGTATCTAAGCTTCTGCTGGCTGCCCCATTATTTTATTTCTTTTGACAGAGTTGCATTTTAGCCAATAAGGGCTAACTCCTATCTATATGAAACACATGAACTAATGCAATCTAGTGGTCAAAATGCATTCAGATTAGAAGCAGTCTTCAAGGTCTAAGAAATTAGCATATGAACCTTCTAGGTTTAGCTTTCAACTAAGAATACCAAGAGAACAAAGCAAAATTGGTGATAAAAGTAAATTGGGGAGTTGTTTAAAATTACATGCCCTATTTAAATCATGAAAGGTTTTTTTTGGACTTGACTGTCCCTTAATGACCACAGCACTTTTCCATTTTCTGTCCGTTTGGGACCAAGGCTATTTTTACATTTTTGCGGTGTTTGTGTTTAGCTGTAATTTTCTTCTTACTCATTTACTGTACCCACACATATTATATACCGTTTTTCTCGCCACTAAATGGACTTTCTAAAGATACCATTATTTTCATCATATCTTATAATTTACTATAAAAAAAAATATAAAATATGAGGAAAAATTGAAAAAAACACACTTTTTCTAACTTTGACCCCCAAAATCTGTTACATATCTACAACCACCAAAAAACACCCATGCTAAATAGTTTCAAAATTTTGTCCTGAGTTTAGAAATACCCAATGTTTACATGTTCTTTGCTTTTTTTGCAAGTTATAGGGCCATAAATACAAGTAGCACTTTGCTATTTCCAAACCACTTTTTTCCAAAATTAGCGCTAGTTACATTAGAACACTAATATCTTTCAGGAATCCCTGAATATCCCTTGACATGTATATATATTTTTTTTAGTAGACATCCCAAAGTATTGATCTAGGACAATTTTGGTATATTTCATACCACCATTTCACCGACAAATGCGATCAAATACAAAAAATCGTTCACTTTTTCACAAATTTTTTCACAAACTTTTGGTTTCTCACTGAAATTATTTACAAACAACTTGTGCAATTATGGCATAAATGGTTGTAAATTCTTCTCTGGGATCCCCTTTGTTCAGAAATAGCAGACATATATGGCTTTGGCGTTGCTTTTTGGTAATTAGAAGGCCGCTAAATGCCACTGCGCACCACAAGTGTATTATGCCCAGCAGTTAAGGGGTTAATTAGGGAGCTTTTAGGGAGCTTGTAGGGTTAATTTTAGCTTTAGTGTAGTATAGTAGACAACCCCAAGTATTGATCTAGGCACATTTTGGTATATTTTATGCCACCATTTCACCGCCAAATGCGATCAAATTGAAAAAAAAGTTAAATTTTTCACAATTTTAGGTTTCTCACTGAAATAATTTACAAACAGCTTGTGCAATTATGGCACAAATGGTTGTAAATACTTGTCTGGGATCCCCTTTGTTCAGAAATAGCAGACATATATGACTTTGGCGTTGCTTTCTGGTAATTAGAAGGCCGCTAAATCCTGCTGCGCCTCACACGTGTATTATGGCTAGCAGTGAAGGGGTTAATTAGGGAGTTTGTAGGGAGCTTGCAGGGTTAATTTTAGCTTTAGTGTAGAGATCAGCCTCCCACCTGACACATCCCACCCCCTGATCCTTCCCAAACAGCTCCCTTCCCTCCCCCACCCCACAATTGTCCCCGCCATCTTAAGTACTGGCAGAAAGTCTACCATTACTAAAATAAAAGGGTTTTTAAAAAAAAAAACATTTTTAGCATATTTACATATGCTAGGGTGTAGGATCCCCCCCTTAGCCCCCAAAGTCCCGGATCCCCCCCAAAACCGCTCTCTGACCATCCCCTCTGCCTCATTGGGGGCCATCTTGGGTACTGGCAGCTGTCTGCCAGTACCCAGTTTGCAAAAAAAAAGTGCTTTTTTTATTTTTATTTGGCTTTTTTCTGTAGTGTAGCTTCCCCCCCCACACAGACAAACCCCCACCACCTTGCTGATCTTTTTTTTTTTTTTAAATATTAAGGCATTTAAACATTTTTTATTAACAAATTTTCTGTAGTGTAGAGGTTCCCACCCGCTCCCTCCCCGTGCACGCGCCCGCCCCCGCCCTCCCGTGCACGCGCGCGCGTCCGTGCGCGCCCCCGCTCATCCCCGCCCACGATCCCGCCCCCCCTGCACATAACCAGGGCCATCGATGGCCGCCACCCGCCTCCCGGTCCGGCTCCCACCCACCAACGCAGGGAGCCACCGATCTCCGGTGCAGAGAGGGCCACAGAGTGGCTCTCTCTGCACCGGATGGCTTAAAAAGGTTATTGCAGGATGCCTCCATATCGAGGCATCACTGCAATAACCGGAAAGCAGCTGGAAGCGAGCAGGATCGCTTCCAGCTGCTTTCCAAACCGAGGACGTGCAGGGTACGTTCTCAGGCATTAACTGTCTTTTTTTGAGGACGTACCCTGCACGTCCTCGGTCGTTAAGGGGTTAATACTAATTTCCCATATACATATTTTCAAAGTTTAATACGCAATGTAACAAATGGCACTTCTGATGAGTGATCAATGACACCAGTATTGATTTGTTAGTGATAATATAAATGTATATTTAAATCAGATTGGCTGATGTCATAAATAATGTGATTATGCATTTCCTAATCAAAAGTGGTGTAAAATTTCACTAGTTTGTGGGTTGTTTAGGAGTTCGAGTATTGTGTCTAATTTGGTGCAAAGTATTGCGTCAAATTTGGTGCAAAATGCAGTGGGACTTTTTTTTTTTATTACATGCGTTAAACATGGTGAAATTAGATTGATCAAAAAAAGGAAGTTAGCTATAGTATGTAATGTATTTATTTCATTTTTATCCCTACTAGTCATGCTGCCAGACAGATATTACCTGTCATTAAAACTACTTTTTAAATTAATCTGTCCCTTGAAATTACATGTGATTATAATATTATTAATTAACATATTATTTAGATACTGAACATGCGTCTTTGTTGTCTGTGTGATTTACAAAGAGTATACAACTTTCTAATTTACATAAATATGTAATAAGCTTAATTTTCTTGCAGCAGCTAACATAACCTTTCTGGGTTTTCAGACTCCCATTGATTTCTATGACATTCGCGGCATCAAGGGTGGCGAACGATAGGTACGTTGCGGCGGAAAAGAAATTAAAAAACCTAAGTTTAAACTATAAATTAAACTAACATTACTATTATACTAAACTATTATACTAAAATTTAAATAACTATCAGTTAAATAAATTAAATTACACATTAAAAAAAACCAACACTACTAAAAAAAAAAAATCTACAATTACAAAAAATAAAAAAAATACTAAATAACACAAAATTAAAAAATTCTAAATTACAAAAAATAACAAACACTAAATTACAAAAAATAACAAACGAAATTCTCCAAAATAAAAACAATTACACCTAATCTAATAGCCCTATAAACATAAAAAAGCCCCCCCCCCAAATAAAAAAGGGCATTCAGTTCTATTTCTTGCCCTGAAAAGGGCATTGAGCTCTTTTAAGAAAAGCCCATACTCTAATTTTAAAAAAAAAACATCCAAAAAAAAGTTTAAAAAAACCTACTAACCCCCGGCGATACACTTACAGTTTCTGAAGTCCGGACATCCAGGCGGCGAAGTCTTCATCCAGGCGGCATCTTCTATCATCATCCAGGTGGCATCTTCTATCTTCATCCTGGCAGGGTCTTTTATCTTCATCCTGGCAGCGCGGAGCGGGTCCATCCTGAAGACATCCGGCGCAGAGCATCCACTTCATACGGTCATCGCCGTATAATGAATCTTCAATGCAAGGGAACCTTTTCAAAATGGCGTCCCTTGCATTCCTATTGGCTGATTTGATTTTTGAAATTCAAATCAGCCAATAGAATGAGAGCTACTGAAATCCTATTGGCTGTTTAAATCAGCAAATAGGATGAGAGCTACTGAAATTCTATTGGCTGATTTGAATAGCCAATAGAATTTTAGTAGCGTTGTTTACAATAAAGTCTACACACTTTTTTACTCTACTTGCTCGGATCTTCATTTCTACTCCCCTGGATGATCGTTACCTGTTTATTTCTATCTCAACATCCACTGTGACGTCTTCCATTACCGCCTGGGTATTGCCTTTGTGATTGGTGTGACCCGCCACGTTACCTGACGCACGAAACTCCGGCATCCTGTGTGAGTCTTACGGTCGACTCTGCTGGTCCCGTACCACTCTGTCAGGCACTCCGGTTGTGCCGCTACGCTTGTGAGTAGCCACCCTGAAGGGTCTCTTTGATACACTGTTGTTTTTATTGGCTAGCTTTGTCAGTATTACCCTATGTGGCGCCTCTTTTTGTTCCCTGATTAGGAACTTTCTGACTATCACCTTCTCTGTCAAGAGTGCGGCCTGTCTCTCTGGCTCTATATGTCAGCTTACACCAGCGCACCTCCTTAGGATTAGGGTGTTAGTTGGTTTTTTTTCTATTTGTCTTCTCCATTGACTTCTATGAGGGAATACGTGAACACGCACAGGATATCACTTTTTGGACAATGCAGGTTACCGCGCGTGCAAAATAAGTTATTTTGCAACTTGTAATACCTGCGCAACCCCAAATGCGAAAAAACCTTAGCACACATGTTGTTTTGGCAATTGCGAAAAACAGATTTGCCGCGCGACTTGTAATCTTGCCCTATGTGTTGTATATGTGTGTGTGTATATATATATATACACACACACACACACACACACATGTTGCCACTAATAAATTGGGAAGAGGATCAAATAGAGTCTGATGTGAATTCGAAACATCTGGAATGACTCAAGCATCGATCTGCGTCGGATTGAGATCGCAGGAGTGTATACTACATCACACATTTCAACATTTTACGATGTTGATGCTTTGTTAATTACGGCGGATTCAATTTGCGTTGAATATGACGTGAGATTCAAGCGGATTATATCAAATTATCAGTTGAAGCATCGGCCCCTATGTATCTAATCTTAGGTCTCATTGGGCACACAGCTGGCATAAAGTGACCTGCAAGAGACAAACAATAAATACTATTAATATTAGGGGGCTCGCCAGAAACAGCAGTTATGAAGCAGCGGTCTAAAAATTAAAAAAAATAGAGGGTGCGAAACGAACGCAACAAAAGTTGCGTTATTTCACCCTCCATAGTGCTGCAATTCCAAGTTTTAGAAAAGCCGCCTTGTGTGTGCGATATGGTGGCGATGAGCTCCATACCGCACAAAATCCAAGCGCTGCTTTGACATGCTCATACACACGTTCCCCATAGACATCAATGGGGAGAGAGTGTTAGAAAAAAACCTAACACCTGCGATCACGGAATGAAAAGCTCCGTAACGCAGCCCCATTGATGTCTATGGGTAAAAAAAGTTAAGTTTAAACCTAACACCCTAACATAAACCCCACGTCAAAACACCCCTAATCTGCTGTCCCCGACATCGCTGACACCAACATAATGTTATTAACCCTAATATGCCGCTCTTGACATCGCCAACACCAAAATAAATGTATTAACCCCTAATCTGCCGCTCCCGATATCGCTGCCACTATAATAAAGTTATTAACCCCTATTCCCCCGCACCCCAACATTGCCCACACTATAATAAAGATATTAACCACTATTCCACCGCTCCCTGACATCGCCGCCACTAAATAAAGTTAGTTAGGGTGTTAGTTGTGTTTTTTTTTCTATTTGTCTTCTCCATTGACTTCTATGAGGGAATACGTGAACACGCACAGGATATCACTTTTTGGACTATGCAGGTTACCGCGCGTGCAAAATAACGGCTAGATTTAGAGTTGGGCGGTAGCCGTCAAAACCAGCGTTAGAGGCTCCTAATGCTGGTTTTGGGCTACCACCGGTATTTAGAGTCAGTCATTAAAGGGTCTAACGCTCACTTTCCAGCCGCGACTTTTCCATACCGCAGATCCCCTTACGTCAATTGCGTATCCTATCTTTTCAATGGGATCTTTCTAACGCCAGTATTTAGAGTCGTGGCTGAAGTGAGCGTTAGAAATCTAACGACAAAACTCCAGCCGCAGAAAAAAGTCAGTAGTTAAGAGCTTTCTGGGCTAACGCCGGTTCATAAAGGTCTTAACTACTGTGCTCTAAAGTACACCAACACCCATAAACTACCTATGTACCCCTAAACCGAGGTCCCCCCACATCGCCGCCACTCTATTAAATTTTTTTAACCCCTAATCTGCCGACCGCCACCTACGTTATCCTTATGTACCCCTAATCTGCTGCCCCTAACACCGCCGACACCTATATTATATTTATTAACCCCTAACCTGCCCCCCACAACGTCGCCGCCAGCTACCTACAATAATTAACCCCTAATCTGCCGACCGCAAAGCGCCGCCACCTACGTTATCCTTATGTACCCCTAATCTGCTGCCCCTAACACCGCCGACCCCTATATTATATTTATTAACCCCTAATCTGCCCCCCTCAACGTCGCCTCCACCTGCCTACACTTATTAACCCCTAATCTGCCGAGCTGACCGCACCGCTACTATAATAAAGTTATTAACCCCTAATCCGCCTCACTCCAGCCTCAATAACCCTATAATAAATAGTATTAACCCCTAATCTGCCCTCCCTAACATCGCCGACACCTAACTTCAAGTATTAACCCCTAATCTGCCGATCGGAGCTCACCGCTACTCTAATAAATTTTTTAACCCCTAAAGCTAATTCTAACCCTAACACCCCCCTAAATTAAATATAATTTTATTCTAACGAAATAAATTAACTCTTATTAAATAAATTATTCCTATTTAAAGCTAAATACTTACCTGTAAAATAAACCCTAATAATTATATTGTAGCTATTTTAGGATTAATATTTATTTTACAGGCAACTTTGTATTTATTTTAACCAGGTACAATAGCTATTAAATAGTTAAGAACTATTTAATAGTTACCTAGATAAAATAATTACAAAATTACCTGTAAAATAAATCCTAACCTAAGTTACAATTAAACCTAACACTACACTATCAATAAATTAATTAAATACAATACCTACAAATAAATACATTTAAATAAACTAACTAAAGTACAAAAAATAAAAAAATATTTACAAACATAAGAAAAATATTACAACAATTTTAAACTAATTACACCTACTCTAAGCCCCCTAATAAAATAACAAAGCCCCCCAAAATAAAAAATGCCCTACCCTATTCTAAATTAAAAAAGTTCAAAGCTCTTTTACCTTACCAGCCCTTAAAATGACCTTTTGTGGGGCATGCCCCAAAGAATTCAGCTCTTTTGCCTGTAAAAAAAACACATACAATACCCCCCCCAACATTACAACCCACCACCCACATACCCCTAATCTAACCCAAACCCCCCTTAAATAAACCTAACACTAAGCCCCTGAAGATCTTCCTACCTTATCTTCACCTCGTCGGGTATCACCGATCGGTCCTGGCTCCGAAATCTTCATCCAACCCAAGCGGGGGCTGGCGATCCATAATCCTGCGGCTGAAGAGGTCCAGAAGAGGCTCCAAAGTCTTCATCCTATCCGGGAAGAAGAGGCGATCCAGACCGGCAACCATCTTGATCCAAGCGGCATCTTCTATCTTCATCCGATGAGGAACAGCTCCATCGTGAAGACCTCCAGCGCGGATCAATCTTCTTCCGACGACGTCCAACTGAAGAATGACGGTTCCCTTAAGGGACGTCATCCAAGATGGCGTCCCTCGAATTCCGATTGGCTGATAGGATTCTATCAGCCAATCGGAATTAAGGTAGGAAAATTCTGATTGGCTGATGGAATCAGCCAATCAGAATCAAGTTCAATCCGATTGGCTGATCCAATCAGCCAATCAGATTGAGCTTGCATTCTATTGGCTGTTCCGATCAGCCAATAAGTTATTTAATAAGAGTTAATTTATTTCGTTAGAATAAAATTATATTTAATTTAGGGGGGTGTTAGGGTTAGAATTAGCTTTAGGGGTTAAAAAATTTATTAGAGTAGCGGTGAGCTCCGATCGGCAGATTAGGGGTTAATACTTGAAGTTAGGTGTCGGCAATGTTAGGGAGGGCAGATTAGGGGTTAATACTATTTCTTATAGGGTTATTGATGCGGGAGTGAGGCATATTATGGGTTAATACATTTATTATAGTAGCGCTCAGGTCCGGTCGGCAGATTAGGGGTTAATAAGTGTAGTTAGGTGGAGGCGACATTGGGGGCGGCAGATTAGGGGTTAATAAATATAATATAGGGGTCGGCGATGTTAGGGCAGCAGATTAGGGGTACATAGAGATAATGTAGGTGGCGGGGGTGTACGGAGCGGCAGATTAGGGGTTAAAAATAATATGCAGGGGTCAGGGATAGCGGGGGCGGCGGATTAGGGGTTAATAAGTGTAAGGTTAGGGGTGTTTAGACTCCGGGTACATGTTAGAGTGTTAGGTGCAGACTTAGGAAGTGTTTCCCCATAGGAAACAATGGGGCTGCGTTAGGAGCTGAACGCGGCTTTTTTGCAGGTGTTATTTTTTTTTTTTCAGCTCAAACAGCCCCATTGTTTTCTATGGGGAAATCGTGCATGAGCACGTTTTTGAAGCTGGCCGCATCCGTAAGCACCGCTGGTATCGAGAGTTGCAGTGGCGTTAAATTATGCTCTACGCTCCCTTTTTGGAGCCTAACGCACTGAAAACCCAGCCATTCTGTGAACTCTAAATACCAGCGGTATTTAAAAGGTGCGGGGGAAAAAAAGCACGCGTAGCTAACGCACCCCTTTGGCCGCAAAACTCTAAATCGAGGCTTAAGTTATTTTGCAACTTGTAATACCTGCGCAACCCCAAATGCGAAAAAACCTTAGCACACATGTTGTTTGGCAATTGTGAAAAACAGATTTGCCGTGCGACTTGTAATCTTGCTCTATGTGTTGTATATGTGTGTATGTATATATATATATATATATATATATATATATACATACACACACACACACATGTTGCCACAGATATTCTTATGCTTAGGGCAGTTTATTTTTTTTGCCCTTCTCCCAGAATTTTTTTTTTGCTTTTATGCTCGTTTAAGATAGTTTAGAAATGTACCATCTTGCTATAGTGTGTTTAGAGAATATAGATTACCATTCTGTGCCCTGCTGCAGTGTGACCCTGCAATCAGCTGCAATGGTGCTATAATCTTGTCTGCCTTATAGCAGCATTGGCCCTGCTGTAAAGGGAAAATGTACCAGAAATAAACAGATATAAGATACCATTGTTCAAAAAATATTTTTTTTAATTAAAAGTACTGTAACATCAAGATCTCCGTTTTCTCAACTGACCTGGAATAGTAAATTCCCCTGCCCACCCAGAGACACTTTACCCCAATTTTTTCTCCACATTAATTTGTTTCCAATGATCCATTTGAACTTCTGGAGTGTATTAAAATGTTTACAAATAGCTCCTTTTACTTTATTTTGGCATTTTAAATAGCTGACTTTTCCTGTGGTATCACTATCTATTCTGAAAATTTCTGTACTTAGGTATAGGTTAAAGGAAACCTGTGTAAAGTTGAAGAAATTACCCTCCCAGTAGGAGGTAGAAGAGATAAGCAATGAAATGTTAATTTTCAATTGTTCTAAGTAATGGGCTTTAGTTTACAGGGAGAGGCATGTGTGTAGCTACTAATCATCTGCTAGCAGCACCCAGTACATTACTGCTGTGCCTACTTAGGTATGCTTTACAACAAAAGTACACTAAGAGAACAAAACAAATTTCTCAATAGAATTAAAATTGCATATCTGATCCATGAAAGTTGAATTTTGCCTTTCATGTCCCTTTTTAAAGGGACAGAATCAGTTTAGCTAAACAAACTACTATTCCATTAGAATACAACACTTCATTCAAGGACATATTTATAAGACTTGTTCCATATTGGCTAAGAGGTAACCTCTAGAGTGACAGTTCATCTCTGCCTCATTGTCTGTGGTTAGAGGTTGTGAATTACCATGGCGCCTGTGATGTCACAGAGAAGCTTTTTCTCACAAACAGATATCAGCTCTTGAGTCAGTGATTACATCACACTTGTTCTGACAATGGATAGGGCATTAGTAACTTATCATAGAAAAGCTTTTCAGCAGGCTGTTTTTTGTCTTCAGACCAGCAGTTTGTGGTGTTTGAGTAGCAGATGCTATAACTTTATAGTGTGACTCTTTATCAGAGATGGTCTCTGAGAAGATTTCACTGGATAAGATTCAGGATCGTCCGTAGATGATTCAAGTTGCCAATACTTTGTGATGCTGTTGTGGAAATAATCTTCATCAATGCCAAACTGCAGTTTGGCCGTTTAACTAGAAGAGCCTGGTGGTTAAAATCTTGGTCATCGGATATGGTTTGTAAAGGCAGATTTCCTCTCCATCTTTTCAGGGGAAGATTTTATTGAAACCCGGACTGTACGCATGCATTTCTATGCCTGTTTTTGAGATTTTTCTGATTCAGTAATTGACACTCTTCTTCAAGGTAGCAATTCTTTGCCTGAAAATGCTTTCTTTCTTGGTGTCACAGTAAGAGTTTCCTTGGAAAATTGAAATATGTTACAGGGTTCAGAATATCCAATACAGCAGTAGTAGATGACTGGGTTATTACAGTAATAGAAATCTGGTAACTGAGATATATTGCAGGGTCAGGGTATATAAAACAGTTATAGCAGATGACTGGGTAATCACATTAATACTTGTCTGGTAACTGAGTTATGTTGCAGGATTATGGAGTAGAATTTACTTGTAGCAAATATCACGATAATATGTTGCAGGGATTAGAATATACAATACAATATAGCGGTGTCCAGGATTAATACAGCAGAATAAACAAAAAAATACTGTAGGGTATGTGCGGGCAGTAGAACACAGGCAGAGGAAATCAGGCAGGACCAGAATGACTTGAAATACGCAGGGAAAAACGCGGTTAAACTGAATCAGAGATCAGGTGGGAGATAACTAATCAGACAGGTTCCAGCAGGAGAGGTTGACGCCAAAAGCAGGCTGACTGACAGGGAAGATCAGTAACACCCTTAAGAGACAGGGGCATGAAGCAGGCAGGCATGACACAGGCACAGTTTACCATTAGACAGGTGTTTAATCCGGTATCTCCTCTTTGGAACCTTTTTGGCCCTACAGGTGTTATAAACACTTAACATTTGTCTGGAAGATAATATCTTTTACATAATCTGGATGCGGTAAGGGCACTATAATTGTCTTTAGGGGCCACTAAAATTCTTTTAACAAACTTCTTCCTTATTTGTCCATTTTTTTATGAATCTCATAAGGGTCAGAAAGCTTCATCACTTACTTCTTGGCTAAAGCAAATGATAAGTAAGGCTGGTAGCGAGATCTGTTTCTACTTCTAGGGCCTTTAGGAATTAAGTATCTGTGGAACACATCTGCAAGACATCTATACATTATTTTACTACATTTTATCATTTTGATGCTTTTTGTCTCTTATGGTTTTAGCAGAAAAGTTCTCCAGGCAGCAGTATCTGGTCATTAGTTTTCGTGTCTTAGGTTCATGTTCTGCACTTTCACGGTTATCTTGTGGACTCCACAGCTTGAGTATTAGATCACAGATGTGATGTCTCGTGGACTTTCGACACTTTATGAAATAAAACAAAATTTATACTTACTCAATAAGTTAATTTCTTTTATGGTGATGAGAATCCACGAGACCCGCCCATTTTTATGCTAATTTGGCGGCAGTTCGTACTTCATTTACCCTTCCTTGATCTTTCCTGCTTTTCTTCCTTGGCCATATGTTTGACTGAAGTAATCAGTAAAATGGATGGGATTAAAAGCTCTTGGTATCTTGAGTATTTTTTCCCTCTTCCTAGTGGACTGGAGTACATTCCCACATGTGATTTCTCATCGACTCTCACCACCATGAATGAAATTAATTTATCAGGTAAGCATAATGTTTTAGCTCCTAAATTATATATAATTATACACATTTTATAAGGTTTTTATATTTCTGTAAATCTGTGGTGATCCTGAGAGCTTACTAATCGTGTAGCAAATTTCCTTAACCTTTTTTTAGCTGGTATATGTTTGTATACTAACTTTGTATGTTTTCATTTTTATATAAACAGGTCTCTTTACTTGAGCTTCCCAAGAAGTTTTTAATAGAACTGTCCATCAAACCATCGGAATGGAGGAAGAGGTAAGCTGTTTAAGTAACCACCTCTTTTGGCTTAAGCACTTTTTAACTTTGTGTTTTTGATAAAAGTATTTACTTTTGGAAAGCTCTAGAGGACCTAAATGGGAGCCACGCAGAGGGATATTGTCTGTAGGGAACTGGAATGGTAGAGAGTTTGTGGAGCTGGGAGAGGGAAGGGGATTTAGTTTAATACGCTTTTCAACTAGTGTTTTTCATTAATTGTTTTAATATTAGAATAACAGTTTTATCTTGTTCTTGGAAGGACCAAAAAAGACACCAAGCAGAGTGACACATCCCCCTCTTCCTCTATGGAGTATTGGATTAGTAGTGGGATGGTGTAGGAGGGAGAGAGGAAGTGATTGTCACACTAGTTGATGCACTTTTTTGTTTTGTTTTTTTTTGGAAATAGCAGATATCCTAAAGGGATATAAAGCCCTGATTTCATGATTTAGATAGAACATAACATTTTACACAACTTTCTAATTTACTTCTATTATCAATTTTTCTTCGTTTTCTTGTTATCCTTTGTTAAAAAGCATAAATGCAGGCTCAAGAGAATGAAGGTTCCTTTAAATGTCGTCATCCAAGATGGCTTTCCTTGAGTTCCGATTGACTGATAGGATTCTATCAGCCAATCGGAATTAAGGTAGGAAAAATCCTATTGGCTGATTGGATCAGCCAATAGGATTGAGCTTGCATTCTATTGGCTGTTCCAATCAGCCAATAGAATGCAACCTCAATCCTATTGGCTAATTGCATCAGCCAATAGGATGTTTCCTACCTTAATTCCGATTGGCTTATAGAATCCTATCAGCCAATCAGAATTCAAGGGACGCCATCTTGGATGACATCATTTAAAGAAACCTTCATTCTTCGTTAGGACGTCATTTGAAGAGGATGGCTCCACGTCGGCTGGATAGAAGATGGCTCCGCTCCGGAAGGATGAAGATAGAAGATGCAGCTTGGATGAAGCCTTCTGCCGTCTGGAGGACTTCTTCTGCCCCGATCGGATGAAGACTTCTGCTGTATGGAGGACCACTTGTGCCCGGCTGGGTGAAGGTAGGGAGATTTTCAGGGGGTTAGAGTTAGGTTTTTTTAAGGGGGGATTGGGTTGGTTTTAGAGTAGGGGTGTGTGGGTGGTGGGTTTTAATGTTGGGGGAGGTATTGTATTTTCTTTTACAGGTAAAAGAGCTGATTACTTTGGGGCAATGCCCCGCAAAAGGCCCTTTTAAGGGCTATTTGTAATTTAGTATAGGGTAGGGAAATTTTATTATTTGGGGGGGCTTTTCTATTTTATTAAGGGGATTAGATTAGGTGTAATAAGTTTAAAATTATTGTAATTCTTTTTTTATTTTCTATAATTTAGTGTTTGTTTTTTTTGTACTTTAGTTTATTGAATTTAATTGTAATTAATTGTAGTTAGTTTAGGTAATTTATTTAATGATAGTGTAGTGTTAGGTGTAATTGTAACTTAGGTTAGGATTTATTTTACAGGTAATTTTGTACTTATTTTAGCTAGGTAGTTATTAAATAGTTAATAACTATTTAATAACTATTGTACCTAGTTAAAATAAATACAAAGTTGCCTGTAAAATAAATATAAATCCTAAGCTAGCAACAATGTAACTATTAGTTATATTGTAGCTAGCTTAGGGTTTATTTTATAGGTAAGTATTTAGTTTTAAATAGGATTAATTTATTTATGTTAAATTAATTTCGTTTAATTTAAATTATATTTAAGTTGGGGGGGTTAGACTTAGGGTTAGACTTAGGTTTAGGGGTTAATAAATTTATTATAGTAGCGGCGACGTTGGGGTCAGAAGATTAGGGGTTAATAATTGTAGGTAGATGGCGGCAACATTGGGGGGGGCAGATTAGGGGTTAATAAAATTTAACTAGTGTTTGCGAGGCGGGAGTGCGGCGGTTTAGGGGTTAATACATTTATTAAAGTGGCGGCGATGACCGGTCGGCAGATTAGGGGTTAATAATTGTAGGTAGGTGGCGGCGACGTTGGGGGCGGCAGATTAGGGGTTTATAAGTATAATGTAGGTGGCAGCGATGTTGGGGGCAGTATATTATGGGTTCATAGGGATAATGTAGGTGGCGACGGTGTCCGGAGCGGCAGGTTAGGGTATAATTATATAATGTAGGTGGCGACGATGTCGGGGCAGCAGATTAGGGGTTAATAAGTGTAAGATTAGGGATGTTTAGACTCGGGGTTCATGCTAGGGTGTTAGGTGTAGACATATTTTTTATTTTCCCATAGGAAACAATGGGGTTGCGTTAGGAGCTGGACGCTGCTTTTTTGCAGGTGTTAGGATTTTTTCCAGCCAGCTCAGCCCCATTGTTTCCTATGGGGAAATCGTGCACGAGCACATTTAGCCAGCTTACCGCTACCGTAAGCAACGCTGGTATTGAGGTGAGATTTGGAGCTAAATTTTGCTCTACGCTCACCTTTTTGCGGCTAATGCCAGGTTTAAAAAAACTTGTAATACCAGCGTTGGCTTAAGGTAGCGTTATACACTCATACACTGAAACACACACGCACACTCACACATAAGGATTCACATATAGACACTCTAGCAGACATGCAAAGAAACACACTCAGACACAGACACCCAAACAGACACTCAGCACTTGTTTACATTGACCTGACAAGTAATGAGGTAAACTACAGTTTTGTAAAGAAAGGAAATTTAGAAAACAAAATATGGAGTTCTGATTATCTTTTTGTAAAGGGAGATGCCAACTAAATGACGACAACAGCATGCAGTGGCTGAAAGGAAGGGCCCTGAACTGCCTAAACAATAATTTAAAGGTTAAATGGTAGATTGGTGATTTCCGGAAAGGTCTCATTAGTCTCAAAGTCTGTAGAAAGATGTGAATAATCAGTAGTAAGGTCAAAATGTCCTAAAAAGAACAGTCAATGGACACACACACACACACACAAACTCAAACTTGCACATACACCCAAGGAACCACCGACAGAGACAGCTTTAGAAAACACACAAAGACATACACACACACACAGAGACACCCACAGAAAACAAAGACATACACACAGAGAGAGACAATCACAAAAAACACAGAAAGACATACATACACACACCCTCACTGAGACATCCACAGAAAACACACAAAGACATACACACACCCTCACAGAGACACCCACAGAAGATGCACACCCTCACAGAGACATCCACAGAAAACACAGACATACACAACCACCCTCACAGAGGCATCCAGAGAAAATACACAAAGACAAATATACACACACCCTCACAGAGACACCCATAGAAAAAGCTCAAAGACATATGCACACACCCTCACAGACATCCACAGAAAATGCACAAAGACATACACACCCACCCTCACAGAGAGATCCACAGAAAAAATAAATACACACTCATAGAGACACAAACCAAAGCACAAAGAAATAAACAAACACCCACAGAAACACTCACAAGAGGAAACATGTATGCACCTTGCATCCCCTAAATCAACAGTGTGTGACATGCATGATAAAAAAAATTGCAGAAAGAGGTCACTTTTTAAAGAATCATATTTTTAAATATGCAAACAAAAATAATTATGTGAATTCAAAATTGTACATTAATGATCTGGGTAGATGGCTAAATGAAGAAAAGTACTTTTAAAAGGTTGACATATGTTTGTTTGATTTTTTCCCCATTTTCCCCAACCAAGAGCACCACTTCAAATATAGTGTACAAATGCTGTACTCTATATGGTCTTGGTGGAACCATAAGCTGTGGTACTCATACCATAAGATCTGGTTAAATGCAGGATTTAGACTTGTTGGTATGTATTTCAAAATTAAGTCAGCTGTAGTGTAAACTCAACAGTTTTAAGTTAACTTGTCTCATTTCAAACACTGAGCAATCTTAGTCTGAGAGTATAACATGTTATGCAGATGTAAAAATCTTAGATAAAATGCCTCCTTGCATCTGGAAAGTCTTTGCATAAAGGGGCAGTAAACTGGAATGTTTTATTTTTTTTATATATATATATATATATATATATATATATATATATATATATATATATATATACAATAAAAAAATGCATATCTGAAAAGGGCACCTACCTTTTGTGTATTGAGGAGGAAACATTTCTGCATGGTTTTAAATATAGAATTTCTACAGCATTGTCAAATAATCATAAATACACTGCTGCTAAAAAAATGTGTTTTTATGGACCCCTGGCCCCACCATACAACTACTGCCACACTGAAGTTACAATCCAAAATTGCACAAAGAAATAAAAAACATTTGCTAAGTAAGTCCTACCTCTGCAAATGAAAGTGATCTGCCGTCTGACTCAGGCACACACTGTACAAACAAAGTGCCAAGTCTGTCTCACACTGTGCATAGTGGTTTAGTGCACACTCATAAATTCTCTCAAATGCTAATACTTTACTCCTTGTAATAACATTTCCCATGCTCATTTTTTTTTTTTTTTTAGTTCTTGCCTCATGGGGCCCCCCTGGCCCATTGGGCCCCTGACAGGAGTCACCCCTGTCACCCCTGATGGCGGCCCTGGTTACCCCCATATGTTATTCTATATTAAAAAATAGTGTCTGTTTTTTAACTTGCTAAAGAGATGTTAAAAAAATAGCTTCATTATTTTAAAACATGAGGAGATTATTGTTTGTGGGTTTTATTTATTAAGCTTCTCTTTTTTAATCAAAATTATACAAATCTAATAAGTCCTGTTTAATAGAATTTTTTTGGCATTGGTATAAATCTATAGTGATCCTGAGAGGACACTAATCGTGTACCAATATTCTTCACCCTCTTTTTTAATGTTTTATATTTTTGTACAATGACTTTGTATGTTTTAATATTCTTTAAACAGGTCTCTTTATTTGAGCTTTCCAAGAAGTTAAATAGAACTGCTCATCAAACCTTCGGAAAGGAAGAAGGAGGTAAGTTATTTTATTTACTACCTATTTTAGGTTAAAACCTTTTTAGATTTGTGTTTTTTAATAAAAACATTTAGGAGAGTTTTCTAAACCTCTACAGGACCCAAATGGAAGCCAAGCAGAGTGGCACTTCCCCTCATCTTCTGAGGGGACCTGGAATAGTAAAGAGCTTGTGGATGTGAGAGAGGAAAGGGGATTGTCGCACAGTTTGGTCTGTATTTGGGTTCTGTAGAAATCAGTAGGTGATCTTATAGGGGTCTATTTATCAAAGTGCGAGCAGACATGATACGATATAGCACATCATGTCTACTTGATATCGATAAATGCCGACAGCATACACTGTCAGCATTTATCATTGCGCAAGCAGTTCACCAGAACTGCTTGTGCAATACTGCCCCCTGCAGATACGCGGCCAATCGGCCGCTAGCAGGGGGTGTCAATCAACCTGATCTTATTCAATCGGGTTGATTTCTGTCCGCCGTCTCAGAGCAGGCGGACAAGTTATGGAGCAGCGGTCCTTAGACTGAAGGCTCGCCGGAGACAAGGGGCATCAAGTTCCATTGATAATTCGGCCCCATAGAATTTATTTCAATAAAATTAGATAAATGAAAGTTTGATGTGTGCCCTTACTTTAAATTTGTAATTTATATTGAATTTAGTTGTGTTTTTTTTCAATATTTGATTAATTTTTGTTGAATATTATACCTCCTTATTTGATTTAACATTTATTTTATAAAAAAAATTTATTATTACTTTTAAATTGTTTAAGAATAAAATAATCCTCTGATCCCTTAAAAGGGATAGAAAGGTCAAAATTGAAATGTGATGTGCATAAATGCATTTCCTTTTAAATATAACTATTTTTAGATGTACCCTTAAAGTTATATACTTACATTAGCAGAGATGTTATGAATATTACCTTTATGTATAGAAGTATATTATGTGGTAGGAGTAATGCGTGTAACTTTTAATGACCCACTTTCTTATAACTTGTTAAAGATAATAAACACAAAACCTGAATACTTTTGGTTTCTATCAGTCTGTTAATTATACCGACACCAGATGAATAAACAAAAATTAGCTTTATTAAAAGATTTCGATTGGAAAAATAATTAGCAATTAATAGTAACTTAAGCAATCAAAATATAACATAGAAATAAACTACAGACCAATAATAATCAATTAAAGCGATAACATAATAACTCCAACTAGCAAGTAAAACAAAATAATGCAGTGATTTGACTATAAAGATAATTAAATCATATTTTCAAGATAACACAAAAATTGATTTGATGATAGGAACAAAATATTTGGTTATAAACCCTCTAAGGTAATTGCAGAGAATCAGGTAAATTAATAATTATGACAAACTGTCAGATAATAATGTATCACAATTCCTTATTCACCCGGTGTAATTGTTGACAAATAAGATCAGGTGATAGGAATTTTTAAAAGGAAAACACAAAGCTATAAAACAATTAATTAATTTACCTGATTAAATAGACAAAGATATTTTACATAAATGTAAGGTGTAAATCTTAATGATATTAACATTTAAGGTGACTTAATTTCATACATCACAAAAGTAAATAAATTCCCCCTTTTGCCAACAGGAATCAAACTATCAGGTCATAGGTCTGTCCGAGTAGGCTAAACTAGCCTCAGAAATTATAATCCAATAATCTTAGACCTCTGTAGTTGATTAGCAAATTACCAACTCCATATATGATGTGACCAGTTCCAAAATACAGGAAAACGCCCCCTCCCATTGGGCTAGACCCTATATATTCCCATTCTCTCATCTAGGAGGAGTCATTAATTATAATATTTTAATCAATAATTAACATAAAATTAATTAGATGAAATATTATTGTTCTAACTGTAGATGGC
Source organism: Bombina bombina (assembly GCF_027579735.1). NCBI lineage: Eukaryota > Metazoa > Chordata > Amphibia > Anura > Bombinatoridae > Bombina > Bombina bombina. Next base: position 114,041,152 of record NC_069507.1, read on the forward strand.
TCCCGCATATAGAGTAAAAATTTAAGAAAAATATACTATATATATATATCAATCTTTGCTTTAATATGTTTAAACAGGTCTCTTTACTTGAGCTTCCCAAGATGTTTTAAATAGAACTGTTCTTCAAACCCTTGGAATGGAGGAAGAGGTATTTTATTTTCCATCTGTTTTGGGTTAAACAGTTTTGTGATAAAATCATCTAGATATGTTTTAAATTCAGCAAAACTAACTTTGTATGTTTTTTTAAAAATATTTTATAAACAGGCTCGAGCTTCCCAAAAAGTTTAAGATAGAGCTGTTCATCAAACCCTTGGAATAGAGGAAGAGGTAAGTTATTTGTTTCACCATCTTTTTGGTTAGATATGTTTTATATTTTTGTAACCAACTGTGTTTGTTTGTTTTTTAAACAGTTCTCGAACTTCCCAAGAAGTTTTAAATAGAACTGTTCTTCAAACCGTCAGAATGCATAAAGAAGTAAGCTATTTTATTTACCATCTCTTTTGGGCTAAACTGTTTTATTTGTGTAGTTTTTTTTTTTCTTTTTCTTTATAAAAGCATTAAGATATGTTTTATATTTTGCTAAACTAAAATTGTATGTTTTTTTGTAAACAGGTCTTGAGTTTCCCAAGATGCTTTAAATAGAGCTGTCCATCAAACCCTTGGAATGGAGGAAGAGGTAAGGTATTTTACTACCATCTATTTTAGGCTAATCACTTTTTCTTTCATAAGGTGGTGAGAGCCCAGGAGCCATCACATGTGGAATTAAACTCCAGTCCATTTGGAGGAAGTAAAAAATACCCAACATACCAAGAACATTTAATCCCTCCCACTTCCCAGGTCACCTCAGTTTTATTTGCCTCCATAGAAGAAGGTAAAAACCCAAGTGCTTTTCAGGGGTTCTCAGATCTATGTGAGACACATTATCCCCTTCAGAGAGTTGGGAATAGGAAAATGGGATGTACAGGAGTAAACTGGCAGTGATAGTAATTCTCCCTTGGGAGTTTGTCACTGGCCTGCCTCAGGTGTTGCTGGGAATTAGCCTTCAGCCTCTTCCTGTTGACCTCTTGATGTGCTCCTGCTTCAGATCTAACCAGGATGGGCTATTGTGCTGGACGCAGGTTTACTGCAGCTGGGTAAGAAAGGTGGAGCGAGTTCTAACAGGTAGGTGAAGAGGAGCATTCACATAGCCCACAGGCAATTGGTATTTATATTGTTAATTTTACACCAAGCCTGAGGACAATACACACATAGGTTCTTTTTTCCTCTGACAGGTTTAGCACATATTTATGATGGATTATCTGCACAATTTGCTGCAAGAAGTTTTCCTTACTCTGGGAATTCCAAAAACCTGTTCCTACAGAAGAAAATATCAGTTAAACAACTAGATTTGTTATTTAAGCCTCCTAAAACTTTGGAGTTTTTTTTTCTGAGTTCAATAATGTTGGAATTTTGGGAATTTATTCCCAAATTGAATGAAGCTATTGCTACATTTTCTAAAAGTACTACTATCCCCTTAGAGAACAATGCATATTTTAATGACTCCATGGATATAAAACTAGAGGCTTTTCCTAGGAAAGCTTTTCATCAAGCAGATTTTTTTATTCAGGCCAGCAATCAGTGTAGCGGGTGCTATCACTTTGTGGTGTGACACCTTATCAGAGATGGTTTCTCTTCAGCAACCTCGGCGTTAAAAGACAAGAAGTGAGCGTAGAGCAAAATTGAGCTCCACACTTCACTTCAATACCAGCGCTGCTTAAGTCAGTGGTGAGCTGCTCGTACATGCTCGTGCACGATTTCCCCATAGACTTCAATGGGGAGAGCCGGCTGAGAAAAAGTCTAACACCTGTAAAAAAGCAGCGTAAAACTCAGTAATGCAGCCCCATTGATTCCTATGGGGAAACACATTTTATGTTTACACCTAACACCCTAGCATGAACCCCAAGTCTAAACACCCCTAATCTTACACTTATTAACCCCTAATCTGCCGCCCCTAACATCGCCAACACCTGCATTATATTTATTAACCCCTAATCTGCCGCTCCGGACACCGCCGCCACCTACATTATATGCTCACATAAAAACAGCAACTTCTTGGGAGTTCCAGTGTGCGTGAAGAAACAGCATGAATAAGAGTCGTTAGACACGAAACGTCACTTTTTCTATATCTGTATAATAAAGAAACATAAGAATATACAGTGCTGTGGACAATTGTTCTAGCCACCTACATTATACTTATGAACCCCTAATCTGCTGCCCCCAACATTGCCGACACCTCCATTATATTTATTAACCCCTAATCTGCCACCCCCAATGTCGCTGCAACCTTCCTACACTTATTAACCCCTAATCTGCCACCCCCAACGTCGCCGCCACTATATTAAATTTATTAACCCCTAAACCTAAGTCTAACCCTAACACCCCCTAACTTAAATATAATTTAAATCTAAATAAAATTACTATCATTAACTAAATTATTCCTATTTAAAACTAAATACTTACCTGTAAAATAAACCCTATGCAAGCTACAATATAACTAATAGTTACATTGTATCTATCTTAGGGTTTATTTTTATTTTACAGGCAAGTTTGTATTTATTTTAACTAGGTAGAATAGTTATTAAATGGTTATTAACTATTTAATAACTACCTAGCTAAAATAAAGACAAATTTACCTGTAAAATAAAACCTAACCTACGTTACAATAACACCTAACCTTACACTATAATTAAATAAATTCCCTACATTAAATACAATTAAATAAATTAAATTAGCTAGATCACAAAAAAACACTAAAATACAATTAAATAAATTAAATTAGCTAGATCACAAAAAAACACTAAATTACAGAAAATAAAAAACAAATGACAGAGCTTTAAACTAATTACACCTAATCTAATAGCCCTATCAAAATAAAAAAGCCCCCCCAAAATAAAAAAAAACCCTAGCCTAATCTACCAATAGCCCTTAAAAGGGCCTTTTGCGGGGCATTGCCCCAAAGAAATCAGCTCTTTTTCCTGTAAAAAAAATACAAACACCCCCCCAACAGTAAAACCCACCTCCCACACAACCAACCCCCCAAATAAAATACTAACTAAAAAAACCTAAGCTCCCCATTGCCCTGAAAAGGGCATTTAGCTCTATTGCGGCCCAAAGTCCCTAATCTAAAAAATAAACCCACCCAATACACCCTTAAAAAAATCCTAACACTAACCCCCGAAGATTCACTTACCGGGAGAAGTCTTCATCCAAGCAGCAAGATGTCCTCAATGAAGCCGGCAGAAGTGGTCCTCCAGACGGGCAGAAGTGATCCTCCAGATGGGCAGAAGTCTTCATCCAGACGGCATCTTCTATCTTCATCCTTCCGGCGCGGAGCGGGTCCATCTTCAAGACATCCGACGTGGAGCATCCTCTTCAAACGATGGCTTCTTCGTAGTGAATATCACTTTAAGTGACGTCATCCAAGATGGCGTCCCTTAGATTCTGATTGGCTGATAGAATTCTATCAGCCAATCGGAATTAAGGTAGAAAAAATCCTTTTGGCTGATGCAATATAACTAATAAGCTTAGGTTTTATTTTTATTTCAGAGGTAAGTTTGTATTTATTTTAACTAGGTAGACTAGTTAGTAAATAGTTATTAACTATTTACTAACTACCTAGTTAAAACCTAACATTACAAAAAAAACAACTAACATTACAAAAAATAAAAAAACACTAAAATTACAAAAATTAAAAAACTACCATTACAAAAAATAACAAACAAAATTATCCAAAACAATAAAAAATATTCCTATTCTAATATCCTGTTTAAAAAAAAAAAAAAAAAAAACCCAAAATAAAAAATCATAATCTATAATAAATTACCATGGGCCCTTAAAAGGGCCTTTTGTAGGGCATTGCCCTAAAGAAATCAGCTCTTTTGCTACAAAAGAAAAACAAACACTAACAGTATACAAACCCCCACCCCCCAAACCCACAAAATAAAAATAATGTTAAACCTGATCTACCAATTGCCCCGAAAAGGGCATTTGTATGGGCATTGCCCTTAAAAGGGCATTCAGCTCTTTTGCTGCCCATTAAAAATAAAAAAATGTCTATTCTAAAAAAAAAAGACCCCAAAAAGAAAAAAAATTTTTACACAAAATAACAAACGAAATAATAAAAATTATTCCTATTCTAATGCCCCGTTTAAAAAAAAAAAAAAAAACACCCCAAAATAAAAGAACCCTAATCTATAATAAACTACCAATAGCCATTAAAAGGGCCTTTTGTAGGGATTTGCCCTAAAGAAATCAGCTCCTTTTCTAAAAAATAAAAACAAACACCCCCTAACATTACAAACCCCCAAAATAAAAAAAATCTAACTAAAAAAACCTAATCTACCCATTGCCCCTGAAAAGGGCATTTGTATGGGCATTGCCCTAAAAAGGACATTCACCTCTTTTAAGACAAGCCCAAACCCTAATCTAAAAAAAAAAACACCCAAAAAAACCTTAAAAAATCCTAACACTAACCCTTCTTTAGGTACTCACAGTTGCTGAAGTCCGGATTTAACGATCTTCATCCCAGCGGCTCCATCTTCATTCAGGCGGCTCCATCTTCATCCATCCAGGGACCGGCATCTTCTTCATCCCTGCGGAGGCGGAGTGAATCAGCTAATAGAAATGAGAGCTGCTTAAATCCTTTTGGCTGATTTAAATTTTTCAGCCAATAGGAATGCAATGGTACCCCCAGTATAAAAGGGGTAACTTGCATTTGAATCCTCAGTGTGCGGCAGACTATCGCATGAAGATCAATGGAACTCTACCTGGACCTCCGCCTCCGCGCATCGACTGCTCCACCTCCGCAGGGATGAAGAAGATGCCGGGCCCTTAATAGATGAAGTTGGCGCCACTGGGATGAAGATCGTTCAAGCCGGACTTCAGCAACTGTGAGTAGCTAAAGAGGGGTTAGTGTTAGGTTTTTTAAGGGTTTTTTGGAGTGGTTTTTTTTTTTAGATTAGGGCTATTGGGCAATTCTAAAAGAACTGAATGCCATTTTAAGGGCAATGCCCATACAAATGCCAGGGCAATGGGTAGCTTAGTTTTTTTTTAAGAGTTAGGTTTTTTATTTTGGGGGTTGGTTGGGTGGTGGGTTTTACTGTTGTGGGGTCTTTGTATTTTTTCAGGAAAAAGAGGTAATTTATTTATTATAGTGTGGGCAATATTGGGGTGCTGGGGGAATAGGGGTTAATAACTTTAATATAGTTGCGAAGATGGCGAGGAGCGGTGGAATAGGGGTTAATAACTTTAAAATAGCATTTGCGATGCGGGAGGGCCTTGGTTTAGGGGTTAATAGGTAGTTTATGGGTGTTAGTGTACTTTATAACACTTTAGTTATGAGTTTTGTGTAACAGCTTTATTGCGTAAAACTCATAACTACTGCTCTCAGATGGCGGTACATATCTTGTCGGCAAAGGCTGTAACGCAAGTTTTTTAGCCTCACCGCAAAACGCATAAAGGCAGCGCTATGGAGATCTCATAAAAAAATTTAATTTTTTTGAGAGCCGGACTGACTGCGTTACAGGCTAAAAGGCTTGCGGTACAGCTATACCGACAAGACTCGTAATGGCTGCGTTGCTGTTTTTATGCTGAAATGGACATTTTTTCAGCGTTAAAACACGAACATACAACTCGTAATCTACCCGAGTGTCTGGTGCTAAGGGTGCTTTTTTAACTCAGGACAAAAAGTTCAAAGACAAAACTAGATTTGCTTATCGTTTTCTTTCTTTTCACTGGTCCAGTAACAGAAATCTTCCTCATCTGGCCAGAAAGCTGAGGCTTCCAAGCCTCATTAGAAGCCAGAGAGTACATGGGACAAATTCAAGCACTTTACTCTGTGTCAAAATCAGAATGAAGGTGCGACCCCTAAACAAGGCTTAGCTCTGTTAGGGGGCAGATAGAGCCTTTTTTCAGTCAGCTTAGTCACAATATGGGGCCCGATCCGATATGCAACGTTGCCCACGAAAGCCGGCGACGCCAAATTTTGCGTGGGTTTGGTATCCTATATATGGCGTAACCTAGAAGTTACGCGCGTATATTTCTGCCTTCGCCCGTAGTTTTTTGGCCCATAGACAGGTATACTAAACCCGCGCAGTTTGGTATCCAATATACAGCGTAAGGACTTACGTCACGTGGCGAAAATGGAGAAATCTTACTCCATTTTCACCTCGCCACAAATTGCAGGCGTAGTAAGCTTTACGCTGAGTATTGGAGCCCCGTAACTCCCTAAACTACCTGCAAAATAAAACCTAACACCTAACGCATGCGCAATGTCTATCTACCTGTCAACCGCAATCCCTAATAAAGTGTTTAACCCCTAAACCGCCGCTCCCGGACCCCGCCGCCAGCTACATTAAATGTCTAACCCCCTAATGTGAGCCCCCTACCCCGCCGCCACCTATCTTAAAAGTATTAACCCCTAATCTAATCCCCCTACCCCGCCGCCACCTATCTTAAAAGTATTAACCCCTAATCTAATCCCCCTACCCCGCCGCCACCTATATTAAGATGATTAACCACTAAACCTAAGTCTAACCCTAACACCCCCTAACGTAATTATTATTAAAATAAATCTAAATAATATTAATAATATTAACTAAATTATTCCTATTTAAATCTAAATACTTACCTATAAAATAAACCCTAAGATAATTAATAATTACATTGTAGCTATTTTAGGGTTTATATTTATTTTACAGGTAACTTGGTATTTATTTTAACTAAGTACAATAGCTATTAAATAGTTAATAACTATTTAATAGCTACCTAGTTAAAAAAATTACCAAATTACCTGTAAAATAAATCCTAACCTAAGTTACAAATACACCTACACTATCTCTAAATTAATTAAATAAACTACAATTATCTAAACTAAAATATAATTAAATACACTAAACTAAATTACAAAAAAAAAACCACTAAATTACAAAAAAAAAAAGATTAGAAGAATTTTAAGCTAATTACACCTAATCTAAGCCCCCTAATAAAATAACAAAGCCCCCCAAAATAAAAAAATGTCCCTACCCTAAACTAAATTACAAAAAGTAATCAGCTCTATTACCAGCCTTTAAAAGGGCCTTTTGTGGGGCATTGCCCCAAATTAATCAGCTCTTTTACCTGTAAAAAAAAAAAGAACAACCCCCCCATTACAACCCACCACCCACACACCCCTACTCTAAAACCCACCCTATCCCCCCTTAAAAAACCTAAGTCTAACCCCCAAGTGGTCCTTACCTGTCCTGAAGACTGGCGGAGAAGGTCCTGTTCCAGGCGGAGAAGTCTTCTTCCAGGCGGCGACCTCTTCTTCCAGGAACCAGCCGGCACGGAGCGGAGGAGTTGAAGACCGATGACCGCGGAGCTGAAGACCGTCCTCTCTGGAACTGAAGACCGGCGATGCAGGAACTGAAGATCGGCGACGCTGGAACTGAAGACCGGAGCCATGGAGCGTGGAGGATCCTCTTCATACGATCGCCGCCGTACACTGAATAGGAATTCAAGGTACGTGATTAAAAATGGCGTCCCTTGAATTCCTATTGGCTGATTTGAGCCTTCAAATTCAAATCAGCCAATCGGATGAAAGCTACTTTAATTCTATTGGCTGATTTGAATAGCCAATAGAATAAGAGCTATTGTAATTCTCTTCTCTATTCTAATCAGCCAATAGAATTACAGTAGCTCTTATTCTCATGTTAAGAAAAATTGAAAAGAGGGATCATTCCTGTTCTAGAATTGGAAAGAACCCAAGGGTTTAATTCAAATCTGTTCATAGTTTCAAATAAGGAGGGAACTTACAGACTATTCTAGATCTCAAGTTTTTCAAACTTTTTCGGGTAACCACGTTCAAGATGGAGGTGATTTGGACATCTTACCCTTGGTACAAGAGGGTTAATTAATTACCACCATAGACTTGAAAGACACCAGTCTATGGCCCCTATTTAAGAAAGTCTGGCGGACCTGATCTGACAGTGCGGATCAGGTCCGCCAGACCTCGCTGAATACGGCGAGCAATACGCTCGCTGTATTCAGCATTGCACCAGCAGCTCACAAGAGCTGCTGGTGCAATGCCGCCCCCTGCAGACTCGCGGCCAATGGGCCGCCAGCAGGGGAGTGTCAATCAACCTGATCTTAATCGATCGGCTTGATTTCCGGCGATGTCTGTCCGCCTGCTCAGAGCAGGTGGACAGGTGATGGAGCAGCGGTCTTTGTGACCGCTGCTTCATAACTGCTGTTTCTGGCGAGCCTGCAGGCTCCATTCGGAGCTTGATAGATAGGGCCTATGATTAAGCGCCATCATGTCTATTAAACTTTTTATCTTTTGGATTACAATAAAGCTGATGCTGCTTTTATATATATGTGCACATCTGTGTAGTGCCTGCCTTTTTAATCTTGTATTTCTCTATTCACAAAAATTATTTTCGTTATCTAAGGTTTGTCTTCCTAGACAAACGTTTAGAGTTTGTTGCTCTACCTTTCAAGTTGGATACAGTTCTAAGAACCTTCACAAAAGTTCTGGGAGCTATGCTAGCAGTGTTAGGGTCAGTAACGTATGGTGTGAATAGGACACATTACATGATACCTATGCTTGAGAAAATGCTTCAATGCAAAATTAAATTATAATCATTATTTTAGTTAGCTACATAGCAAGCTGCTATCTTTAAATCTCAGGGTACTACATACATACTAAGGGTGGTACAAATACACAACTGATTATATAATTTCTGGGTGGTCCTAAGCACCACTGAGCAGAAAACAAACATCTGGCAGGTCAGGTATGGCCCCTGGGCATAGTTTAGGCAGCCCTGCTCTAAGTCCAGGGTTCTTCAGTTCCACTACTTAGCAGCCACTAACTGTCGGAAATGTACCTAATTCCACAACGGGCTCCTGCCACCACATAGAAGAACGCCAAGGTCTATTTTCTGCTGCTACTATCCCTAGGTGCATGGTGCTACACGCTGCTCTAATTTAAAGGGGCAACAACTAATTTTAGGAACTCCTACCTATGTGGTCACAGGTGTGGGAATTCTTATATAAACCTTCTCAGCCTATCGCTCTGGGCTGAGTTATTGAGGAGTTTTCCTCATGCTTACCTGCCCTCCTGTTCGTTTTCTCACTTATACTAGTATCCCGTGACATCCTGCTGAGTCTCCTGTACCTTTCTGTACCAGTGACAGCTTACCTGTATCCCGCTGTAACTGCTGCACTCACCTGGTATCCTGTGACTCTCTCACCAATAGTACACACTGGGTATCCTGCTTTACCTGCTGCACTCACCTAGTATCCTGTGACAACCTACTGAGTCTCCTGTACCTTTCTGTACCAGTGACAGCTTACCTGTATCCCGTTGTACCTGCTGCACTAACCTGGTATCCTGTGACAGCCTACTGAGTATCCTGTATCCTGCTGTACCTGCTGCACTCACCTGGTATCCTGTGACAGCCTACTGAGTCTCCTGTATCCTGCTGTACTAGTGGCAGCTTACCTGTATCCCGTTGCACCTGCTGCACTCACCTGGTATCCTGTAACAGCCTGCTGAGTCTCCTGTATCCCATTGCACCTGCTGCACTCACCTGGTATCCTGTGACAGCCTACTGAGTCTCCTGTATCCTGCTGTACCAGTGACAGCTTACCTGTATCCCGTTGCACCTGCTGCACTCACCTGGTATCCTGTGACAGCCTACTGAGTCTCCTGTATCCTGCTGTACCAGTGACAGCTTACCTGTATCCCGTTGCACCTGCTGCACTTACCTGGTATCCTGTGACAGCCTACTGAGTCTCCTGTATCCTGCTGTACTAGTGGCAGCTTACCTGTATCCTGTTGCACCTGCTGCACTCACCTGGTATCCTGTGACAGCCTACTGAGTCTCCTGTATCCTGCTGTACTAGTGGCAGCTTACCTGTATCCCGCTGCACCTGCTGCAGTCACCTGGTATCCTGTGACAGCCTACTGAGTCTCTTGTATACTTTTATGACAGTGGCCACTTATCTGTATCCTGCTGCACTCACCTGGTATCTCATGATTGTCTCACCAACATTACCCACTGAGTATCCTGTGCCTACGGAGTCTTCTGAATCCTGCTGTACCCAATGCACCCACCTGATATGCCGTGACCGCTGAGTCTCCTGTATCCCGCTGCTGAGTCTCCTGTGCTTACTGTACCAGTGGCAGCTTACCTGAATCCTGTTGTTACTACTGCATCTATCTGGTATTTTGTGCCAGCCAGTCCACCTATACCTGCTGGGCATTGCCCCTGCTTTCCCCCTTGGTATCTGTTTGCTGGACTGGTCTCACGGTACCTGACCTTTGGCCTGTTCCTGGACTCTGCTCTTGTTTTACCCTTAGTTTTTGTTTCTCTTGCTTTATTAAAACTTTTTAAAAGACTTTTGAATCCTGTACGTCTATTGCTGCAGATTGAATTCTACTCACTCTAACCCTCACAGTAACAGACCAGTGCATCAGGAGCACCCTGGCTGAGAACAAGTTAAAAGGGACATGAAACTCATAATTTTACTTTCATGTTCAGAACATGCAATTTTAAAAGACTTTACTTTTACTGTCAAATGTACTTCCTTTGTTGTGTTTGTTCCTGTGTGTGTGTAAGCAAGAGTGTGTGTTTGTTCCTGTGTGTGTTTAAGCAAGAGTGTGTGTTTGTTCCTGTATGTGTGAGCATGAGTGTGTGCTTGTTCCTGTGTGTGTGAGCATGAGTGTGTGCTTGTTCCTGTGTGTGTGCGTGTGTGTAAGCAAGAGTGTGTATTTGTTCCCTTTATGTGTGAGCAAGAGTGTGTGTTTGTTCCTGTGTGTGAGTGTTTGTTCCTGTGTGTGAGTGTGTGTGTGTTTGTTCCTGTGTGTGTGTGTGTGTGTGTGTGTAAGCAAGAGTGTGTATTTGTTCCTGTATGTGTGAGCAAGAGTGTGTATTTGTTCCTGTATGTGTGAGCAAGAATGTGTGTTTGTTCCTGTGTGTGAGTGTGTGTGTTTGTTCCTGTGTGTGAGTAAGTGTGTGTTTGTTCCTGTGTGTGAGCAAGACTGTGAGTTTGTTCCTGTGTGTGAGCAAGACTGTAAGTTTGTTCCTGTGTGTGAGCAAGAGTGTGTGTTTGTGCGTATGTGTGAGTAAGTTTATGCTTTGTGGGTGTTGTAAGGAACATATATTGCAGAACTGCGTTGCAGGGTTTAGATTGGGATTTTTTTTATAAAGGAACTATTACATTAACCTGTGTGCCTAAGACACCTGGGGCCTGACTAAGTAGAGTAAGAGGATAACAAGGGACTACAAGGGCTGTGTATATGATCTAATATGTAATTTCGGCATAAATTGGGTATGAAGAATATTCAGGGGTTATGCCCTTGATCTGAACTCAAATTTGAATACATAGGTGGCATGATGGGTCCAAAGAGACTATGCATCTGACCTCAGGTCTCATTGGGCACAGAGCTGACATAAAGTGTCAGGCTGCAAGATTCAAACAATTAATATTAGGTCTTATCTGGGCATATAGCAGCAATAAAGGGGGCTAATGAGGCCATACATCTGTTCAGATATTTAATTTAGGCTGTGGGGCCATATATCTGACCTGATCTCTCATTAGAGCAAACAGTTTAGCTAATGGGGTCAATTTTTCAAGCTCCCTAAGGCTCGCCGGAAACAGAAGTTATGAAGCAGCGATCTAAAGACCGCTGCTCCATAACTTGTCCGCCTGCTCTGAGGCAACGGACAGAAATTAACCCGATCGAATACGATCGGGTTGATTGACACCCCCTGCTAGCGGCCGAATCTGCAGGGGGCGGTATTGCACCAGTAGTTCACAAGAACTGCTGGTGCAATGATAAATGCTGAGAGCGTATGCTGTCGGCATTTATCGATGTGCACTATATCGGATCATGTCCGCTCGCACCATAGCATATAGGCCCCATAGTCTCTTTTAAATGTATATTTTGCACAAATGGGGCTACAGGGGCATGAAAAAGGATGAAATAGCATGCATGTGATCTTAACTATTGCTTTCACATATAACTGGCAAAACATTGCTACTATTTTGGTAATCAAATATTATTTCATGTATGTATCTTAGTGTGTTTGATTAAAACCATGTACTATGTGGTTGTAGGTTAGGGACCCAGGGAGGTAGAGACCTTAGTGTGGCCCTGGGACTATCACCCTTTAGCTAAACACTGTAACTCTACCATGTTTCTTTTAGTCTAGCTGTGTGCTTGCAAGAGAGTGCCAGACTTTCTATCTTTTTTCATAAATATATGTAAATGAAATGTTTTATCATCATATTGCAGCCCTAGTTTCCGTATCATATTTCTCAATCCCTGTCTTATATCTAAGCATCAGCACTAGAGTCACTCTTTTGACACTAATGAGCTACCATGTTTAAAATTATATGCAGATCATGGGACTAATTTATCAATGTCTGTCAGCACTGTCGGCATTTAACATTGTACAAGCAGTTCTGGTGAACTGCTTGTGCAATGCCGCCCCCTGCAGATTCGCGGACAATTACAGGGGGTGTCAATCAACCCGATCGTACACGATCAGGCGAATTGCTGTCCACGGTCTCAGAGGCAGCGTATGAGTTATAGAGCAGCGGTCTTAAGACTGCCGCTTCTTAACACCTTTTTCCAGCGAGCCTGTAGGCTCGCGTGGAAACAGCAGCATTAGGCTGAATACGGGATTTCATAAATCGACCCCCATGAGTGCAACAAGCAACTCTGTCTGTTTCACTTGTTGCCACTATTATTATTATACTTTGGGCAGTTTATTTTTCTAATATTCTAGAAGCCCTAGAGGCATATTTAAGAAATGTCTTGCGGACCTGATCCAACAGTGCGGATGAGGTCCTCAAGACATCGCTGAATGTGGAGAGCAATACGCTCTCCGCATTTAACATTGCACCAGCAGCTCACAAGACCTGCTGGTGCAACGCTGCCCCCTGCAGACTCGCGGTTGAGATTCCTGTCCGCCTGCTCAGAGCAGACGGACAGGGTTATGGAGCAGCGGTCTTTGTGACCGCTGCTTCATAACTGCTGTTTCTGGCGAGTCTGAAGACTCGCCAGAAACGCGGGCCGCCAAGCTTCTTTTGGAGCTTGATAGATAGGCCCCCTAGTGTCCAGGACTTATCACTAACCATCTGTGGATTTCAGGCAATCAACTCCTGAACTGCCAGACCCCACTCCACCATATCTATTGCCCTAAACACCAGATCACCAACTTGATAAACTATTTAGCTGCTAGATCTGTTACAGTCATTATTCTTTACACTGACAACCCTTCTCTGCTATTAATCCCTAACATTTAGACCCCAAACACTTTTAGCCCCTATATTTACAGACTTCTCACTGCTATTCACCCCCTGACCTCTAAACCTCCTAATTTCAAAGGACACAACCACCGCAAGGAAACCCCACCTCAAGGACCCCCCCCCCCACACACACACACACACATGAAATACAACCTAACCACTAAAAACTTTTCCCAAAAAATACCCTAAAAAAAAAAAAAAATCTGCATGAGAAGCCTCCACCCAAATGTACTTATACAATTATTTAGCCATCTGGTCCTCTCCTACACAACAGCAGGGTACTCTGGCCAACACTGTCTGTTATTTATGGCTTTTTTTGTGACAAAAAAGTTACAAATATCAGCCAATCACTGTGCATCATGTAGAAGTGTCAGGGTGCTGCATTACACGTAAGGCACTCTAGTCTTTCTAGGGGAGTGGAAACATTACAGTGAAAACATGCAAAATAAATAAAGTGCATTGAAAAGATTTTTTTTTTTTAAATTATACATAATTAAACATTTTAAAGGGACATGATACTCAAATATGAAGCACTTGGAAGTGATGCACTTGGAAGTGATGCAGCATAATTGTTAAAAGCTTACTAGAAATTATTATCTAAATAGCTCTATATAAAAAAGGAACATATTTTACCCCAAAATATCCTTGGTACCCACATTCCTTTGTAAACAGACTTTAAGCAACCAATCAGGATACTAGTCCAAGGTGTTGTAAGGGAACATGCATCTGACACAGTCATCTTATTTACCTCCTTGATATAAGGAAGTTAACTATGAAATTCCATGTGATTTCATTGAAATCTCATGAGATCACAGTAAAATAAATTAAGACTTTAGCACTGATAAAGCTGATTGGCTGTTTTTGTTGTGTTTTTTTTTCAACATGCAGCTGACAGTAGCTGAAGAATAATTGTCCACAGAGCACTTACTATTGTTATCTTAAGGAATTTTGAGGTAAAATATGTAGAGATGTTCAGGTGATATTTTCTTGTTAACTGTTTATAGTTATGTTGCATCACTTTCATGTGATTTAGCATATGGGTATTATGTCCCTTTAATGCAAATTACATTTTGAGTTTAATGCAAAACCAATTCACAAAATAAACAAATATTCTGCAAGCTTTAAAAAGATGAAACAGTATTCATTTGCAATAATGCGTCATATGGCTTTGCCTTTTACTCTTTATATGTGATCTGCCTTTATGTATTCAGTACAGTAGATCAAAACAGATATTTCAGAGACTTTGCAATAAATATATAGTTCAGCTAGATTCTTCCTTCAGAAAGTCACAGTTTAAGTTTATTCATATATTTGGTCTGTCAAACTATTTTGTTTATTTTTAAAGAACTCCCGTTTGATGCATTTGATTTATGGCTTGTTTTAGTTAGAGATAATCTATCTTTGGTTACATTTAATCTTTTATAATACAGTCAACCGAATAATATCAGAACACTGAATACAAAGGGCACACATATGGAGTTTAAGTTTTAAAAGTGAATTTCAAAGCAGACTTGTTTCTTTTGAATGAATATACAGAAGGCACATTAATATTTGAAATATAAATGCTGTTGTAAATCATAATATTATGTAAATAACTGGTTGCCATGGGAAATTTAAATATATACAACTCTCCCTCTAAATTCACTCTGCATTCACTTACTTTTTTTTAAATGTAAAAGGAATTTTAACAAATGTTTAAAGGGACACTGAACCCAAATTTTGTTCTCCCATGATTCAGATAGAGCATGCAATTTTAAGCAACATTCTAATTTACTCCTATTATACATTTTTCGTCATTCTCTTAATATCTTTGTTTGAAAAAGCAGGAATGTAAGCTTATGAGCCGGCCCATCTTTGATTCAGCACCTGGGTACAGCTTGCTGATTAGTGGCTGTATTTATCCACCAATCAGCAAGCGCTACCCAGGTGCCAAAACAAATATGGGCCGGCTCATAAACTTATACATTCCTGCTTTTTCAAATAAAGATACCAAGAGAACAAAGAAAAAATAATAATAGGAGTAAATTAGGGAAAAAAATTGGGTTTAGTATCCCTTTAATGTATAATATTAGAAATACTAATGCATCTAGTGTTTTTTAGAGGCCTTTATAATGGTAGAACATCATGTGATTAAATAGGTTACTTTATTACTTATGCACTAATCTGGTAAACCTGTTTTGACAAAATTTGTCAAATTGATTTATTGCTATAATCCATATAGTCATTTCATGATCTTATGGCTGATTGAGCAATATATTAGACTTATAAAATGAACATGGATGAATAAATATTTCATGAAAACAATGTAAGTTGCTAAATATCAGTCAATGCTACACAGCTCAATTATATGTTTGTCAAATTGTGGGTTGGCTCCGCTGCATCAATGGGGGAAATCAAAAAAATACAGTCATGAAGATAAATTATTGGTCTGATTATACAATGAAACAGTTTAAGCTATTGTTTCTATGTAAATAAAATATGATCACTGTTTTCAAAAAGTTAAAGGAACCTAATAGATCTGATATAGGAGACAAGACTACATGTATCTATGCCTACAACAATAAATACAGTATGTAAGGGCAATTTTATCCTTTGCTTGAATACTCAAAGAGTTAAAATAGTGGTTACAAAACAACTGATGACACCAAGAAGGTCAAATAATATGAAGTACAAGTTGGTCTTTGGCGAGTTTTGTGAAAAATAATACACAGCCTACTTGGCAGAGTATATTAACAAAAAATAGATGGGAACATTCCTTGTGGAAGATGCAATGTAAAGGGATTATATTGCGATAGATACAAGCTGTATTCAGCATAGAGTTAACGGGACAGTCTAGTCAAAATTAAACTTTCAGGATTCAGATAGAGCAATTTTAAACAACTTTCAAATTTGCTTTGTTTTCTTAGTATTCTTTGTTGAAAGCTAAACCCAGATAGGCTCATATGCTAATTTCTAAGCCCTTGAAGGCCGTTTCTTATCTCAGTGCATTTTGACAGTTTTTCACAGCTGTACAGCGCTAGTTCATGTGTGCCATATATATGTTAGCAATCACACTCCTATCAATCTGAGGCAGCCTGTACATGCTGGAATGTGTGACATCTCAGCATGTACTGGTGTCTGGGCATGATTAGAGTGTGATTGTTGTTAGCAATCACACACCTATCACTCTGAGGCAGCCTGTACATGCTGGGATGTGTGACATCTCAGCATGTACTGGTGTCTGGGCATGATTAGAGTGTGATTGTTGTTAGCAATCACACTCCTATCACTCTGAGGCAGCCTGTACATGCTGGGATGTGTGACATCTCAGCATGTACTGGTGTCTGGGCATGATTAGAGTGTGATTGTTGTTAGCAATCACACTCCTATCACTCTGAGGCAGCCTGTACATGCTAGGACGTGTGGCATCTCAGCATGTACTGGTGTCTGGACATGATTAGAGTGTGATTGTTGTTAGCAATCACACTCCTATCACTCTGAGGCAGCCTGTACATGCTGGGATGTGTGACATCTCAGCATGTACTGGTGTCTGGGCATGATTAGAGTGTGATTGTTGTTAGCAATCACACTCCTATCACTCTGAGGCAGCCTGTACATGCTGGGACGTGTGACATCCCAGCATGTGCAGGGCTTTTACTAAAAATGGGAAGGTGGACAGGATGGGGTGGGGTTATGTGGGTTAACTGGTGGCGAGTAACTTTTAAGGCCTGGCCAGAGGCAGACTGACATCTCATGAGGCTCCCTTGTGCCTCATGCATACACTGGCTGCCAGGCATGATAGGCGTGTGATTCTAACAGCAATCACAGCAGGCAGTCTGTGAGACTACTTGCAATGCACTTTAGCCTTAGTAAATAGCAAGCAGTCCCACAGTCTGCCTGCTAGGTGCACATTGGCTGAATAGCCATTAGAAGGGATGCAAATCTCCTCCGAGATGCACTCCCCTTTGTAACTAAATAAGCAGCGCTTGTCTTAGTTAGGAGTTCTGCGGGCCAGGTTCAGCAGCATTGCACAGGCTGACAAACACCCATGGTAACATGGTGCCTGGGATTTGTGGAGCCCTGTTATAGGAAAAGAGAATGTCTCTTTTCTTAGGCCTAGATTTGGAGTTTTGTCGGTAACGACCCGCATAGCTAACGCCGGCTTTTTTCTGGCCGCACCATAAAAATAACTCTGGCATTGAGAGTCCACATAAAGGCTGCGTTAGGCTCCAAAAAAGGAGCGTAGAGCATATTTAACGCAGCTTCAACTCTCGATACCAGAGTTGCTTACGCAAGCGGCCAGCCTCAAAAACGTGCTCGTGCACGATTCTCCCATAGAAAACAATGGGGCTGTTTGAGCTGAAAAAAAACCTAACACCTGGAAAAAAGCCGCGTTCAGCTCCTAACACAGCCCCATTGTTTGCTATGGGGAAACACTTCCTACGTCTGCACCTAACACCCTAACATGTACCCCGAGTCTAAACACCCCTAACCTTACACTTATTAACCCCTAATCTTCCGCCCCCGCTATCGCTGACCCCTGCATATTATTATTAACCCCTAATCTGCCGCTCCGTAAACCGCCGCTACTTACAATATCCCTATGTACCCCTAATCTGCTGCCCCTAACATCGCCAACCCCTATATTATATTTATTAACCCCTAATCTGCCCCCCACAACGTCGCCTCCACCTGCCTACACTTATTAACCCCTAATCTGCCGAGCGGACCTGAGCGCTACTATAATAAAATTATTAACCCCTAATCCGCCTCACTAACCCTATAATAAATAGTATTAACCCCTAATCTGCCCTCCCTAACATCGCCGACACCTAACT
This sequence comes from Bombina bombina, assembly GCF_027579735.1. NCBI lineage: Eukaryota > Metazoa > Chordata > Amphibia > Anura > Bombinatoridae > Bombina > Bombina bombina. The sequence continues at coordinate 114,059,304 of NC_069507.1, forward strand.
TCAATTATTAACCCCTAATCTGCCGACCGGAGCTCACCGCTATTCTAATAAATGTATTAACCCCTAAAGCTAAGTCTAACCCTAACACTAACACCCCCCTAAGTTAAATATAATTTACATCTAACGAAATTAATTAACTCTTATTAAATAAATTATTCCTATTTAAAGCTAAATACTTACCTGTAAAATAAATCCTAATATAGCTGCAATATAAATTATAATTACATTGTAGCTATTTTAGGATTAATATTTATTTTACAGGCAACTTTGTAATTGTTTTAACCAGGTACAATAGCTATTAAATAGTTAAGAACTATTTAATAGTTACCTAGTTAAAATAATTACAAAATTACCTGTCAAATAAATCCTAACCTAAGTTACAATTAAACCTAACACTATACTATCATTAAATTAATTAAATAAAATACCTACAATTACCTACAATTAAACCTAACACTACACTATCAATACATTAATTAAATACAATACCTACAAATAACTACAATGAAATAAACTAACTAAAGTACAAAAAATAAAAAAGAACTAAGTTACAAAAAATAAAAAAATATCTACAAACATAAGAAAAATATTACAACAATTTTAAACTAATTACACCTACTCTAAGCCCCCTAATAAAACAACAAAGCCCCCCAAAATAAAAAATGCCCTACCCTATTCTAAATTACTAAAGTTAAAAGCTCTTTTACCTTACCAGCCCTGAACAGGGCCCTTTGCGGGGCATGCCCCAAGAAGTTCAGCTCTTTTGCCTGTAAAAAAAGCATACAATACCCCCCCCAACATTACAACCCACCACCCACATACCCCTAATCTAACCCAAACCCCCCTTAAATAAACCTAACACTAAGCCCCTGAAGATCTTCCTACCTTGTCATCACCATACCAGGTTCACCGATCGGTCCTGAAGAGCTCCTCCGATGTCCTGATCCAAGCCCAAGCGGGGGGCTGAAGATGTCCATGATCCGGTAGAAGTCTTCATCCAAGCGGGGCAGAAGAAGTCTTCCATCTGATTGAAGTCTTCATCCAGGCGGCATCTTCTATCGACATCCATCTGGAACGGAGCGGCAGCATCCTGAAGACCTCCGACGCGGAACATCCATCCTGGCCGACGACTGAACGACGAATGACAGTTCCTTTAAATGACGTCATCCAAGATGGCGTCCCTCGAATTCCGATTGGCTGATAGGATTCTATCAGCCAATCGGAATTAAGGTAGGAATATTCTGATTGGCTGATGGAATCAGCCAATCAGAATCAAGTTCAATCCGATTGGCTGATCAAATCAGCCAATCAGATTGAGCTTGCATTCTATTTGCTGTTCCGATCAGCCAATAGAATGCGAGCTAAATCTGATTGGCTGATTCCATCAGCCAATCAGAATATTCCTACCTTAATTCCGATTGGCTGATAGAATCCTATCAGCCAATCAGAATTCGAGGGACGCCATCTTGGATGACGTCATTTAAAGGAACCGTCATTCGTCGTTCAGTCGTCGGCCAGGATGGATGTTCCGCGTCGGAGGTCTTCAGGATGCTGCCGCTCCGTTCCAGATGGATGTCGATAGAAGATGCCGCCTGGATGAAGACTTCAATCGGATGGAAGACCTCTTCTGCCCCGCTTGGATGAAGACTTCTACCGGATCATGGACATCTTCAGCCCCCCGCTTTGGGCTTGGATCAGGACATCGGAGGAGCTCTTCAGGACCGATCGGTGAACCTGGTATGGTGAAGACAAGGTAGGAAGATCTTCAGGGGCTTAGTGTTAGGTTTATTTAAGGGGGGTTTGGGTTAGATTAGGGGTATGTGGGTGGTGGGTTGTAATGTTGGGGGGGGGGTATTGTATGTTTTTTTTTCCAGGCAAAAGAGCTGAACTTCTTGGGGCATGCCCCGCAAAGGGCCCTGTTCAGGGCTGGTAAGGTAAAAGAGCTTTTAACTTTAGTAATTTAGAATAGGGTAGGGCATTTTTTATTTTGGGGGGCTTTGTTGTTTTATTAGGGGGCTTAGAGTAGGTGTAATTAGTTTAAAATTGTTGTAATATTTTTCTTATGTTTGTAGATATTTTTTTATTTTTTGTAACTTAGTTCTTTTTTATTTTTTGTACTTTAGTTAGTTTATTTCATTGTAGTTATTTGTAGGTATTGTATTTAATTAATGTATTGATAGTGTAGTGTTAGGTTTAATTGTAGGTAATTGTAGGTATTTTATTTAATTAATTTAATGATAGTATAGTGTTAGGTTTAATTGTAACTTAGGTTAGGATTTATTTGACAGGTAATTTTGTAATTATTTTAACTAGGTAACTATTAAATAGTTCTTAACTATTTAATAGCTATTGTACCTGGTTAAAATAATTACAAAGTTGCCTGTAAAATAAATATTAATCCTAAAATAGCTACAATGTAATTATAATTTATATTGTAGCTATATTAGGATTTATTTTACAGGTAAGTATTTAGCTTTAAATAGGAATAATTTATTTAATAAGAGTTAATTAATTTCGTTAGATGTAAATTATATTTAACTTAGGGGGGTGTTAGTGTTAGTGTTAGACTTAGCTTTAGGGGTTAATACATTTATTAGAATAGCAGTGAGCTCCGGTCGGCAGATTAGGGGTTAATAATTGAAGTTAGGTGTCGGCGATGTTAGGGAGGGCAGATTAGGGGTTAATACTATTTATTATAGGGTTAGTGAGGCGGATTAGGGGTTAATAACTTTATTATAGTAGCGCTCAGGTCCGCTCGGCAGATTAGAGGTTAATAAGTGTAGGCAGGTGGAGGCGACGTTGTGGGGGGCAGATTAGGGGTTAATAAATATAATATAGGGGTCGGCGGTGTTAGGGGCAGCAGATTAGGGGTACATAAGGATAACGTAGGTGGCGGTGCTTTGCGGTCGGCAGATTAGGGGTTAATAAGTGTAGGTAGCTGGCGGCGACGTTGTGGGGGGCAGGTTAGGGGTTACTAAATATAATATAGGGGTCGGCGGTGTTAGGGGCAGCAGATTCGGGGTACATAAGGATAACGTAGGTGGCGGTCGGCAGATTAGGGGTTAAAAAAATGTAATCGAGTGGCGGCGATGTGGGGGGACCTCGGTTTAGGGGTACATAGGTAGTTATGGGTATGGGTGTTAGTGTACTTTAGAGCACAGTAGTTAAGAGCTTTATAAACCGGCGTTAGCCCAGAAAGCTCTTAACTACTGACTTTTTTCCTGCGGCTGGAGTTTTGTCGTTAGATGTCTAACGCTCACTTCAGACACGACTCTAAATACCGGAGTTAGAAAGATCCCATTGAAAAGATAGGATACGCAATTTACGTAAGGGGATCTGCGGTATGGAAAAGTCGCGGCTGAAAAGTGAGCGATAGACCCTATTTTGAGTGACTCCAAATACCGGAGGTAGCCTAAAACCAGCGTTAGGAGCCTCTAACGCTGGTTTTCACGGCTAACGCCAAATTCCAAATCTAGGCCTTAGTTAGGTGATCATAGCGGTAACAATGGTTACAACCGGGGTGTATAGGCAGTTTTAATTTATCTTTATTTATGTGCCTTTAGAGACCCCTTAATAATTGTTTTCATTTTTTTTTTTAAATAAATTATTTTATAACTTTTATGTTTATTCTCTTCACCTTTTTATGCTCTTGGAAATGTTATAAAATTACCTTTTCAATGGTGGGTCTTGGGGGTCCATAGCTGCTTAGATGTCTGAGATACAGGCATGTAAGCAGCGGCCCATATCTTTCTATCACTGACAATTAGACAGTGTTAAATAAAGTTGTGCGTTTGCCTGATTTCACAGCACTGTGCATGAAGTCCTATGACCAAATGACCAAATGTCCTATGACCAAATCTTCTATGACCATATGTCCTTATGACTAAATGTCCTTATGACTATAAGTCATTATGTCCTTATGACCAAAAGTACTTATGACCATATGGCTATGACCATATGTGCTATGACCAAATGTCTTAGGACCAAATGTACTTTGACCAAATGTCCTATGACCAAATGTACTTTGACCAAATGTCCTATGACCATATGTTGTATAATCAAATGTCTTATGACCAAATCTCCTATGACCATATGTCCTTATGACCATATGTCCTTATGACCAAGTGTCCTTATGACCATAAGTCTTTATGACCAAAAGTCCTGATGACCATATGACTATGTTAATTCCATAAAGTACACCCCCTTATAAAAATGTAGCTCTCCTGCCACCTTTGATTTACTTTCTGGCACAATTGAGATCCCGTGCAGTAAATCAATCATTGTTGCAGGACTCTACTGCCCTCCTAGCTCCCCTGCGCATTACCTTTCTGACATAGCCCATCTCCTTAGTGAAACTATAGCTCAAAACCCAAAAAGTGAAATTTTTGGTCTTTGGAGAATTTAATATTGATTGGCTGAATCCTAAAAACAATAGTTCTTGCTCACCATTTAAGACTTTGCAGCTAACACAATTAATCTTCTCCCCAACTCGCATAAACATTAAAAGCCATAACCACACCCTGCTCGATTGGATTCTCTCCACTTTTCCTGACCGAATCCAGGAGGCAGATGTTCTCCCAGTTTCAGTGACCACTGCTTAGTGTCCTGCGTGCGCAAAATAAAGGCTACTAAATTCTCTCCCAAAGTTAAAATCACCAGGTCCTTCAAAAAATGTAATCTTCAATCATTTCTAAATGACATCAAGAACCTCCCCTGGCACAGATTAAACCAAATTCCAGATATATACTCTGCAGCTGAATTCTTTATGTCCGAACTCCTACAAGTTTGGAATTTGCATGCCCCGCTGCGTAAGGTGAGAGTAAAAGGAGCACATATGAATTGGATCACAGGTGACCTCATTCAAATGTACCAGTTTCGGGATTCTTTTTGGTCAAAGTACAAGCATACTGGCTCTATGAACGATCACTGTGTATATAGACAATGGCGAAAAATATGCACTAAACAAACAAAATTGGCCAAGGCCCAATATTTCTGTGAAAATCTGAACAATAACATATCAAACCCTAGAAAGTTTTGGAAAGTCATAAATAACTTACACACTCCCCCAATCCACTCCCAACCCTCCACTGTCAAAGTGGATAACCAAACCCTGCAACTTCCCTTAGAAGTAGCAAATGCCTTTAACAATTATTTTGTCGGATGCTCCACCACCCTGATTGACAAACTAATAAATGACACGCATCCTGAAACTACAAATGTGGATCTGGCCCCGGTAAATCTGCAAAGACCCAATATAGAGAAGTTTATATTAGAGACCTGTACCCATCAATGTTATTAAGAAACACCTTAATAATCTAAAAATGAAAAACCAGTCTGGACCTGATCAAATCCCAGCAATGCTGTTGAAACTCAGTGCACCTGCAATTGCTAAACCTGTCACAACCCTAATTAATGAATCCTTGGTGTCTGGTTACATACCCAAACTTTGGAAGACTGTACAAGTTGTGCCTATCCATAAAAGTGGTGAGTTAACCTTGGTTACTAACTATCACCCAATTTCATTGCTCCCAGTATTTTCAAAAATCTTAGAAAAATGCGTCCATACGCAACTATGTGAGTATTACCAACAATCTAACTATCTGACCCATGTTCAATCAGGTTTTCTCCCAAATCACTCCACTACAACTGCCCTCCTAAAAATTTGCAATGACATCCAAACTGGCATGGAACAAGGAGACCTAACTGGAGCAATTTTCCTTGATTTTGCAAAGGCCTTTGACACAGTAGACCACGACATACTACTGCTCAAACTAAAAAACTCAAGTATTGGTGATCGTCCGCTAACCTGGTTTCGATCATATGTATCGGATCGATCACAGTATGTCTCCATTTCTGACAGCGACTCCCTCCCTCTCCCAGTCACGTGTGGTGTTCCCCAAGGTTCCATTCTCGGCCCCCTACTATTCACATTATTCATAAATGATCTGCCAAATGTCTGCAAATCCTCAACTGTACACATGTACGCAGATGACACGGTAATCTATGCAGTGCTCCAAGACCAGTTCACAGAGGTAGAAAAGTGGATCTCAAAAAACAAACTCTTCCTAAACACTGACAAAACTGTCACAATGATCTTTGGAACAAGACCTAAATTATACAAACTACAAAATTCCCATCTACCCATCAAAACAAAATCAAATTGCAGTCAACTCTTTCAAATACTTGGGTATGTTGTTAGACCCCAATCTATCTTTTGGCCTCCACATAGAAAAAATTGCATCTAAACTCTATCCAAAACTAGGTGCCCTGTACAGAAACAAATCCTGCCTCAGCCCTACAGTAAAGGAAAAGATTGTACAGCAAATGCTGATGCCAATTATGGATTATGGGGATGTAGTATATGCACCTGCACCACAAACTCACCTTTATAAACTTAATACACTGTATAACTCGTTCTGCCGCTTTGTGTTACAATGTAACTACAGGACCCACCATTGTGAGATGCTAAAATAACTAAACTGGCTGTCGCTGGAATCCAGACGCACCCTCCATCTTTCCAGCCTTGTGTTTAAGAGCTTTTCTGGGAAGCTCCCACCCTACCTGAGCAGATTGCACAAAATACATCATTAATACTTTACAAAGTACAGTTACAGTCATATTAACACCATCTAATAATAATTATTTTTTTTAAAAATATTGCACAAAAAAGTTATAAGGACTCAAAGATATGAGGTCTCAGGTGTTAGGAAAAAACATAATTTATGTAAGAATTTACCTGATAAATTCATTTCTTTCATATTGGCAAGAGTCCATGAGCTAGTGACGTATGGGATATACAATCCTACCAGGAGGGGCAAAGTTTCCCAAACCTCAAAATGCCTATAAATACACCCCTCACCACACCCATAATTCAGTTTAACGAATAGCCAAGTAGTGGGGTGATAAAGAAAGGAGTAAAAAGCTTAAACAAAGCTTAAATTTGGAAATAATTGTGCTTTATACAAATATCAGAACCACCATAAAAAGGGTGGGCCTCATGGACTCTTGCCAATATGAAAGAAATTAATTTATCAGGTAAATTCTTACATAAATTATGTTTTCTTTCATGTAATTGACAAGAGTCCATGAGCTAGTGACGTATGGGATATCAATACCCAAGATGTGGAACTCCACTCAAGAGTCACTAGAGAGGGAGGGATCAAAATAAACAACAGCCATTTTCCACTGAAAAAAATAATCCACAACCCATAATATGTTATTCTCATAATGAAAAGAAAAACTTAAAACATCAGCAGAAGAATCAAACTGAAACAGCTTCCTGAAGAACTTTTCTACCAAAAACTGCTTCTGAAGAAGCAAATACATCAAAACGGTAGAATTTAGTAAATGTATGCAAAGAGGACCAAGTTGCCGCTTTGCAAATCTGATCAACTGAAGCTTCATTCTTAAAAGCCCACGAAGTGGAGACTGATCTAGTAGAATGAGCTGTAATTCTCTGAGGCTGACCCAACTCCAAATAAGCTTGAAGAATCAAAAGCTTTCAACGAGAATCCAAGGAAATAGCAGAGGCCTTCTGACCTTTCCTAGGACCAGAAAATATAACAAATAGACTAGAAGTCTTCCTGAAATCTTTAGTAGCTTTAACATAATATTTCAAAGCTCTCACCACATCCAAAGAATGTAAGGATCTTTCCAAAGAATTCTTAGGATTAGGACACAAGGAAGGGACAACAATTTCTCTACTAATGTTGTTAGAATTCACAACCTTAGGTAAAAATTTAAATGAAGTACGCAAAACCGCCTTATCCTGATGAAAGATTCACAAGAAAGAGCAGATAGCTCAGAAACTCTTCTAGCAGAAGAGATGGCCAAAAGGAACAACACTTTCCAAGAAAGTAGTTTAATGTCCAAAGAGTGCATAGGCTCAAATGGAGGAGCCTGTAACACCTTCAAAACCAAATTAAGACTCCAAGGAGGAAAATTAATTTAAAGGGACAGTCTACACCAAAAATGTTCTTATTTAAAAAGATAGATAATCCCTTTATTACCCATTCCCCATTTTTGCATAACCGACACAGTTATATTAATATACTTTTTACCTCTGTGATTACCTTGTATCTAAGCCTTTGCAGACAGCCTCCTTATCTAAGTGCCTTTGACAGACATGCAGTGTAGTCAATCATTGCAGACTCCTAAATAACTTCACGGGAGTGAGCACAATGTTATCTATATGACACATGTGAACTAGCACAGTCTAACTGTGAAAAACTTTCAAAATGCTCTGAGCTAGGAGGCGGTTTTCAACTGTTTAGAAATCAGTTTGAGCCTAGCTAGGTTTAGCTTTTCAAAAATACCACCAAGGGAACAAAGCAAATTTGATGATAAAAGTAAATTGGAAAGTTGTTTAAAATTGCATGCCCTATCTAAATCATGACAGTTTAGTTTTGACTTTACTGTCCCTTTAATGACAGGCTTAATACGAACTAAAGCCGGAACAAAACAGTGAATATCAGGAAGATTAGCAATCTTTCTGTGAAATAAAACAGAAAGAGCAGAGATTTGTAGACTTGTGTCGAAAAATTTGTTTCATTTCAGTTCGGATCGATTCGGATGTTTTCGAATTTCGGTTCCGATCGATTCAAATTCGGAGAAATTTTAATGAATTTGTTTCGGATTCGTTTTGGATTCATTCGGATTCGAATAAATTCGGCTGGATTCGGAAATTCGGTATGTGTTAGGTGGGATGTGCTGTGTATTAGACTAGTATTATGTACTGTATATTAGGTGCAACCCATAGCAGAGTGATATAACCTAATATACTGTACAATACTAGTGTAATCCATGGCCATCCGAATGTAATGAATAAATCCAAACTAATTCGGATTTATTCGATAGATTCGATACTACCGTAATTCGGAAATTCGAATCGATCCGAATCTTCGAATTTAACAAATTTGTCCGAATTTCGATTCGGAACAAATCGAAACGCACATGTCTAGAGATTTGTCCCTTCAAGGAACTTGCAGACAAACCCCTATCCAAACCATCCTGAAGAAACTGTAAAATTCTAGGAATTTTAAAAGAATGCCAAGAGAATTTATGAGAACATCATGAAATGTAAGCCTTCCAAACTCGATAATAAATCTTTCTAGAAACAGATTTACGAGCTTGTAACATAGTATTAATCACTGAGTCAGAGAAACCTCTATGACTTAGCACTAAGCGTTCAATTTCCATACCTTCAAATTTAATGATTTGAGATCCTGATGGAAAAATGGACCTTGAGACAGAAGGTCTGGCCGTAACGGAAGTGGCCAAGGTTGGCAACTGGACATCTGAACAAGATCTGCATTCCAAAATCTGTGGGGCCATGCTGGAGCCACCAGCAACACAAACGATTGTTCTATGATGATTTTGGAGATCACTCTTGGAAGAAGAACTAGAGGCGGGAAAATATAAGCAGGTTGATAACACCAAATAAGTGTCAGCACATCCACTGCTTCCGCCAGAAAATCCCTGGACCTGGACAGGTATCTGGGAAGTTTCTTGTTTAGATGAGAGGCCATCAGATCTATCTCTGGAAGACCCCACATCTGAACAATCTGAGAAAACACATCTGGATGGAGGGACCACTCCCCCGGATGTAAAGTCTGATGGCTGAGATAATTCGCCTCCCAATTGTCTACACCTGGGATATGAACCGCAGAAATTAGACATGAGCTGGATTCCGCCCACGCAAGTATCAGAGATACTTCTTTCATAGCTTGGGGACTGCGAGTCCCACCCTGATGATTGACATATGCCATTGTTGTGATATTATCTGTCTGCAAACAGATGAACGGTTCTCTCTTCAACAGAGGCCAAAACTCGACTAATCTCGCCTCTTGAGATTTCCAAACCCCTTGTGCTGTCAGAGATCCCCAGACAGCTCCCCAACCTCAAAGACTTGCATCTGTTGTGATCACAGTCCAGGTTGGCCGAACAAAAGAGGCCCCTTGAACTAAACGGTGGTGATTTAACCACGTCAGAGAGTGTCGAACATTGGGATTTAAGGATATTAATTGTGATATCTTTGTATAATCCCGGCACCATTGATTCAGCATACAAAGCTAGAGAGGTTGCATGTGAAAACGAGCAAAGGGAATCGCGTCCGATGCTGCAGTCATGAGACCTAAAACTTTCATGCACATAGCCACTGAAGGGAATGACTGAGACTGAAGGTGCCGACAGGCTGCAACCAATTTTAAACGTCTCTTGTCTGTTAGAGTCAGAGTCATGGACACTGAATCTATCTGGAAACCTAAAAAGGTAACCCTTGCCTGAGGAATCAAGGAACTTTTTGGTAAATTGATCCTCCAACCATGTTTTTGAAGAAACAACACTAGTTGATTCGTGTGAGATTCTGCAGAACGTAAAGACTGAGCTAGTACCAATATATCATCCAAATAAGGAAACACTGCAATACCCTGTTCTCTGATTACAGAGAGTAGGGCACCGAGAACCTTTGAAAAGATTCTTGGAGCTGTTGCTAGGCCAAATGGAAGAGCAACAAATTGGTAATGCTTGTCTAGAAAAGAGAATCTCAGGAACTGATAATGTTCTGGATTAATCGGAATGTGAAGGTATGCATCCTGCAAGTCTATTGTGGACATATAATGTCCTTGCTGAACAAAAGGCAGAAAAGTCCTTATAGTCACCATCTTGAAAGTTGGTACTCTTACATAACGATTCACCATTTTCAGATCCAGAACTGGTCTGAATGAATTTACTTTCTTTGGCACAATGAATAGATTTGAATAAAACCCCAGACCTTGTTCCTGAAAAGGAACTGCCATGATTACCCCTGAAACCTCCAGGTCTGAAACATACTTCAGGAAAACCTGAGCTTTTACTGGATTTACTGGGATGCGTGAGAGAAAATATCTTCTCATGGGAGGTCTTACTCTGAATCCTATTCGGTACCCGTGAGAGACATTGCTCTGAATCCATTGATTTTGGACAGAATTTATCCAAACATCCTTGAAAAACCTTAATCTGCCCCCTACCAGCTGTGCTGGAATGAGGGCCGCACCTTCATGCGGACTTAGGGGCTGACTTTGGTTTCTTAAAAGGCTTGGATTTATTCCAATTTGAGGAAGGCTTCCCATTGGAAGCAGATTCCTTGGGGGAAGGATTAGGTTTTTGTTCCTTATTTTGACGAAAGGAACGAAAACGATTAGAAGCCCTAGATTTACCCTTAGGTTTTTTTATCCTGAGGCAAAAAAACTCCCTTTCCCCCAGTAACAGTTGAAAAAAATAGAATCCAACTGAGAACCAAATAAATTATTACCTTGGAAAGAAAGAGATAGTAATCTAGACTTAGATGTCATATCAGCATTCCAAAATTTAAGCCACAAAGCTCTTCTAGCTCAAATAGCTAAAGACATGGATCTAACATCAATTTTGATAATATCAAAAATAGCATCACAAATAAAATGATTAGCATGTTGCAGTAAGCGAACAATGCTAGATAAGTCAGAATCCAATTCTTGTTGCGCTAAATTCTCCAACCAAAATGTTGATGCAGCTGCAACATCAGCCAAGGAAATTGCAGGCCTAAGAAGATGACCTGAATATAAATAGGCTTTCCTTAGATAAGATTCAAGTTTCCTATCTAAAGGATCCTTAAAAGAAGTACTATCTTCCATAGGAATAGTGGTACGTTTAGCAAGAGTAGAAATAGCCCCATCAACTTTGGGGATCTTTTCCCAAAACTCTATTGAAATAGCTGGTAAAGGATACAATTTTTTAAACCTTGAAGAAGGATTAAAAGGAGTACCTGGCTTATTCTATTCCTTAGAAATCATATCAGAAATAGCATCAGGAATAGGGAAAACCTCTGGAGTAACCATAGGAGGTTAAAAACAGAATTTAAACGTTTACTAGTTTTAATATCAAGAGGACTAACTTCCTCAATATCCAAAGTAATTAACACTTCTTTTAACAAAGAATGAATATACTCTATTTTAAATAAATAAGTAGATTTGTCAGTGTCAATATCTGAGGAAGGATCTTCTGAATCAGATAGATCCTCATCAGAGGCGGATAATTTATTAAGATGTTGGTCATTTGAAATTCCATCAACTTTATGAGAAGTTTTAAAAGACATTTTACGTTTATTAGAAGGCGGAAATGCAGACAAAGCCTTCTGAATAGAATCAGTAAAAAATTCTTTAAAATTCATAGGTATATCATGTACATTAGAAGTTGAAGGAACTGCAACTGGCAATGTACTATTACTGATGGACACATTGTCTGCATGTAAAAGTTTATCATGACAACTAATACAAATGACATTTGGAGATATAGGGGGGTAGTTATCAACGTGTCTACTTTCCTGCCTTCGCCGGCCCAATACGCCCGCCTCACATCGCCGCTGCGGACCTGCAAAAATTCGCCTAAGTTATCAAAAAAGCTGTCAAAAAGCTGGGCACCAAGTACGGGGCGATGAGCAGCGGACTGTGAGAGTTATCACTCATCCGATCTCGCTGCTCTTCGGCTTTTTTACAGCTTTCTTGCTAGCCTGTCACTAAGCACCCACACTAAACTACACTGTTCTACCCCCTATACCGGCGCCCCCGGAGCCCCCCGCAACTAAATAAAGTTAGTAACCCCTAAACCACCGCTCCTAGACCCCGCCGCAACTCTTATAAATGTATTAACCCCTAAACCGCCGCTCCCGGACACCGCCGCTACCTACATTATAACTAGTAACCCCTATCCTGCCCCCCTATACCACCGCCCTCTATAATAAAGTTATTAACCCCTATCCTGCCGATCCCGGACCTCGCCGCAACTAAATAAATAATTTAACCCCTAAACCGCTACTCCCAGACCCCGCCGCAACCTATATTAAACTTATTAACCCTAATCTGCCCCCCCTACACCGTCGCCACCTATAATAAATTTATTAACCCCTATCCTGCCCCCCATTACACCGCCGCCACTGTAATAAAATTATTAACCCCTAAACCTAAGTCTAACACTAACCCTAAAACCCCCCTAACTTAAATATTAATTAAATAAATATAAAGAATATTTATCTTATTAACTAAATTAATCCTATTTAAAACTAAATACTTACCTTTAAAATAAAGCCTAATATAGCTACAATATAAATTATAATTATATTGTAGCTATCTTAGGATTTATTTTTATTTTACAGGCAAATTTCAATTTATTTTAACTAGGTACAATAGCTATTAAATAGTTAATAACTATTTAATAGCTACCTAGCTAAAATAAAGAGAAATTTATCTGTAAAATAAAAACTAACCTAAGTTACAATTACACCTAACACTACACTATACTTAAATAAATTATTCCTATTTAAAACTAAATACTTACCTGTAAAATAAACCCTAAGATAGCTACAATATAATTAATAATAACATTGTAGCTATTTTAGGATTTATATTTATTTTACAGGTAACTTTGTATTTATTTTAGCTAGTTAGAATAGTTATTAAATAGTTATTAACTATTTAATAACTACCTAGCTAAAAGAAATACAAAATTACCTGTAAAATAAATCCTAACCTAAGTTACAATTAAACCTAACACTACACTATCATTAAATTAATTAAATAAATTAACTACAAATAACTACAATTAAATACAATTACATAAACTAACTAAAGTACAAAAAATAAAAAAAGCTAAGTTACAAAAAATAAAAAAAATAAGTTACAAACATTTAAAAAATATTACAACAATTTTAAGCTAATTACACCTAATCTAAGCCCCCTAATAAAATAACAAAGCCCCCCAAAATAAAAAATGCCCTACCCTATTCTAAATTAAAAAAGTGCAAAGCTCTTTTACCTTACCAGCCCTTAAAAGGGCCTTTTGCGGGGCATGCCCCAAAGAAAACTGCTCTTTTGCCTGTAAAAGAAAAATACAACCCCCCAACATTAAAACCCACCACCCACATACCCCTAATCTAACCCAAACCCCCCTTAAATAAACCTAACACTACCCCCCTGAAGATCATCCTACCTTGAGTCGTCTTCACTCAGCCGACCCACCGATGGAACCGAAGAGGAGATCCGGAGCGGCAGAAGTGATCCTCCAAGGGGCGCTGAAGAAGTCTTCCATCCGATGAAGTGATCCTCCAAGCGGCGCTGAAGAAGTCTTCCATCCGGGCGATGTCATCTTCCAAGCGGCGCTGAAGAAGTCTTCCATCCGGGCGATGTCATCTTCCAAGCGGGGTCTTCAATCTTCTTTCTTCTGGATCCATCTTGCAGACCTCCGACGCGGAACATCCTGCTGGCCCGACGGACTAACGACGAATGGAGGCTCCTTTAAGGGAGCCTCCATTCAGATTTTTCCTACCTTTAGGGGTTAATATGTATAGAGTAGCTTGCGGTGGGCTCCGGGAGCGGCGGTTTAGGGGGTAATAACTTTATTTAGTTGCGGCGGTGTAGGGGGGGCAGATTAGCGGTGTTTAGACTCGGGGTACATGTTAGGGTGTTAGGTGTAGACAGCGCCCATAGAAATCAATGGGATGTCGGGCAGCAGCGAACTTGTACTTTCGCTATGGTCAGACTCCCATTGATTCCTATGGGATCCGCCACCTCCAGGGCGGCGGATTGAAAACCAGGTATGCTGGGCCGGAAAAGTGCCGAGCGTACCTGCTAGTTTTTTGATAACTAGCAAAAGTAGTTAGATTGTGCCGCAATTGTGTGCGGAACATCTGGAGTGACGTAAGAATCGATCTGTGTCGGATTGAGTCCGGCGGATCGAAGCTTACGTCACTAAATTCTACTTTTGCCGGTCTCTAGCCTTTGATAACTAAGGCGAATCAGCCTCGCCACAAATACGCTGCGGAATTCCAGCGTATTTGAGGTTGACGGCTTGATAACTACCCCCCCATAATCTCCAAAATTTTACAACAAATGCACTAAGCTTTGGTAGAACCGATGTCAGGCAGCAAACTTCCAACAGATACTTCTGAGACAGGATCAGATTGAGACATCTTGCAAAATGTAAAAGAAAAAACAACATATAAAGCAAAATTATCAATTTCCTTATATGACAGTTTCAGGAATGGGAAAAAATGCAAATAGCATAGCCCTCTGACAAAGAAAAAGGCAAGAGGCAAATAGCAATGGGGTAATAAATAATGAAAAAAATTTGTCGGCAAGTATGACGCACAATGTAACTGAAAATTTTTTGCCGACAACCATGTCCGGAAATGACACACTCGCGTCACTAATGACACACCCTGTGTGAAGAACTCGGCGTCAACTATGACGCCGGAAATGATGAACTTGCGTCAACGAACGTGCCTTTCATGCCAAAAAATTCTCGCGCCAAGAATGACGCAATAAAGTGTAGCATTTGGTGCACCCGCGAGCCTAATACAGCTGCAATTTGAAAATGTAGTCAATTTGAAAAAAGACTAAACCCCAGGTAAGAAAAAAATTTCTTAAAATTTACTTTCCCCAAATATGAAACTCACAATCTGCAAAAAGAAATACATGAACCTGACTCATGGCAAATATAAGTACAATACATATATTTAGAACTTTATATTAATGCATAAAGTGCCAAACCATAGCTGAGGTGTCTTAAGTAATAAAAACATACTAGCATATAGCAGATAGCCAAACCAGTACTGAAACAGTTATCAGTAGAGGTAATGGTACATGAGAGTATATCGTCAATCTGAAAAGGGAGGTATGAGATGAATCTCTACGACCGATAACAGAGAACCTATGAAATAGATCTCCCATGAAGAAAAACAATGCATTCAATAGGTGATACTCCTTTCACATCCCTCTGACATTCGTTGTACTCTGAGAGAAACCGGGCTTCAAAATGCTGAGAAGCGCATATCAACGTAGAAATCTTAGCACAAACTTACTTCACCACCTCCATAGGAGGCAAAGTTTGTAAAACTGAATTGTGGGTGTGGTGAGGGGTGTATTTATAGGGATTTTGAGGTTTGGGACACTTTGCCCCTCCTGGTAGGATTGCATATCCCATACGTCACTAGCTCATGGACTCTTGCCAATGACATGAAAGAAAAAGGCAGGCAAAAGGCTTTAACATTGAGATACATACATTTACATGTCTAAATATATATATATATATATATATATATATATATACAGAGAGAGATCCCAACTCTCCCTGAAGGGAGTCTCTCTGATTGTAATAGCGGCTCCCTGATGCCAGCAAATGGAGTGCAATCTCCCTGAAACTCCCAAGTACCATGATCCAATGTGGCCCAAATCCAGAAAAGTGTTTCTTTAACCCCTTAATGACCACAATGTACCCTGTATGTCACTGGTTGTTAAGGGGTTTTTCAGGGTATAATAGCACAAGTCTAACAAGAACACGCTATTAATGCCCTCCCTCTAGCAGGCTTTGTGGAATAAAGCAGTCTCAATGCTGGTGGCAAGACCGCGCTATAAAACAATCAAGTCCCAAAAAAAGGCCAGCGACATACAGGGTACGTCGCTGGTCCTTAAGGGGTTAAAGGGACACTGAACCCAAAAATGTTCTTTTGTGATTCATATAAAGCATGCAATTTTAAGCAACTTTCTAATTTACTCCTATTATCAAACTTTCTTCATTCTCTTGGTATGTTTATTTGAAAAGCAAGAATTTAAGTTTAGATGCCGGCCCATTTTTGGTGAACAACATGGGTTGTCCTTGCTGATTGTACAGCACCAATAAACAAGTGCTGTCCATGGTTCTGAACCAAAAATTTGCTGGCTCCTTAGCTTTGATGCCTTCTTTTTCAAATAAAGATATAAAGAGAACGAAGAAAAAATGATAATAGAATTAAATTTGAAAGTTGCTTAAAATTGCATGCTCTATCTGAATCATGAAAGAAAAAATTTGGGTTCAGTGTCCCTTTAAGGAATGCCTTTAGTTGCTGGGCTGTTATCGAACCCTCAAAGCATGCATCAGTAACCAAAAAGCCCCCACTGATTTTAATAAAATAAAAACACAAATACTAGCTTATTTACTGCACATAATTAAACTATATTTGAGCAGTCAGCAAGCATACGATCACTGGAAAAGAGGTTTGTTGTATGTGGTTGTGCAATAAAGCTACTTTTTTTTAATGTGACTTTAGTGGAAAGCTACTTTAATGATAAGCAGTAGCGGGTGAAGCCACCTCCCTGAAATGAGTTTTTGAAGGTTGGGATGTCTGTATATATATATATATATATATATATATATATATATATATATATATATATATATATATGTATATATATATATATATATATATATATATATGTATATATATATATATATATATATGTCTATTTATGTATACATATGTATTTATGTATTTATATGTGTATATATGTATTTACAGACATATATACATATAAAAAATATGTATATATATTGGAGCCCTTTGCAGTTAAGTAGATGAAAACATGTAAAAGCATATTTATGAAATATTGATTTTTTAATGAAGGTTTTAACTCTGTGCTTACTGTAAATATTTCCCATTCCAATGTTCTGCACAATTCTAAATACTGTATATATATATATATATATATATATATATATATATATATATATATATATATATATATATATATAAAAATATCTATATATAAATATCTGTATATAGCTATACCTATATATAATCAGCTATATATATATTATTATTATCAGGTATTTGTAGAGTGCTAACAGATTCCGCAGCGCTGATATATATATATATATATATATATATACATATATATATATATATATATATAGGTATAGATAAATATTTTACCAAAATACCATCAGAAATATGTAGAAATATTTATTTTTTTATAAATAGAACATATTCTGTTTTATATATATATATATATATATATATATATATATATATATATATATATATATGTGTGTGTGTATAGAAAGAGAAGGTTCAATGTGATAGTAGAGGCGCTCAGCTATATAGTATACACGTATAAATATGAGTACATAAATTGTTGTGTAGCAGTCTTTTTAGTGAAATTCTTCACAGTTGTTGAATCAAGTAAGAATTTTCTGCTTACCAGCTGTTACCTCAATCGTATGAGGTAAGGTATGGGCCCAGTTTTAAAGGTGATCCCCTGTAATAGAATTTTAGCTGTCACATCTTTGCAGTACTGCATTTATAAGCTGTCTACAAACATTGTGTACAAGACATTTAGTGCAAAGCACACACTTCCTAAACAGGAATTGGACACTCTGTTATTATGTTTTAAAAGCCACAGGTCGCAACTTACTACAGCGTTTTTCTAACAGTGTAATCTCTGTATATTTTGCTGTCCAACTTTAACGGCCAAGTCACCCTAATCCTTATGTATTGATTTTGCCATCACACAATACATTAAGTTTAGTATATACTATCTTTTAATATTACTGCATATATGAACCTTTGGCGTTTATAACAGAGTGACTTTCACTAACACCGCCCACCATCCAAGGACGTGTGTCTAACTATCAAGTATCTGGAACCTCATACTATTGCCATTCTCACCACAATCCAGGATACAGCTTTCTGTGCTGTATATATGTCTCTACCTTACCTCATACTGATTGAGGGTTTTTAATGTAAGCGCATATTATTATTGAATTAAAGTCTTTTATTGTGTTAAAACAATATTATGCTATGTGCTTCTTTCTTTCTCCTATGAACAACGCCTCGGCCACATCCTGAGGAGACGAAGATTCTCACCACCTAAGGGCACATCTTCCTAAGGATTGTGCAAAAAGGATAAAGTATTCCTACCATCATTGAAGAGAGATATAACAGACGGATTACAGTCTACATCCTTTTACCTAAGAGAGTCCAAGATCTTCATTCATATAAGATCAAGAATCCTAAAGGAGGGACCTATTTCAACAAAAGTTTTCCAGGAACAACACCAGGACACAGGCGATCTACCACAGGGAATCACCTTTAAAACTGGGCCCATACCTTACCTCATACGATTGAGGTAACAGCTGGTAAGCAGAAAATTCTTACTTGATTCAACAACTGTGAAGAATTTCACTAAAAAGACTGCTACACAACAATTTATGTACTCATATTTATACGTGTATACTATATAGCTGAGCGCCTCTACTATCACATTGAACCTTCTCTTTCTATACACTTTTTTACAGAGTTAGGGGTACTCTGTTTCAATATAGAGGCAGCACGCTAAGCTTATACTAAGTTTTACTAAATTCATATTACTAATAAGCATTACTAATTGGGAAATTTCCACAAATACCAGAATTTCTTTGCCTTTTCTCTATTTTAATATATAAATTTCCATATCCTAGATTTTAGCGCAGGTGACCTCTTTCTTTCTTTTATATATATATATATATATATATATATATATATATATATACACATACATAACAACATTTTAAATTAGGGGAGATAAAAGGCGAGTTTAAAATCCTCCACTACGCACAAAATATAGCAAAAATAACTCATTGTGTAGGTCATTAACAAATCTAGACAGGCCCAGAGGCTTGTTTTCCCACAGAAAACTTCTGAATTGAATTGTTTCCAAAGCAGCAAAGGATTCTGGGTAAGATATGCAAATTAAGTACACAGTGACACACCTTTTTACATCAGTCTGCTTTTCAGCAGGTTCCCTTTATGCCAAAGTATCGCTGTTCACACAGCTTATAAACTTAGCTAGGGTTAGTGCAGTGATTCATAACCATCCCAGGACAGACTGTTTCGTGGTTTTTGCCACTCTTCAGCTGGGAGAAGGTTAGAATCACTGCTGGGTGAAGTTGAATCCAGGCAGAATACAACAACATTTTAAATTAGTGGGAGATAAAAGGCGAGTTTAAAATCCTCCACTACGCACAAAATATAGAAAAAATAACTCATTGTGTAGTTCATTAACAAATCTAGACAGGCCCAGAGGCTTGTTTTCCCACAGAAAACCTCTGAATTGCATTGTTTCCAAAGCAGCAAAGGATTCTGGGTAAGATATGCAAATTAAGTACACAATGACACACCTTTTTACTTCAGTCTGCTTTTCAGCAGGTTCTCTTTACACCAAAGTATCGCTGTTCACACAGCTTATAAACTTAGCTAGGGTTAGTGAGTGCAGTGATTCATAACCATCCCAGGATAGACTGTTTCAAGGTTTTTGCCACTCATCAGCTGGGAGAAGGTTAGAATCACTGCTGGGTGAAGTTGAATCCAGGCAGAATACAACAACATTTTAAATTAGTGGGAGATAAAAGGCGAGTTTAAAATCCTCCACTACGCACAAAATATAGAAAAAATAACTCATTGTGTAGTTCATTAACAAATCTAGACAGGCCCAGAGGCTTGTTTTCCCACAGAAAACCTCTGAATTGCATTGTTTCCAAAGCAGCAAAGGATTCTGGGTAAGATATGCAAATTAAGTACACAATGACACACCTTTTTACTTCAGTCTGCTTTTCAGCAGGTTCCCTTTACGCCAAAGTATCGCTGTTCACACAGCTTATAAACTTAGCTAGGGTTAGTGAGTGCAGTGATTCATAACCATCCCAGGATAGACTGTTTCAAGGTTTTTGCCACTCATCAGCTGGGAGAATGTTAGAATCACTGCTGGGTGAAGTTGAATCCAGGCAGAATACAACAACATTTTAAATTAGGGGGAGATAAAAGGCGAGTTTAAAATCCTCCACTACGCACAAAATATAGAAAAAATAACTCATTGTGTAGTTCATTAACAAATCTAGACAGGCCCAGAGGCTTGTTTTCCCACAGAAAACCTCTGAATTGCATTGTTTCCAAAGCAGCAAAGGATTCTGGGTAAGATATGCAAATTAAGTACACAATGACACACCTTTTTACTTCAGTCTGCTTTTCAGCAGGTTCCCTTTACGCCAAAGTATCACTGTTCACACAGCTTATAAATTTAGCTAGGGTTAGTGCAGTGATTCATAACCATCCCATAACCATTATTTATTTTACCTACTTTTATTTACTTTTGTAATTTACACCTGTGTAAATGACCCCTTTGACCCCTAAGCCTTCCCCTCCAACACACACACTACATGACGCACAGGGATGTGCTGGACCAGTATAGGAGCCCTTCATTGAAAGAATCCCCTGAGGGTACCCCCTGTGAATGTCAGTATAGGAGCCCTTCATTTAAAGAATCCCCTGAGGGTACCCCCTGTGAGAGTCAGTATAGGAACCCTTCATTTAAAGAATCCCCTGAGGGTACCCCCTGTGAGTGTCAGTATAGGAGCCCTTCATTTAAAGAATCCCCTGAGGGTACCCCCTGTGAGTGTCAGTGTTTTTTCCAAATCTGATCTGGTGAGTGTTAGATAACCAGGCTTAATATTTCAAGTAAAATAGGACAAGTGCATTGAGCACCATTTTTGCAGCTGCTGAATACAAAAAAAAATAGATTAAATGATGCAATAACTGTCTCTGGCACATACCCTTCAACTGAAAAAAAGTTATCTTTAAATGTCATGGATAAAATAAACCATAATATATCAAGACTTAAAACAACAAGAAAATGAAGGCTGTGATTCCCCCCCAGCCCCCCAAACAACAGTTCATTTCAGTTTTGTTTGACATCAATTCTCCACATGTGACATTTAGCTAATCCTGCATGACAATTAATTCACTGGTTCTGTGTGAGAACTCTGACTTCCTTCCTATTATTTTAAATATTAAGGTTTCTGGATTTAAAAATCTACTCATTGTCATGGAAATCCATGTTATGATTATGTGGTCCGTGACATTGCTCAAATGCTTGATATTTTCTTTCTTTCATTATAGAAACATTATAGCCCAGACTGCAAAGCGGGCTAAAGGGACACTGAACCCAACATTTTTCTTTCATGATTCAGATAGAGCATGCAATTTTAAGCAACTTTCTAATTTACTCCTTTTATCAATGTTTCTTCATTCTCTTGCTATCTTTATTTGAAAAGCAAGAATGTAAGTTTAGAAGCCGGACCATTGTTGGTTCACAACCTAGGTTGTTCTTGCTGATTGGTTGCTAAATGTCAGCCACCATTAAACAAGTGTTGTCCAGGGTCTGAACCAAAAAGTGCCTGGCTCCTTAGCTTAGATGCCTTCTTTTTCAAATAAAGATAGCAAGAGAATGCAGACAAATTGATCAAAGTTGCTTAAAATGTCATGCTCTATCTGAATCATGAAATAAAAAATTAGGGTTTAGTATCCCTTTAAGGGAAGACTCTTGGCACGTGATATTCAAAATCTCGCCAGCATGGAGAGAAATCACACAGTCTTTGGGAATTGTGTTAGACCTTGTATTGTAATGTAGGAGTCTCTGTTTCACATAAATAACTTCTTAGTATATCTCTCATGAATGGCAATGTTTTGAATATCAGACCCTGTATAAGGATGCAAGAGGTATACAAGATAAAACAGGAATAACTTTTACTATAAAATATACTTATGTATCACAAAATAATTCTAAATAAGCTTAATTAATAATGGCCCATAACCCCTTAAAGGGACATACAACTCAATTTTTTTCTTTCATGACTTGAACAAAGCATACAATTTTAAACCCCTTTCCAATTTCGTTCTATTATATAAATGACATAGTTCCCTTGGTATCCTTTGTTAAAAAGCATAGCTAGGTAGGCTCAGGAGCTAAGAGCTAGATGCTGATTGGTTCCTGCACATACATGCCTTTTGTCATTTACTTACAAATGTGTTCTGCTAGATCCCAGTAGTGCATTGTTGTTCCTTCAATAAATGATACCAAGAGAATGAAGCAAAATTGTTGGAAATTTGTTTACAAATGTATGCTCTATCTGAATCATGAAAGAAAATGTTTGGGTTTCATATCCCTTTAAGGACTGAGGTTTTTTCCAGTTTTCATACTTAAATGACACAAGCAATTTTTTAATTTTTTTTATATATTACTTTTTATTCATAAGGTCGATCCATACAATCATGAATGCTGATAACACAAAACATCTGTAGAAACAAAATTCAGTACATACTAAGAAAAGCACATAAAAGATCACATACAGGATTTACATCCTAAACTGGGAAATAATCAAAATGCTAGATATAACATAGTTAAAAAAAATAAAAAATAAAATGTTGTCATCGCTTTACAAGATAATCTTAACCAGTGTCTAAATCAGCTAGCTTGTAAGTTTATCTGTGTTCTTCCCCAAAATCACAGATTTAACCTAGATCTAATCAATAATCATAATAACAAGACATAAAACATACAAGAGAATTTTACCATGGGAGAGACCAGATACTTTTATACTGTGAATTTTACAGAGTAGAAGCTATAGTAGTATGGAGTGATCTTGACCTTAAATTTATACAAAGGTTTGGAACAACTGCTGAAGACAATTAAACATCTCTTTAAGGGAGAAGGAAAAAATAAAGGAGAAAAAAAAAGGAGAAAAAAAAGGAGAAAAAAAAGGAGAAAAAAAAGGAGAAAAAAAAGGAGAAAAAAGGAGGGGGTAATAATAGTAGATTTTTAGAAGAGGGAAGTAGGAGGGAGTGTGACGAGCCTGAAGATCTATTTGTCTAGACCCAGATTATATAAAGGCATTAGTAACTGTCTCTGTGCGTTATCATTTTTATACAGTTTAATAAAGTCCAGCCATTTTGTAACAAACCTATTTTTCTGCATTTCTGAATTATTTACATTATCAAACTGTTCTATTATAAATTGGGATTGGAGTAGAAATGTAAGGTTATTAATGGTAGGCTCCTTTTTTTCTTCCAGTTTTTGAGAATAAGATATCTTCCCCCTAAAATTGTTGTATTAATAAACTTCCTATTATATGACTTATCTCGAGTATCTACTAGGAAAAATATGTGTTGAAGTTCTATTACATAGTGTGTAGCTATCACCTTACCTAGCCAAAATTGTATGCGTTTCCAAAATTGCTGGATTTTTGGGCAACTCCAAAACATATGGACAAGGTCGGCCTCATAAGAACAGCATCTAGGACATAGATTTTGAGATAGGGGATACCATTTTTTTATTCTAGCCGCTGAGATGTATTTAAAATTTGAACATGTATTTCGCGCCAATTTGCAGAAAATGTGGCTTCCTCTAGAGCAATTATACTGTACTTCACTTTCTCTTCATCCAGATTTAAAATATCTGATCGCCATTTTGAGCATATTTCTATAAAATTAGATTCACCAAATTTAGATAAGATCATTTTATACCAATAATTAATAGAATGTTTACCTATTTTAAATAGGGACAAACCCATTTTAATACCTGAATGTGTCCAATCAGTTTTACTATCTTTAGTTATTTCACGATACCAATGCCTTACTTGTAGGTATGCATAAAAATCTGTATTCTGGAGCTGGTAAGAATCTTTAAGCTTTTCAAACGTGCATACATTATGAGATTCCGTTTCCTTTAGTTGGTTTAAGAAAATTAACCCTGAGGCAGCCCATCTCCTAAATATTTGATTATTCAAACCAGGAATAAACCGTGGGTTCCCTACAATAGGCAATAGGTCAGAGATAAAAGGATCACAATTTAGGATATGTCGTATTTCCTGCCAGGCTAAGATAATATGAAATATAGTATATTTTTTCTTAATTTTCTTTGGAATATGTCTTTTAGAACAGTGCACTAAAGCACTTAGAGAGAAAGAATAAATTAGATTTTGTTCTGCTTCTAGGAAAGCCACATAACTCCCACCAGTAAGCCAATCCATGGCTACTTTTGCGAGACAGATACTAATGTAAATAGAAAAATTAGGTAATGCTAGCCTGCCAAATTGTCTTAATTGTGATAGTTTATGTAAGGCTATTCGCTTTCTACCTGCCCCCCAAATAAAAAGTCTAACACATTTATCCAAAAAAATTAATGTTTGTTTTTGTAATTGAGAGAGGGAGGCTAGCCCATTTCATCAAATCAAATTAAATTTTTGCAAATAAAGGGGGATAATTTAAGGTGTACCAATTCTTGGGGTTAATACTAATTTTGATTCCAAGATAAGTGATAAATTGTTCTCCAATTTTAAAAGGGGGCACATAATGCTTCTGCAGAGGTTCTCTGAGTGAAAGTAGTTCTGATTTAGTTACATTAATTTTATATCCCGAGAACGATCCGAATTCCGCAATTATATCTAAAATCTTAGGTATCTCTTTCTAAGTATTGTTAAGGAACAGTAGCAGATCATCTGCATAGAGTAATAATTTGATAGGTTTACTTCCTACCAAAATTCCCTTTAAATTTTCCCTAATTGAAATAGCAAGTGGTTCAATTGCAAGATTAAAGAGTAAGGGAGATATTGGGCATCCCTGCCGCGTTCCTGTAGTAATCGGAAATGAGCTGGTAGCTGAACCATTAACCATTAATATAGAAGATGCATTTATATATATGGCATGAATAAAGTCCAGCCATTTTGTTTGGTTTTCATATCCCTTTAAGGACTGAGGTTTTTTCCAGTTTTCATACTTAAATGACACAAGCAATTTTTTAATTTTTTTTATATATTACTTTTTATTCATAAGGTCGATCCATACAATCATGAATGCTGATAACACAAAACATCTGTAGAAACAAAATTCAGTACATACTAAGAAAAGCACATAAAAGATCACATACAGGATTTACATCCTAAACTGGGAAATAATCAAAATGCTAGATATAACATAGTTAAAAAAAAATTAAAAAAAAATGTTGTCATCCCTTTACAAGATAATCTTAACCAGTGTCTAAATCAGCTAGCTTGTAAGTTTATCTGTGTTCTCCCCCAAAATCACAAATTTAACCTAGATCTAATCAATAATCATAATAACAACACATATAAAACATACAAGAGAATTTTACCATGGGAGAGACCAGATACTTTTATACTGTGAATTTCACAGAGTAGAAGCTATAGTCGTATGGAGTGATCTCGACCTTAAATTTATACAAAGGTTTGGAACAACTGCTGAAGACAATTAAACATCTCTTTAAGGGAGAAGGAAAAAATAAAGGAGAAAAAAAAAGGAGAAAAAAAAGGAGAAAAAAAGGAGAAAAAAAAGGAGAAAAAAAAGGAGAAAAAAAAGGAGAAAAAAGGAGGGGGTAATAATAGTAGATTTTTAGAAGAGGGAAGTAGGAAGGAGTGTGACGAGCCTGAAGATCTATTTGTCTAGACCCAGATTATATAAAGGCATTAGTAACTGTCTCTGTGCGTTATCATTTTTATACAGTTTAATAAAGTCCAGCCATTTTGTAACAAACCTATTTTTCTGCATTTCTGAATTATTTACATTATCAAACTGTTCTATTATAAATTGGGATTGGAGTAGAAATGTAAGGTTATTAATGGTAGGCTCCTTTTTTTCTTCCAGTTTTTGAGAATAAGATATCTTCCCCCTAAAATTGTTGTATTAATAAACTTCCTATTATATGACTTATCTCGAGTATCTACTAGGAAGAATATGTGTTGAAGTTCTATTACATAGTGTGTAGCTATCACCTTACCTAGCCAAAATTGTATGCGTTTCCAAAATTGCTGGATTTTTGGGCAACTCCAAAACATATGGACAAGGTCGGCCTCATAAGAACAGCATCTAGGACATAGATTTTGAGATGGGGATACCATTTTTTTATTCTAGCCGCTGAGATGTATTTAAAATTTGAACATGTATTTCGCGCCAATTTGCAGAAAATGTGGCTTCCTCTAGAGCAATTATACTGTACTTCACTTTCTCTTCATCCAGATTTAAAATATCTGATCGCCATTTTGAGCATATTTCTATAAAATTAGATTCACCAAATTTAGATAAGATCATTTTATACCAATAATTAATAGAATGTTTACCTATTTTAAATAGGGACAAACCCATTTTAATACCTGAATGTGTCCAATCAGTTTTACTATCTTTAGTTATTTCACGATACCAATGCCTTACTTGTAGGTATGCATAAAAATCTGTATTCTGGAGCTGGTAAGAATCTTTAAGCTTTTCAAACGTGTATACATTATGAGATTCCGTTTCCTTTAGTTGGTTTAAGAAAATTAACCCTGAGGCAGCCCATCTCCTAAATATTTGATTATTCAAACCAGGAATAAACCGTGGGTTCCCTACAATAGGCAATAGGTCAGAGATAAAAGGATCACAATTTAGGATATGTCGTATTTCCTGCCAGGCTAAGATAATATGAAATATAGTATATTTTTTCTTAATTTTCTTTGGAATATGTCTTTTAGAACAGTGCACTAAAGCACTTAGAGGGAAAGAATAAATTAGATTTTGTTCTGCTTCTAGGAAAGCCACATAACTCCCACCAGTAAGCCAATCCATGGCTACTTTTGCGAGACAGATACTAATGTAAATAGAAAAATTAGGTAATGCTAGCCTGCCAAATTGTCTTAATTGTGATAGTTTATGTAAGGCTATTCGCTTTCTACCTGCCCCCCAAATAAAAAGTCTAACACATTTATCCAAAAAAATTAATGTTTGTTTTTGTAATTGAGAGAGGGAGGCTAGCCCATTTCATCAAATCAAATTAAATTTTTGCAAATAAAGGGGGATAATTTAAGGTGTACCAATTCTTGGGGTTAATACTAATTTTGATTCCAAGATAAGTGATAAATTGTTCTCCAATTTTAAAAGGGGGCACATAATGCTTCTGCAGAGGTTCTCTGAGTGAAAGTAGTTCTGATTTAGTTACATTAATTTTATATCCCGAGAACGATCCGAATTCCGCAATTATATCTAAAATCTTAGGTATTTCTTTCTAAGTATTGTTAAGGAACAGTAGCAGATCATCTGCATAGAGTAATAATTTGATAGGTTTACTTCCTACCAAAATTCCCTTTAAATTTTCCCTAATTGAAATAGCAAGTGGTTCAATTGCAAGATTAAAGAGTAAGGGAGATATTGGGCATCCCTGCCGCGTTCCTGTAGTAATCGGAAATGAGCTGGTAGCTGAACCATTAACCATTAATATAGAAGATGCATTTATATATATGGCATGAATAAAGTCCAGCCATTTTGTTTGGTTTTCATATCCCTTTAAGGACTGAGGTTTTTTCCAGTTTTCATACTTAAATGACACAAGCAATTTTTTAATTTTTTTTATATATTACTTTTTATTCATAAGGTCGATCCATACAATCATGAATGCTGATAACACAAAACATCTGTAGAAACAAAATTCAGTACATACTAAGAAAAGCACATAAAAGATCACATACAGGATTTACATCCTAAACTGGGAAATAATCAAAATGCTAGATATAACATAGTTAAAAAAAAATTAAAAAAAAATGTTGTCATCCCTTTACAAGATAATCTTAACCAGTGTCTAAATCAGCTAGCTTGTAAGTTTATCTGTGTTCTCCCCCAAAATCACAAATTTAACCTAGATCTAATCAATAATCATAATAACAACACATATAAAACATACAAGAGAATTTTACCATGGGAGAGACCAGATACTTTTATACTGTGAATTTCACAGAGTAGAAGCTATAGTCGTATGGAGTGATCTCGACCTTAAATTTATACAAAGGTTTGGAACAACCACTGAAGACAATTAAACATTTCTTTAAGGGAGAAGGAAAAAATAAAGGAGAAAAAAAAAAGGAGAAAAAAAAGGGAGGGGGTAATAATAGTAGATTTTTAGAAGAGGGAAGTAGGAGGGAGTGTGACGAGCCTGAAGATCTATTTGTCTATACCCAGATTATATAAAGGCGTTAGTAACTGTCTTTGTGCGTTATCATTTTTATACAGTTTAATAAAGTCCAGCCATTTTGTAACAAACCTACGGCTAGATTTAGAGTTCGGCGGTAGATGGCCTGCTAACGCCACGCGTGTTTTATGTCTAACGCACGGCATTGTTTTACTCCGGTATTTAGAGTTCAAATAAGACCATCTAACGATGCTCTTAACGCGTGTATGTCACACGCGTAATCCTGCCCGCGTTAGACAGTCTCCCATAGAGATCAATGGGAAAGGCAAAAAATAGCTTTTTTCACCTAACACTCGATCTCGCGAGAATACGCACAGCTCAGTCATATGACGCATACCACATCATGCACAACAATAACACGCCGAAAATGTCACAACAACAATCAATCAACAAAGCACACAAGCATTACACATTCACAAGCGGGGGGATTTTAAATAAAATTTAATACGGGGAATACGCATATACTTTAAGATGCGGAAAATCGCAAAATAACAACAAGGATTAAAAAAGATATACATACACTAGAAAAATATTCGCATTCAATATCACTATATATTAGGACAAACATACATATACAACACTTCACTAATACCACACCATCGCAAATTCACATTTAAAAAGAATACTATTGGACAATGTTAGAGAAAACGACCACTATGACATCATCGCAATCTACACATTCCACAAATACCAACTCAAAATGAGCATGAGCAAATTCACACACCTAATACACATTGCAATAAAATTAATTGCTAATAAAGCACACCTGAACACTAATTACAAGGGAAATTGGTACATCATTAAACATTTACACAGGGTATATAAGCACCACACAAGCAGGGCTTCTTTGACTGTGTTGCTGTTGGGTCTTTGGAGATTGGAGGTTTAATATTAGAGAGTTTGAGAATTTTTGAGAGTGAGTTAGTGTTAGCGTGAGAGAGTCAGTTGTTAGTGTTATCGTGAGTGAGTTAGTGGGAGTTAGTGGGAGTGGGAGAGAGTCTGTTAGTGGGAGCGTGAGTGAGTTAGTGGGAGTTATTAGTGAGAGTTGTTAGTGGGAGCGTAAGTTACTGGTAGTTAGTGAGAGTTAGTGGGAGTGTTTGTTAGTGAGAATTAGTAGTAGTGTGAGTTAGCGAGCGAGTGATTTTTCTGTACACTTAACACATTTACACGCAAACACATTCAATACATACATACACTTATCAATAACACTACATACACTCCATACCCCCTACCCCCTCATACTACACTCCATACCCCATTCCTTGTAGTCCCATTCCCTTTCATCCCATTTACTCTTATCCCATACCCCATACCCATCCCATACCCATCCCCTAGTTACATTTAGTTTACATATCCTCCTTTTAGTCTTCTTCTTCTTTTGGTTTATTTAAATACTCCTTACCCTCTTTGTTTTTTTACATCCCTCTCACACTTTAAGCACCTTTTTTGTCTTTTTACTTCTTTATTTTGACCCCCTTTCATTTCATCACACTCACTTTTTGTTTGATTATTTGGGGTTTAGTTTAGGGAACAGATGGAGGCCAGGCAGGGGACAGGTAGAGGGGGGAGGAGAGGGAGGGGGAGAGGAACAGGGCAGGAAGGGGAGCAGGAAGGGGGGCAGGAAGCGGGGGTGGAAGCGGTGGGTGGACCCAGCCACTTGGTTCAAGATGACCAAGTGGCTGGGCCCAGTGGCGGTCAGAGTAGGGCTTCACAGTCCGGGAAACAGAGGGCATCGTCACAGGGGAAGGCCAAGGCGACTAGGGAGGCAAGGTTTTCGATGGAGGAGAAGGAGGCCCTCGTAGAGGCCTATATGGCCAGGCATAGGAGGCTGCAGCACCAAAAGACAACCCCGACTGACAAGAGGAGGCTCTGGAATGAGATCAGAAATGCAGTCAATGCAGTGGGTGGCCGGAACCGAGATATGGATTCGATCAAACATCGCTACCGGGACTGTAAACTGGAACTCAAAAAAAAGTTAAGTCTGGAGGCACGACATGCCGCAGGAACCGGTGGCGGACCTGCCCTTGAAATCGAGTACTGCCGATGGGAGGAAATGTTGCGGCCCAGCAGGAAGTAGTCGTATCGGAGGAATTGATACCGGGAACCTGCCACTCTCATCTGACGGTAAGCTCATTGAACAATAATTTCACATACGAATGTATTTCAAGGGACACTATACGCAAACATTTACTTTCATGATTGAGGTAGCGAATACAATTTGACAAAACATTCAAATGTACTTAAATTACCTAATTTGAATCCTTCTTGAGATATATTTTAATGAAGAAATAGCCATGCACACGGTGAAACAATCACAGGAGGCAGCTATATTCAGCTAACAATCAGCATCTTCTAAGCATATTTAGATATGCTTTTCAGCAAAGAATATCCAGAGAATTAAGCTAATTAGATAAGAAAAGTACATTCGAAAGTTGATAAAAAATGTATGCTTCTAAATCATGAAAGATAAAACATTGGGTTTCATGTGTTAAGGATCCGATTAATGCTATAACGTTGTTTACACGCATTCAATTACTTTGCGGTTACATCAGTATCTAGGCTATAGGTTAGGTGTGCATTTAAACAGAATGAAAACAAACGCAAAAACATTCACATTGACCACAGATATCACAAACACGGTTTATGAAAAAGCTGAAATCGTATTGATTGTTTGTTAGATTTCAAAGTGGATTAATGATTCTGCATTTGTAATTGTATCGTAAGCTAAGTCATTTAAAGCTTGATTTGCAAATATGCTAATATATACATTTTTATTTTTTTTTAAATATACAGAGTCTGGGGAGGAGGCAGCACAGGAAACACAGCCTCATGCATCTCCCCGGGATGAGAGTGGTGGGGAGGAATTTCCACTTCGGAGGGAAGAGGCCCCCCGTGACGAAGAGCGCACGGGAGATGATGAAGAGGCCCCGGAAGCACAGGAGGATCCCGCGGAACCCGAGGACCCTCAAGGACCCGCACCCCGCCATGCACGAGCACCCCGCCATGCACGGGTACACCAACAAGCACAACAAGAGGAAATAGCGGAGGTGCGGGTTCTACTGGACTACATAGACCAGATGCGTACCTCCCGGATAGAAAATATCGAAGGACGCACTAGAATACTTGATGGCCAAAATCAAATTATTCAAGGACAAAACCAAATAATCACCATACTCAATCGAATCGAAGAAGGACAAAACAGAATATTTCAGCTTCACCAAGAAATGTTCAATTTTTTCCGGGAGGCGCATGCTGGTCTACCTCCTGGTCCGCCTCTTGCTGCTGGGCCTCTTGCTGCTGGGCCTCTTGCTGCTGGGCCATCTCCTCCTGCCGGACCATCTCCTCCTGCCGGCCCATCTCCTCCTGCCGGCCCATCTACTCCTGCCGGCCCATCTACTCCTGCCGGGCCATCTCCTCCTCTTCAGCCATCTTCTCCTCCTCAGCCATCTTCTCCTCCTCAGCCATCTTCTCCTCCTCAGCCATCTTCTCCTCCTCACCTTGGTCGTCCCAGTACTCTTCCTTCCACTCTTCCCACAACATCTCCAAGGAGAACTCTTCGGAGTCGGCAGTTGCCTCTCCCAGAGCCTCAGCCCCGTGGGAAGAGGGGAAGGAAGAGGAAGTAAGTATTTGTTTTCATCTTTACTGGTTTTTTTAATTTAATGTGTAATGGATAGGTATGTGATGATGTGGTTTTCATACACTTGTGGACCACACTCTGTATATAATCGACTTCTATGGGACCGGGTCCATGGAGGCAGATTGTTTGCAGAGTGTGGGTTATAAGTGTGTGAAAACCACATCATCACATACCTATCCTTGTTCATGATATTGATTGGTTTCTGTGATGTGATGTCCAAACTGTTTCCCGAATCGCAAACAAAATTACCATTACAATTATCCATGATGGCATATTACTGTTTGAATGCCAATAACACAGCTTAAAGGGACAGTCAGAAAATTATTGATTACAAAGAAAACACTGTATTACGCATTATCAAGTTGGAAACAACAAAACATGGAGAAATACGTGTGACTTATGTGCTTAACCTTGTATCTATGACTATGAAAAATGACCACTTATTTGTTGTTCAGACATAACAACATTTTAGATATCAATGATCAATACATGGTCAATAATATGCTGTATGAGCACAAGGTTTTACATATACAAATGCTATCCAAATGCCCTCTAGTGGTCAAATTGTATAATGATTACATGCACTCTTCAAGCTCGAAGAAATGAGCACACGAACCTCATAGGTTTAGCTAGCAAATTTAAATAAACCCAGACAAATGATCAATTGTTGAGAAACATTTGATATCATTGATATTACATAATTGACTTTTAGAATAATGCAAAACATTATTTGTTTTCTAAACTGTCCAATTAACAAAATTACATATGCTAACACATATTTGAAGCTTGTTGGTATATCTACATGTACTTTGTGAAAAAATAAATATTGAAATCACATTTATATTGACGTGTTAAATAAAGTCTATTTTCTTAAAGAGACATTATTGTGTTAATATTTTATTGGAAAGACATTTGTTTGAACAATGAATATGGTTTAAAGTCCTTTTAGGAGTGGGGGGGGTGAAAATATGCTAACAATAATATATTTGAAGATTAAACAATGTGTAACTCATACATGATACAAAAAAAAACATTTGCATTCAAGGGACAGTATACTATATTTTTAACAGAACTGTATGTAATAGACACTACTACAAACAACAAGATTAACATATACTGATATCAATATTACAAAGCTTCAAACACTTTCAAATAAAATCGGGTTAGCTATATTAAAAATATAGATGAACCCCCATTACAAACGTAAAACAAGACAATACCCCATCATTAACATATGAAAAGACCCTTTACACAAACAGGAGAAAGCTGGAGATGGTACTCACATGAAACTCAGAGGCTTTGCGAGGAGTCTGAAAATTAATTAAATTTTCGTAGAACAGAAGCAAAAATAAACGTATTGGTTAAACAATGGACTATCTAACTAGAGACAAAATAAAAGCTTTTGATTTATAATGTGAGTGTCTAATGAACCTTTAATAATATATACAACGAAATTACATTTAGAAGAAGTCGGCATCATATATTTAGCATATGATAAATATAAATGCATATTGATTACTTTATTCAAACACAATAGCGCATATTTATTAATTAGATATGTTTAACATTAAACACAACAGTCATTTTTCAGAAAAAGGAACATTGTTGACAAACATATTAAACATGGACTATAGAGATTTGCACTTGCCTCCAAATATCATATGCATGAAAACATTTTGCTTTCGTTCGTTTATTCAACCAGACATCCAGCAAAAGAGAATGTGTTGGTCTTTATCAGCTACGGGTCAACAATGTAACATGATGCAAATAATACATATTCGCAAGGTTTTTAAAATTGGCTACAGTCACAAACGTTTTTAACGTGCACAAATATTGCGGGACTACGTAATACAATCAGACGTTTTTTTACCTTTGCATGTGACGTCTTAACATGGCGCTTCCTTGATCACGTAAGAACGCCATCCAATGAAAGGCACATTCTTGATCACGTAAGAACGCCCCAAAAAAAAGGCGCATCCTTGATCGCGTCAAAACGCAATCCAATAAAAGGCACATTCTTGATCACGTAAGAACGTCAGTCAATACAAGGAATCATTGGACAGCCTGGCAGGTGACGTCTTAAGCAACATGGCGCATCCGAGATCGCTGAAAAACCGCAGCCAATACAAGGACTCAGTGACATCTTGGCATATCGCTAAGAAACGTATTTATATTTTAGGAACTAGTATGTGTCTAGATTGCTATCTAGGAATGTCACCAAATCATGAATCATCTTTTCGGACTTGACTGTCCCTTGAACTATAGCTATGGTGTATATCTTTAACATTTAAAAGATACACATGAGAAATACATATGCCATTGATGTTTTAAGATATGTTTGGATTGTTGTGGAATAACAATAGTTATACATGGATTGATTAAACGTGTCATTTATTAAAGTTTAATTATTGTCAGCCTACCTATAGCCATATATGGGAGGAGATGTATTGTTAACAAATATTCATCATCTAAATTATTTGCATTACACACAGAGATTTATTTGGTTACACTTTTACAATAATATAGAATTGAAAATGAAATACATGTGCTGTCAACATTACAATAAGATTGTTTATTAATAAGATTATATGTCCTTGTTCATGTAAAAAGGACAAAAACGCTTTAGAAATGGAAATACATTCATTAACAATTGTGCTCACCATCACTTAAAGGGACATGATTTTGTTTTTAAAAAGAGCATACAAATAGACAATACTATTTCAATAAAATGAACACTTTACAGGGATTATATCATTGTATCAATACTCAGATCATTTGGTAAAGGTGCATCAATTCATGCAGAGTTTCTAAATACACACATGGATATGAACATTGAAATATACATATATACACAAATAACAATCTATATATACATATATAAAACAATTACTATGCTAATCATAATCATGCAATGATAAAGCTAAGAGAAAAATATATAAAGACAAATAATAAGATTACATTGGAGATGTTAATCTTAAAGTCATTTACAATTGTCTTACATATATGATTTTATTATTAAAAATATTTTTGGTAGGTCCCTTTAAGGATCAACAACATAAACTAGAGCTTTCAAAAAATAACATGAAGAATCAGGACAAAGATTCGTGCAATAAAATGTCTTTTATTAGTATGTAAGAAAACATCCACAACGTTTATAAATAATCTTGTAAAAATAAGGAATATATGAGCCATATGACAAGGTAACACAGTGCATCACAGTCCATGAAGAGAGTTGCCAAGGGCCACCATAGCCCCATTGGAGACATATGACAAGGTAAAAGAGTGCATCACAGTCCATGAAGAGAGTTGCCAAGGGCCACCATAGCCCCATTGGAGACATATGACAAGGTAACACAGTGCATCACAGTCCATGAAGAGAGTTGCCAAGGGCCAGCATAGCCCCATTGTAGACATATGACAAGGTAACACAGTGCATCACAGTCCATGAAGAGAGTTGCCAAGGGCCAGCATAGCCCCATTGGAGACATATGACAAGGTAACACAGTGCATCACAGTCCATGAAGAGAGTTGCCAAGGGCCAGCATAGCCCCATTGGAGACATATGACAAGGTAACACAGTGCATCACAGTCCATGAAGAGAGTTGCCAAGGGCCAGCATAGCCCCATTGGAGACATATGACAAGGTAACACAGTGCATCACAGTCCATGAAGAGAGTTGCCAAGGGCCACCATAGCCCCATTGGAGACATATGACAAGGTAACACAGTGCATCACAGTCCATGAAGAGAGTTGCCAAGGGCCACCATAGCCCCATTGGAGACATATGACAAGGTAAAAGAGTGCATCACAGTCCATGAAGAGAGTTGCCAAGGGCCACCATAGCCCCATTGGAGACATATGACAAGGTAACACAGTGCATCACAGTCCATGAAGAGAGTTGCCAAGGGCCAGCATAGCCCCATTGGAGACATATGACAAGGTAACACAGTGCATCACAGTCCATGAAGAGAGTTGCCAAGGGCCAGCATAGCCCCATTGGAGACATATGACAAGGTAACACAGTGCATCACAGTCCATGAAGAGAGTTGCCAAGGGCCACCATAGCCCCATTGGAGACATATGACAAGGTAACACAGTGCATCACAGTCCATGAAGAGAGTTGCCAAGGGCCACCATAGCCCCATTGGAGACATATGACAAGGTAAAAGAGTGCAACAGGCACAACAATAAACTTTTAAAAAGGCCAAATGGCAACAATAAAACAACAAAATCAACATGTGGACGGAGGATTCTTATCTGCCACCATGGAGCATCTCCAGATCCTCCACTTACTGGTCATCCTCTTCATCGTCCTGTGCATGTCCAGCTCCAGATTCAGGCCTTGAACTTAATCTCATAATTGCACGCAGAGTCAAGTCCTGAACCCGGAGCTGGGCCTGCATGGTGTCGTTCATCCCTCTCAGGACAGCTGCGTTCCTCAACACGGCCTGCTCTACTCTTGCTATACCTTCTAGCATGAGCCATGCTGAGTCACAGCCTAAAATAAAGAATACATTAAATATTAAGGATAATTACACAACAGACGAAAAAATTAGAAAACATACATTGTCATCATAAAGACAAATAATTCTTTACATCAATTAGTTTACATTTATTCTTTACACATGAATTAGGTTATTCAGACAGACAGAAATCATTAAAGGGACATTTTACTCAAACATGTTGTCCCCTTTAATTGGTTTTAGATGATCCACTTATACATAGAAACATAGAAACATAGATATTGACGGCAGATAAGAGCCATAGGCCCAGCAAGTCTGCCCCACCTTACCTAACAGTATAAACTTATCTAGTTCGTAGGATAGCCCTATGCTTGTCCCATGCATTTTTAAAGTCCCCCACAGTGTTTGTTGCTACTACCTCTTGAGGAAGTTTATTCCATAAATCAATCACTCTTTCTGTAAAGAAGTGCTTCCTCAAATTACTCCTGAATCTACTACCCTTTAGCTTGAGCTCATGACCCCTTGTTCTTGAATTTTCCATTTTATGTAAAATACCCACAGCCTCAGTTTTACTAAACCCTTTAATGTACTTGAAAGTTGCTATCATATCACCTCTTTCCCTTCTCTCCTCTAAGCTATACATATTTAGGTCATTGAGCCTATCCTGGTAAGTTTTATTTTTTAGACCATGTACCATTTTGGTAGCCCTCCTTTGCACAGATTCAAGTTTGTTAATATCCTTCTGAAGATATGGCCTCCAGAACTGCACACAATACTCAAGATGAGGCCTAACTAATGATCTATAAAGTGGCATAAGAACCTTACTATTTCTGCTGCAAATACCTCTACCAATACATCCAAGCATTCTGCTAGCCTTACTCGCTGCCTTACTACATTGTTTACTAAGTTTTAAATCATCTGAAATAATAATTCCCAAGTCCTGTTCCTCGTCTGTAACAGTCAGTAAAGTGTCATTGAGTCTGTAATTAACATTTGGATTTTTCTTCCCTAAATGCATTATTTTACACTTTGCTGTGTTAAACTTTAGATCCCAGTCGTTTGTCCAATCCTCCAATTGTTGTATATCACTTCTCATTTTGTCTACCCCCCCTGGAACATCCACTCTGTTGCAAATTTTTGTATCATCTGCAAAGAGACATACTTTCCCCTGTAGCCCTTTGCTGATATCGCAGATAAATATGTTAAACAAAACAGGCCCCAGAACTGACCCCTGAGGAACACCACTAGTAACAGCCCCCTCTGCTGAATGAACTCCATTTACTAAGACACTTTGTTTTCTGTCCTTAAGCCAGCATTCCACCCAGTTCACAATTTTTGAATCTAGACCAAGGAGATATAGTTTGTGAATAAGTTTATTGTGTGGGACGGTGTCAAATGCTTTGCTGAAATCTAGATATGCTACATCAACTGCTCCTCCCTTGTCTAATACTTTTGTTACATAATCAAAGAAGTCAATTAGATTAGTCTGACATGATCTCCCTGAAGTAAAACCATGCTGATTTTGGTCCTCTAAATTGTTTGTC
Organism: Bombina bombina; assembly: GCF_027579735.1. Lineage (NCBI taxonomy): Eukaryota > Metazoa > Chordata > Amphibia > Anura > Bombinatoridae > Bombina > Bombina bombina. Next base: position 114,097,591 of record NC_069507.1, read on the forward strand.
TTTATGTAAGTCATAATTCTTTCCTTTAAGAGGCTTTCCATTAATTTCCCTACTACTGAAGTTAAACTAACTGGCCTGTAGTTGCCAGATTCTTCTCTACTGCCCTTTTTATGAAGAGGTATTACATTTGCTATTCTCCAATCATCTGGGACAGCTCCTGTTAATAGTGACTGATTAAACAGATCAGTTAATGGGACAGTTAGCACTGAACGAAGTTCTTTTAAAACCCTTGGATGAATATTATCAGGACCCACTGCCTTTGTAACATTTATTTTTGATAATGCTAACAAAACCTCATCCTCTGTAAAAAGATTACTGTTAAGCTTGTTTCTATTTTGCATAGCATCCCTTAATGTAGACATTGTATCTTCACAATCTTTAGTGAAAACAGAACAGAAGTAATCATTGAGACAGTCTGCAATCTGCTTATCTCCTTCTATTATTCTACCATCAACTGATTTCAATTTTACTATTCCTACCTTATTTTTTCTTCTTTCACTGATATATCTAAAGAAGGTTTTGTCCCCATGTTTTACTGACTGTGCTATCTTCTCTTCTGCATGAGCTTTAACCTTCCTAATTAACTGCTTAGTCTTTTTTTGTTGGAGTCTCCATATTTTCATATCATCATCTGCTTGTGTGTGTCTGTAATTTTTATAAGCTATCTTTTTTGTCTTTACAGCATGTGCTACTTCTTTGGAAAACCAAATTGGTTTCCGCTTTCTTTTACTTTTACAGACATGTCTAATACAGTGTGCGGTTGCATCTAAAATGGCACCTTTCACAAATTCCCACTGTTCTTGAACCCCTGTAATAAGATTTTTCCCCTTTAAATAGTTTTTTAGGTATTCTCCCATTAATGAAAAATCTGCCGTCCTAAAGTCTAAAACTTTTGTTTTAGTCTGGGTGTACAGTTCCTGAACATGAATACTAAACCAAACAGATTGATGATCACTGGATCCTAAGTTCTCACCTACAGACACATCTGAAACTGTATCACTGTTTGTAAGTATTAGATCTAATATAGCTTCCTTACGAGTTGGTTCCTTGACTAATTGTTCAAGTGATTCCCCTAGCAGAGATTCAAGAATATACCTGCTTCTAGCCGATCTAGCAGAAGGAATCTTCCAGTCTATATCTGGCAAATTAAAGTCCCCCAGTACTATAACCTTACCCTTCATGGTCATTTTGGTTATTTCATCTAATAACAGATTGTCCAGTTTTTCATCCTGCAATGGAGGCCTATATACAACCCCTATTCTAAAAACATTTTTATCTCCAATTTCCAAAGTCACCCAAATACTTTCCACCTCATCATTTGTTCCTACAATTTCAGTAACCTTTATATTTTCATTTACATACAAAGCAACTCCTCCACCTTTCTTTCCTACTCTGTTCTTTTTAAATAACCTGTATCCAGGTATGACTATGTCCCAGTCATGCAAATCATTGTACCATGTTTCTGTTATAGCTACTAAATCCAAGTTGTCCCTAGTCATTATTGAAATGAGTTCAGGTAATTTATTTCCTAAGCTGCGAGCATTTGTGCTCATGGCACGAAGAATTTTTCTACTAGAATTTCTAGAATTGTTACTTGGACTAACAGTTTTGGCATGCTGTGGGGGGCAGGTGGATATATTAATGCTACCCCCCTTTATTAGTTTAAATGATTTCTAATAAAGTATTTGAACTCCTCTCCCAGATACTCTGTTCCTTTAGCATCCAAATGCAAGCCATCTCTCCTAAATAACCTAGTATCTTTCCAAGCAGAGCTATAATGGCCAGCTTGAGCTTGAGTGTATCAAATCTTGTTAAAGGATTTACATTGTACTTACATTAGCAATTTAAATATTTCAATTATACTGTGGTAGGCACACATATCCTTAAACATTTTGGCATTGAGGACAAGCTGTGTAAACATAGCAACCTGAAGAAATTACATTCCCACTGGGTTAGACAAGAGATAATGTATCAACATTTGTACATTAATTGTTGGATCCAAGTAGTGGTGATTGGTATATGTAGTGATATCCAATTAAAGGGACACTGAACCTAAATATTTAATGGACTGATTCAGATAGAGCATGACATTACAAATCTTTAAAACTTACACATATTCATTAAATGTTTGAATTCTCTAGCTAGATTTTGAATGCAAGAATGTTGCTTTTTAGGGAAGCCAATATTTGTTTATCAACTTTGTTTGTCCCTGCTGGTTGATGGATACATTCATCCAACAATAAAGAAATGATGGCCAGAATTTTTTTATTGTTTAAACTAATTATAGGCATTTCTTTGTTTCAATAAAGATATCAAGAGAATGAAGAATAATTCATAAGAGTAGTAAATTATAAATTTGATTAACATTGCATGCTGGATTTGAATCACAATTGAAAATATTTACCTTCACTGTACCTTTAAGTATCTTATAACGTGTATTTTGAATGATACTTACAGCTGTGCCTGGGAAGGACAATCCGACACCCAGGACAATGAAGGTTGAGACAGGGGGGAGGGATGAGATTGGCTTGGGGAGGGATGGGAGTGGCTTGGGGAGGGGTGAGCTGCCGCTCCAGGGTAGGCCGTACAGCTGGGGAGTGGGGAGTTTGGGTCTGGGCAGCTGTACGTGCCATAATATGGGGAGAGCGGCGAAGGGGGGTGTAGGGGCGTTTTTTGGGAGGGACAGGAAATGATAAATGGGAAGGGCCGGCAGGGGTCTGGGAATGGGCAGGAGTCTGGTCATGGGCAGAGGTCTGGGTCTGTGCAGGGGTCTGGGCATGGTCAGGGGTCTGTGTATGGGGAGGGGTCTGGGTCTGTGCAGGGGTCTGGGCATGGTCAGGGGTCTGTGCATGGGGAGGGGTCTGTGACTGTGCAGGGGACTGGGCAGGGGCGGAAACCAGATGACCAGAAGTGGTGGATCCATCTGAAAATTTAAAAAAAATATATTAACATCTCATACATCCTGACATCAAATCAACGCATTTCAAATTGATTATGTTTTCAATATACTTCGAAGTGTGTTTGAATTTGTAAACAATTCTGAAATGAGGATATGGTATGTATATAGGCACTCAGATGAATATCAATGACTGTCTGTACAATTATAACATTATTATTGTGTTTTGGCCTGGAATATGCATGTGACATAATGATGGCATGAATTTTAAATATTTTCTATTCAAAATTTTTCATGCTGCCTGATATAGAAAGGGGGCAGTAGTGTATTTTAACAGACAAATAATATTCCTTTTTAAAGTGCAAAAGCTGTAGACTTTGAATGTCTTCAATGAAATTATTTCAAATAAACAAACATGTTGGAAACATGATAGATATATTTCACATACCATTAGACTCCAAGGCAGCCTCTTCCTCCTCCGTCACATATGTTAAATCAATCTCTGTAAAACATAACATGTTGTGTACACGTTAACAACAGATATTATAACATATGTTACTGTTGTTCAAGGCCACACATCAATGTTGCATTAAAGATATACACACCCAAAGTTATGATTTACATCATTTTGATGGAGCATACAAATTACATTATATTTGTTATTCTCAATGATTAATATTTTCGATGTATTGTTTGGATTAATGTAAAAATCATAAAAGCATAGTACATAGAACATTTAAGATTTCTCATGTGTGTATCACTTGATGACTGTTGTCAAAAAAGAACATGGAAACAAACATATGTTATACATCTTCTGAATAACAAATGTGTAGACTAATAAAGTTTAAATTATTAATCGTTCAATATTAAAAGAAAATTAATATATAATCAGAAGAGAAAATGATATGTTTGTTTCAAATGTTATGCTTCATCAGAATCATGCTCATAATATTGATTACCAATACACCTTCAATTACATATAAATGAGTCAATGGACTTACCAGGAGACCGCAAAGGTGGCTCTATGTCACTGCTGGATTCCTGTGGGCTCACCACACCAACTCTCTCTATGAATGATATAGATATATATTATGAAACACATTTGGGATATCACTAAATCACATCTGTCTCGAATTTTACCATTAATCAACTTGAAAATGTGAAGAATAGAGCAGTCATTACACCAGAAAATGCTTGATTGAATCAAGGGGATTCTGTTAAAAATTCTGTATTGAACATATGTTTAATTTCAGACTATATTAGACATCAAAATCATCTCATACGATGCTATTGCATATCTAAATATACCCATTGATCAATGTTCTTAACCCTTTAAGGACACAGCTTTCAGTTTGCTCAATTGTTTTATGACGGAATAATTCCGTCATATGTCCTTAAGAGGTTAAAAGAATACACACAAACCACATTTTGAAGAGCATCTGTTGACAAATCTAAACAAACACATGTGGCACATTGAGCCATTTGTGCAATGTACAGTAATCTTGTTTAGGACACAACACATATTTATCACAATACAAAACAAAATTGATTATTACAAATATGTAATCATGGTGCTGTTAGAGTATGCAGATATCTATAAAGTAACTCCAACAGTGAATATGTGAATTATATATCAATATTGTTTAATCCAAAGAATGTAAAGATGAATGAATCTATTTTGTCTTAAAGGGACACTGACATGATTAATTTAAATCATTGATTTCTATGTTCAAACTGTTCAAAATGATTTAACATTGACTCCTATTATAATTAGAATGTTGCTAAATTTTAATCTTAAAGGCAGATAAGCAATATTGGATTCAATAAATATTGTTTGTTGAAGGTATCCACCAATCATCAATAAAAACCCAGGTTGTTCAACCAAAATTGAGATGCAGATAAACGTACATTCTTGATGTTAAAATACATTTAGCAATAGAATATGTCACATATGATGATAGTATTATATTTTAATGTTTATTAATATTGCATACTCTATCTGAATGACAACATTAATAATTGTAGTTCAGTATCCCTTTAATCTAAAATTAAATTGATTTGACAATGTTGTTGTTAATGAATTCTCTACTCCATATGTTGATGTAATGAATGGTATTGAGCATGCAATTTAAATCTAATATGTTATTTAAGTATATCCGAAGAATTATTTAAATTTACATCTATTAAAGGGACATTACATATAAATATTGAACAATGTGGATTTAGTATGTAATGTTCTGTCCATGTTTCTAAGACAAATGTCAATTAAAATGAGACATACCATACTGTGACAAGCCCTGGCTTGAGGATCCAGCAGCAACATCCATATCTGTAATATATTAAATGAGGATTGCATATCATTAATACAAATCATGCCATGTTTAAAAACTTTACATTATTAACAAATCAATTTAAAAATATTAATCCTTTGGTAGTCCCATGAGTTAATTGTTTCCTCAATTAAATTCATGATAAATATATCCTGGACTCTTATTTTCAATCAGTTGTGTTGTTTACTGTATCTTTAATAATTTGTCGTTGTTATTTCATAATCATCAATTGATGGCCATATGTTATAATTTATTTGTATTCTTCGTTTTTTATTAGCTATAATATTGAAAATAAGAATACTGTATTCTTCACTAATATAATAATTCACATTTAATTTTGACCAACATGTGTAAAGCAATGCCACTTACAGCAAAGTCATGTTAACGTGGATGAGAAATTCCATTTTCGCGATCATTGCGCAATGATTCCAAGCGGAATTACGCATCCGTCATTTGAACAACATGTATAAAGCAATGACACTTACAGCAAAGCCATGTTAACGTGGATGAGAAATTCCATTTTCGCGATCATTGCGCAATGATTCCAAGCGGAATTACGCATCCGTCATTTGAACAACATGTATAAAGCAATGCCACTTACAGCAAAGCCATGTTAACGTGGATGAGAAATTCCATTTTCGCGATCATTGCGCAATGATTCCAAGCGGAATTACGCATCCGTCATTTGACCAACATGTATAAAGCAATGCCACTTACAGCAAAGCCATGTTAACGTGGATGAGAAATTACATTTCCGCTCTGTGACGCATATTCTGTAGAGCGCAAGAAACATCATTCCTATTTCATGTGTCACTAATCTAAAATCAGATATCTAAACATCATATGTAGTGTATGTTGTGAGATCTGTATAGGTTTAGTATCTGACTATATACACATATTTGGATAAAAATAACAAATATTAAGATATTATATGAAGTTGGATAATTACCTTGTTCAGATTCTCTATCTCCTCCCAGGCCACCGGAGAAGCATCTGCCCTGGCCCCCGCGTCAGGACTTTCAGATCCCGCAGCTGGGAGGGAAGAAGAGAAGGCCGAGGATGGCGAGGATCGAAATCTTTTGGGGACCCGGAGATTGAGGAGCTCGCATAAAGTCACCTCATAAGGGAGTAGGTACAGTTTCCGCAGGGCCTCTCTTTTGCCACCTCTTTTACGGGCTTGTACCCAGTCCCTTATGAGGTTGACTTTTTTGGATAAACGCAACCTCATATCTCCGAATCTCCTCATGATCTGATCCTGGGTCCTCTGGACGTCACACACCAATCTAACCGCATTGGTGATAGACTCCCAGAGGGCCTTCTTAACAGGCGCATCTGTCAACCTCCTCTTGTTCCCAAACAGCTGGGGATAAAAGTCCTTGACGGCGTGGACCAGTGCAGCGCTCTCCTCCTTGGTGAACCTGGGAACTGACATGCCTGCTGGGTTGTAGAATATATGTAGGGATATAATATATACTGCCTGCAGGCATTAGAGAACTGACAAAGATGGCAACGTGTAATGGACTTTTATATGGTGAAGTAAACATGAGATGCACCATGGGACAAGTTATCTGTACATCTGATTGGATAAAAGTTTGAAATATTGTTAGAATGTCTGTGAGACCATCCTGACTCAAGTTGTGTTTGTGTGATGAACTCGGATTGGCCGTTCCTTAATGTTTCATATCTTAGTAACTTCCTTACACATACCGCTTGGTGGTGCTGTTACTTCATTTTTCATGTAGACTTATTTGTAACTCATGGGCCTGTCATGCGGATATGTGTGACGCAGATTTAATATCCGTGATCCGTTAAATATTAATGATTAAATCCTCTTTAAAATCTAATACTGTCACATTATTAAATGTTGTAGACATTTCTCGGTTTAATAAAGGTCTGTTTCTTTAATACAAATACACATTTAATATTGTATGTCTTTATTGTTCTTAAAATAAATTTGTTGACTTATTGAGAATTATTGACATTGCTCTATTAAATGTCTTTATAATGCACATTGATTGTGTGCTATTGCGTGACATTAGACTAATGTTTAAAGATGCTAATCTGGTGTTTCAAGATGCGTTTCCCACGCAATATTTCTTAATGTTCAAATTCAGGTTAGAATGTCAGTAACTTTGATAATCTGTTTATAAATGTTAAACTACATGTTTGTTTGTTATTAGCAAATAAACCTCGAGCTTGTATTTCTCTGAAGTGCTCATATATGTTATTGTGCAATGGCGTCTTTAGTTTTAAAAAGACATTACAAACAAACAATTGTATCAAATTATCTGTAGAGATAGAAGATTGTTTAGACTTTAAAATGTAAATCAATTTCTCTTAGTATTTATATATCCTCAACAGAAGAAATTTCAATGCACATGGTTGAGCCAATCACATAAGGCATCTCTGTGCATCCACCAATCTTCATCTACTGAGCCGATCTCGATATGCTTTTCCAGCAAAGTATGTCAAGATAGGAAGATAAGTAAATACACTATTTAAAGCTCTTAAAGGGACACTGTCCAAACAAATTTAGCAGTGGTGATTCAGATTGAGCATGAAATGTTAATCAACTTTATAATTTAATCAGATTATCAAATGTTAACAGTTATCTTGTTATCTTTCTTTGCAAATCAATAATGATATTTTATATTACGGACAATTGTTTCCAAAAAACCTGGGTTGTCCTTGACGATTGTTGGATCAATTATTCCAAACAAAACAAGCAAGTTCTGTCCAGAGTACTGAAGCAAATAAATTATCTTTTTAATGCCTTTATTTTAAAGTAATGATAGCAACATCACAAGGAGCATTCATAATACAAGACAATTTTTAAAGTTGCTTAAAATAGAATACTCATTCAGAATGTATAAATCATTAATTTTTTAACTGTCTACCTTTAAGTATATTTTTAGTTCATGTCCCTTTAAAGAAACATTTCACAATAATGCTTAAAATATCCGAAACCTAGGCACCTTCCTTTTGCTAAATTAGTCTAACATATGAGTAAAGCTAATTTAGATTAACTTCTAGATTGTTTTACACACTGACTGAAATATATTTATTAAAGGAGGTATTTTTGAGCCTTCAGCTTAGAGGGACATTAAGCTATATGTTATGTATGCATTTTGTATAATATTCTAATATTTGACCAACTTAATATGTTTTGTTATTCAATCATTATATTGTAATTATATATATTCTTGGATTAAATACATCTCTACATAGGCTATTTTGATGCTGATTGTTGGTTGCATATAGATGCCTTATGTAATTGACTAAGATATGTGCATTGATGTATTTTTTGAAAAGTATATTTAAAGACTGAATGTAATTCTATATTACTTTATAAATATGTTTAAATTCTTGTATGATATTTTTAAAAATCTATACACAATATACTTTGTGAATGTCCCTTTAAGGACCCAAACATTTGGAATGTTGATTTAACATTGACAAAATAAACTAAAGGGGACTTAAAATTCTATATAGATATTTGATGTCTAACCCAAGAGGTAAGATTTTTAAAAATACATAATATTACTAAGTATAGTTAAATGACTCCACTAGAAAATTACATAGATTAACCTGGCATCCAATAACTAGCTTGTGAAAAATATCAAGTTAAATGACCTACCATTTATACAAGTAAAGTTTTAAATAATTTTTTTAAAAAATGTTTAGAGATACCTAAGGAAGATACAAGATCTTATAAAATTAATTTTACATTCAACAACACTGTCACTTTAATGTAATTGAACCACTTCCCCTTCTTAAAAGTTAAAATAAAAAATTTTTGAATACATATCCAAAATTAATTTAATATCTACATTTTCAAAAGAAAAGCATCGAAGGATCTCACTCCCCAATTAATGTTATAAAAGATAGTTTAATGTAATATTCTCGGAATCAGTTGATTTTCTAATATTAATGCATTATTTGATTTTATGCATGTGCTTGTCAAATAGCCAACTACCAGTCATGGGAGTCAAACTTTTTTTTATTGACAGATTATATTGATATTTAGTATAATCTGTTCAAAAGAATGTATTTAATAATAAAATGTTTATTATTAACATGTAAAAATTAAAAAATAAAAAAGTTTATTGAAAAAATAAAAATATTCCTGGAAGTCATCAGATGCCAATCTGAAATGACAAATAAAAAAATGGAGCAAAGTTAATACACACGTTGTCAAATATTCATAAAATACATTTACAATCATCTTGTGTCTATGCTCTAACTTTGTTCAACATTTTTGAAAGATATTTATTAAATTGATTTAAAAAAAATACAAAACATACACCATTATATTGTTGAATCAAAATTCTATTTAAATATCCAAATTTCTAATTATACATAATAATGTATATCACATTTCAACAATATATGTATGCTGAACATAAATGTAATATTTCATGTCCATTCAAATACCTCTATATCAACTATAATATGTATTCCTTTTTCGGATTGTGATCCCTAAATATCTAATGATGAAATAAGTATGACTAATGTATGTAAGCTAACAATAATCAACATTCTTCATGTGATTCTTAACTAGCATGCACCAACCTGGATAATGCATGGTCTTTGAAAGTCAATTCAGGGGTAAACAGTTGATCTTCAATAGGTGTCTTATTCATCAGTTCATTAAATAGAGGACTGAGAAATACCATCTAAAAAAGTAAAATCATCTAAGTGTCTGATTGTGATCCCTAAATATCTACTTTAGAACTAAATATGACTAATGTATGTAAGCTACTAATATTCAACAGTCTTCACTAGCATGCATTGGTACACCAACCTGGACAATGCATGGTCTTTGAAAGTCAATTCAGGGGTAAACAGTTGATCTTCAATAGGTGTCTTATTCATCAGTTCATTAAATAGAGGACTGGGAAATACCATCTAAAAAAGTAAAATCATCTAAGTGTCTGATTGTGATCCCTAAATATCTACTTTAGAACTAAATATGACTAATGTATGTAAGCTACTAATATTCAACAGTCTTCACTAGCATGCATTGGTACACCAACCTGGACAATGCATGGTCTTTGAAAGTCAATTCAGGGGTAAACAATTGATCTTCAATAGGTGTCTTATTCATCAGTTCATTAAATAGAGGACTGGGAAATACCATCTAAAAATTAGAAAATCATCTAAGTGTCTCCAATAGGATGTCTACACAGCCTTATTCTATCAAATAGTTTTCACTTACCATGTGAACATGTCTTTGTATGGTTTTCAAGGTCAGCAGAATTGAAAGATAATGCCAGACATGATCCCATTGGTATACTTCAATTTCAATCTTGGCTTTTTCCCACTGTCAGTCTGGGCAATCTTCACTGTCAGGCTTCTAATTGTTCCCTTTCAGTCTTTAGATTAAGTCATCTCCCTAATGGAAGAAATATTTTCAATAAAATTCATACAAGTGTGTGAATCAGTTCTGTACCCCTCTCCCACCCCCCATTTCATAATAAATTTCTGTCACTAGCTTACTAAGCGTGTGTAGCAACTTGTGTTATTTTCTATCAAGTGTGAAGATGAGTCATATTGAGCAGAACAAACCTCTAATGTGTGACATTGAACCATAGTCATTCTAGAGGATCCCTTTCTGAGTATGTACATTTTAAGTAATGTGTAAACTAAATACTATTTTTGAAAATGTATGCCATATGATGTATTTGTGTACAATTCATGCCAGCAACAGTCCATACATTTCTACTTACCATCTGATGTCCTCTTTAAAAACCAGGTGGCAAAGACTTGCTACAGGACCCAATGCCCAGAGCATCACCTATATTAATAAATGAAAAAAATTTGTAACAGTTGATCAATACTAACATGTTTGCACAATTCTCTACTTGTCATTTCCCTAGAGTTCACATCTATTGAAAATACTACAGTCTAACTTATATTCTTTACCGTCTAAAGTGGCGGTTGATGACGTCTGCTCTGACATTGAGTCCCTCGTCCTGGAATTCCCCCTCTAGAACAGGATCATCCTCCTCATCTCTGAGGAGGTCTCTGTCCACCGGGACGGCCTGCAGCATCCCAGCCCGCTGTGCAATATTATGCAGGACGCTACAGGCTACAACAATCTTAGCCACCTTCTTTGGGTTGTACTGGAGGGCTCCTCCAGAACGGTCCAGGCACCTGAATCTCATCTTCAGGAGCCCGAACATCCTTTCAACCACCGCCCTGGTTCTCTTATGAGCCCTATTGTAGCGCTCCTCAGACACATCAGTCGGGCTACGCAAGGGGGTAATGAGCCAAGGCCGGCTCATGTACCCAGAATCACCTATAAATTATGAACAGAACATAATTCAAACAGAATCCTTAAAATAGTATATTGTTTTATAAATAAATTTGTGTACACGATAATCCATATTAAAAGTTTTTTAAGAAAAATCAAAAAATAAAGTTCTATATTATTCTGTATCTTGCCATTTCAGCTAAGACATGCTACATATGCGTATTTCTCCTAAACCAAACCTTGTGTAAAATGCTAACTACATGGTTACATTGCATTCTCTATCTGAGCATATAAGGTAAGACATGCTACATATCTGCATTGAACTAAAAGTAGACATTAGCGGAAAGAGACAATGACATGGTTAAATTGCATGAGCTAATATCTTCCCATTTCAGCTAAGACATGCTACATATGCGTATTTCTCCTAAACCAAACCTTGTGTAAAATGCTAAATACATGGTTACATTGCATTCTCTATCAGAGCATTTAAGGTAAGACATGCTACATATCTGTATTGAACTAAAAGTACACATTAGCAGAAAGAGACAATGACATGGTTAAATTGCATGAGCTAATATCTTCCCATTTCAGCTAAGACATGCTACATATGCGTATTTCTCAAAAATAATAACTTGTGTAAAATGCTAAATACATGGTTACATTGCATTCTCTATCTGAGCATTTAAGGTAAGACATGCTACATATCTGCATTGAACTAAAAGTAGACATTAGCGGAAAGAGACAATGACATGGTTAAATTGCATGAGCTAATATCTTCCCATTTCAGCTAAGACATGCTACATATGCGTATTTCTCCTAAACCAAACCTTGTGTAAAATGCTAACTACATGGTTACATTGCATTCTCTATCTGAGCATATAAGGTAAGACATGCTACATATCTGCATTGAACTAAAAGTAGACATTAGCGGAAAGAGACAATGACATGGTTAAATTGCATGAGCTAATATCTTCCCATTTCAGCTAAGACATGCTACATATGCGTATTTCTCCTAAACCAAACCTTGTGTAAAATGCTAAATACATGGTTACATTGCATTCTCTATCTGAGCATTTAAGGTAAGACATGCTACATATCTGCATTGAACTAAAAGTAGACATTAGCGGAAAGAGACAATGACATGGTTAAATTGCATGAGCTAATATCTTCCCATTTCAGCTAAGACATGCTACATATGCGTATTTCTCCTAAACCAAACCTTGTGTAAAATGCTAACTACATGGTTACATTGCATTCTCTATCTGAGCATATAAGGTAAGACATGCTACATATCTGCATTGAACTAAAAGTAGACATTAGCGGAAAGAAACAATGACATGGTTAAATTGCATGAGCTAATATCTTCCCATTTCAGCTAAGACATGCTACATATGCGTATTTCTCCTAAACCAAACCTTGTGTAAAATGCTAAATACATGGTTACATTGCATTCTCTATCAGAGCATTTAAGGTAAGACATGCTACATATCTGTATTGAACTAAAAGTACACATTAGCGGAAAGAGACAATGACATGGTTAAATTGCATGAGCTAATATCTTCCCATTTCAGCTAAGACATGCTACATATGCGTATTTCTCAAAAATAATAACTTGTGTAAAATTCTAAATACATGGTTACATTGCATTCTCTATCTGAGCATTTAAGGTAAGACATGCTACATATCTGCATTGAACTAAAAGTAGACATTAGCGGAAAGAGACAATGACATGGTTAAATTGCATGAGCTAATATCTTCCCATTTCAGCTAAGACATGCTACATATGCGTATTTCTCCTAAACCAAACCTTGTGTAAAATGCTAACTACATGGTTACATTGCATTCTCTATCTGAGCATATAAGGTAAGACATGCTACATATCTGCATTGAACTAAAAGTAGACATTAGCGGAAAGAGACAATGACATGGTTAAATTGCATGAGCTAATATCTTCCCATTTCAGCTAAGACATGCTACATATGCGTATTTCTCCTAAACCAAACCTTGTGTAAAATGCTAAATACATGGTTACATTGCATTCTCTATCTGAGCATTTAAGGTAAGACATGCTACATATCTGCATTGAACTAAAAGTAGACATTAGCGGAAAGAGACAATGACATGGTTAAATTGCATGAGCTAATATCTTCCCATTTCAGCTAAGACATGCTACATATGCGTATTTCTCCAAAAAAAAACCTTGTGTAAAATGCTAAATACATGGTTACATTGCATTCTCTGAGCATTTAAGGTATGACATGCTACATATCTGCATTTAAATAAAAGTAGACATTAGCGTCGGTAAATAACAAATGGTTAAATTGCATCCTATAGCTGAACATGACGCTAACATTTTAAAACTACAGTGGCAATTGTCAAACTAATTAACCATGTTGTGCACAAATACTCACCAACGAGATAACCAGGGGGCATTTGTCTTTCCTCAAACTGTCTCCACAGGGACGACAGAGAGAGGATGCGGGCATCATGACAAGCACCTGCAAAATTCGCACACACATGCATAATCCTCATCCGTGCGTCACAAACATACTGCACGTTGAGGCTATAAAAAAGTTTGCGATTTCTGAAGGGCAAGTCATCAATTGGAGCACGCAGCGCAATGTGGGTACAATCTATGGCTCCCAAGACATTGGGCAATTGAGCAATATCAAAGAATTCCCGCTTCAGGCGCCTCCAATCACCATCATTTTGTGGGAATCCTATGTATTGCTTACTGATACGTACCATGGCGTCCAGAAAGTTATCAAACACCACAGAGAATGTACCTTGAGCCAGGCCATGCATGTACAGTTCTCCGGATTGAAAACTCCCGGAGGCCAGGACGTAAAGACAACTTAGCATCTTACTCATGCCGGGAACAGCAGTCCTTATTTGTATACGTGGCTCCAAATGAGGTTTAAGAAGCTCGTAAAGGCCAATGAGCTGTTCGCGATCGATCTCAAAGTCACTCATGTTTTCCAAGGTGGGTCTCACCCTGTAGACACGAGGACCTCGAACCAGACGACCCCTTCGTCTCGGTCTGAGCCGCCAAGGCTGCCTGATTCGACCAACAGCTAGTTCGCCAATAGCAGCACCAGCAGCGTCTACCATGTCATCGTCATCCATCTTTCAAAACAGCGTAACAAGGTAAGCACTTTATCTGATGTGGATCACAAGTGATGCATTGGCCATGTTGTTTGTGGGATTTATAGTACAATTAGTCCAATGGTAGTGAGTTTGTAATGATTGCTGATTGTATTCACCTGTTTGTATGTGAGCGGCGCGAATGCTTTCACAGTGGCCTTTTTTTTTTTTGGGAGGAAATGTTGTTTTCACCCAATGAATCTCAATGTGAAAGTGTCAAATATCACACATACAGTGCATGTTTGTTCATATGCGTAATAAATATTTATTAAACGCGATCTTATAGTAACAAGCACACGTCCAGGCTAGCATGAATGAAAGTGCATATTTGTGTATTATGTGCATCGAATGTGATCGATCAATGTTGCTGCAACATTGTTTGTAAACGATAAAGTAACATCTGCCATCTGTAGTATTGTATATATAAGTGATTGCCGAGCTGTCAATATTGTATGCGTCCCTTTAAAATCGCAATAATAATTCAGAAATTCCTGTCTGCCATCTGTAGTATTATATATATAAGTGATTGCCGAGCTGTCAATATTGTATGCGTCCCTTTAAAATTGCAATAATAATTCTGAACTTCCCGTCTGCCATCTGTAGTATTGTATATATAAGTGATTGTCGAGATGTCAATATTGTATGCGTCCCTTTCAAATCGCAATAATAATTCCGAACTTCCCGTCTGCCATCTATAGTATTGTATATATAAGTGATTGCCGAGCAGTCAATATTGTATGCGTCCCTTTCAAATCTCAATAATACTGAATAACTTCCGGCTGTCATCTGTAGTATTGTATATATAAGTGATTGCCGAGCTGTCAATATTGTATGCGTCCCTTTCAAATCGCACTAATACTGAATAACTTCCGGCTGCCATCTGTAGTATTATATATATAAGTGATTGCCGAGATGTCAATATTGTATGCGTCCCTTTCAAATCACACTAATACTGAATAACTTCCGGCTGCCATCTGTAGTATTGTATATATAAGTGATTGCCGAGATGTCAATATTGTATGCGTCCCTTTAAAATCTCAATAATACTGAATAACTTCCGGCTGTCATCTGTAGTATTGTATATATAAGTGATTGCCGAGATGTCAATATTGTATGCGTCCCATTCAAATCTCAATAATACTGAATAACTTCCGGCTGTCATCTGTAGTATTGTGTATATAAGTGATTTCCGAGCTGTCAATATTGTATGCGTCCCTTTCAAATCGCCATAAAAAATCTGAACTTCCGGCTGTCATCTGTAGTATTGTATATATAAGTGATTGCCGAGATGTCAATATTGTATGCGTCCCTTTCAAATCGCAATAAGAATTCCGAACTTCCCGTCTGCCATCTGTAGTATTGTATATATAAGTGATTGCCGAGCTGTCAATATTGTATGCGTCCCATAAAAATGGCACTAATACTGAATAACTTCCGGCTGTCATCTGTAGTATTATATATATAAGTGATTTGCGATCTGACAATATTTCTTAATTGTCCCATTGAAATTTCAATAATAATGCTGTTCCAAACTGTTGTTTACGTATATGTTGTATTGTAGTATTGAGTGTTAAAGTTCCTAAAGGGGCGGTACAGTGGTGAATCTGTGATGTGTATGGTTGAATCTTCTAATGACGTCATGATATTATTAACCTGCCTATGTAGTTCATAAATCCTCATTGTGTTGTTGTATTGTGCTACATTGTTATTGTGTGCTGAATAAAATCTAAATGTGTGCTTTGTGGTTGTTTGAAGGGTGATGCGTGTTATGTACATGTACGTATATATTGTGATTGTGTCCCACATATGCTGACTTCTATATAGCGGTCTGGCATTGTTGTTCCTTCCCATAAAGTGACATCTGTAATCTGGTGTAATGATGTTTTTCTTGTACGTAATTCCTAATGGTTTATTGTGATGGAATCATGATGTTAAAAGTACAGTAAAATCCATATGTTGTGTTTTATGATTCCTAGAGAGAATGTAATGTGTTTTTCCCCCATCATTTGAATGCACATGTATGAGTGAATGTTAAAAGTAATATATGCATCCATGAGTGATCATGTGTTAAGCCTATGTAGATATGCAGTTGCTGAAAGCATATGAGTTGAATAACTGAAATGCAATAATAAAGGTAAATGAGAGGTGTTTCCCATTGTGTACTGTTTGTGAATCCAGAAATGTTTAATGAATTTTTTTTAAAGTTTAAATGTAATTTTATTTAAATAATAATGTGTTACTAGTGATGTTGATTTGTAGTTGATGTAATCTAAAAGTGTGAAACAATTTAATGGTGTTGTGAATATTCAATAATTAAAATCCATAAATCCACCATAGGGAAATAGTCATTTCTTAATCTATTTATCATAGCTGGGTCTAACGCATGAAATCATGTCTTTTCTAGCGCTGGTATTTGGAGTTTTTCGGTCTACGCTATTTGCGTGCGTTAGGGAAATGAGGGTTTCGCGTGCACGAGCATGTCTTCCCAATAGAAGTCAATGGAGGCTCTAAAAAATTTTTTTTTTTTTCTAAGACTGGTTTTCCTCGTAAAGTGAGTGACGTCATGAGCTTGTATGAAAAAGTAACTAAATCGTGTTATTTTTGTAATAAATAAATAATTGTTGTATGTCATGTGGTGTATATTGTTTGTATGCATCGATGAGTGTATTTTGTGATAATGTTATTAGTTAGATGTAGGTATATGAGGGTCTTTTCCCGTGTGTCAATGTAAGTCAATGGGAAAATGGATTTGTGTTGTTTTTTTTCAAACACCCGAGATCTCGCAACTTTAATCCTTTGTATTTTGATGAAAAATTATTAAATATGAAAAATAAACATAGTGTAGTGTTTGTATGAGTGTAAGTGTACTTTGTGTAATATTTTTAATTTGATTCGTGGAATTTTTTTTTGTCGGTATATGTTTACTACTGGGTCTGAGGTGTCGGTAGAAATTTCAGCGTTAGGTGATTTTTGAGTGTCGGTAAATAAACTCTAAATACCGGAGTCCGTAAGAAACCCGCGTTAGGGGCCTCTAACGCTGGTTTTCACGGCTAACGCCGAACTCTAAATCTAGGCCCTATTTTGCTGCATTTCCGAATTATTTACATTATCAAACTGTTCTATTATAAATTGGGATTGGAGTAGAAATGTAAGGTTATTAATGGTAGGCTCCTTTTTTCTTCCAGTTTTTGAGAATAAGATATCTCCCCCCTAAAATTGTTGTATTAATAAACTTCCTATTATATGACTTATCTCGAGTATCTACTAGGAAGAATATGTGTTGAAGTTCTATTACATAGTGTGTAGCTATCACCTTACCTAGCCAAAATTGTATGCGTTTCCAAAATTGCTGGATTTTTGGGCAACTCCAAAACATATGGACCAGGTCCGCCTCATAAGAACAGCATCTAGGACATAGATTTTGAGAAAGGGGATACCATTTGTTTATTCTAGCTGCTGAGATGTATATTCTATTTAAAATTTTAACATGTATTTCGCGCCAATTTGCAGAAAATGTGGCTTCCTCTAGAGCAATTATAACCCCTTAAGGACCAGTGACGTACCCTGTATGTCACTGGCCTTTTTTTGGGACTTGATTGTTGTAAAGCGCGTTCTTTCCACCAGCGTTGAAACTGCTCTATTCCACAAAGCCTGCTGTTGGGAGGTCATTAATAGTGTGTTCTTGCTAGACTTGTGCTATTATGTCCTGAAAAAAACCTTAATGACCAGTGACATACAGGGTACATTGTGGTCATTAAGGGGTTAATGTATTTCACTTTCTCTTCATCCAGATTTAAAATATCTGATCGCCATTTTGAGCATATTTCTATAAAATTAGATTCACCAAATTTAGATAAGATCATTTTATACCAATAATTAATAGAACGTTTACCTATTTTAAATAGGGACAAACCCATTTTAATACCTAAATGTGTCCAATCAGTTTTACTATCTTTAGTTATTTCACGATACCAATGCCTTACTTGTAGGTATGCATAAAAATCTGTATTCTGGAGCTGGTAAGAATCTTTAAGCTTTTCAAACGTGTATACATTATGAGATTCCGTTCCTTTAGTTGGGTTAAGAAAATTAACCCCGAGGCAGCCCATCTCCTAAATATTTGATTATTCAAACCAGGAATAAACCGTGGGTTCCCTACAATAGGCAATAGGTCAGAGATAAAAGGATCACAATTTAGGATATGTCGTATTTCCTGCCAGGCTAAGATAATATGAAATATAGTATATTTTTTCTTAATTTTCTTTGGAATATGTCTTTTAGAACAGTGCACTAAAGCACTTAGAGAGAAAGAATAAATTAGATTTTGTTCTGCTTCTAGGAAAGCCACATAACTCCCACCAGTAAGCCAATCCATGACTACTTTTGCGAGACAGATACTAATGTAAATAGAAAAATTAGGTAATGCTAGCCCGCCAAATTGTCTTAATTGTGATAGTTTATGTAAGGCTATTCGCTTTCTAACTGCCCCCCAAATAAAAGTCTAACACATTTATCCAAAAAAATTAATGTTTGTTTTTGTAATTGAGAGAGGGAGGCTAGCCCATTTCATCAAATCAAATTAAATTTTTGCAAATAAAGGGGGATAATTTAAGGTGTACCAATTCCTGGGGTTAATACTAATTTTGATTCCAAGATAAGTGATAAATTGTTCTCCAATTTTAAAAGGGGGCACATAATGCTTCTGCAGAGGTTCTCTGAGTCAAAGTAGTTCTGATTTAGTTACATTAATTTTATATCCCGAGAACGATCCGAATTCCGCAATTATATCTAAAATCTTAGGTATCTCTTTCTAAGTATTGTTAAGGAACAGTAGCAGATCATCTGCATAGAGTAATAATTTGATAGGTTTACTTCCTACCAAAATTCCATTTAAATTTTCCCTAATTGAAATAGCAAGTGGTTCAATTGCAAGATTAAAGAGGAAGGGAGATATTTTGCATCCCTGTCGCGTTCCTGTAGTAATCGGAAATGAGCTGGTAGCTGAACCATTAACCATTAATATAGAAAATGCATTTATATATATGGCATGAATACAATCCAGAAATTGATCTTTAAACCCAAACACCCTCATGGCCTGAAACAAATGGTCCCAGATAATTGAGTTGAATGCTTTTTGGGCGTCGACAGATAAGATAGCAGAGTCTTGGCTTGGCTTATTTTTAGGAGTTCAGAAAAAGTCTATCAACAAAAAGTGATAAATTGTTCTGCAATTTTAAAAGGGGGCACATAATGCTTCTGCAGAGGTTCTCTGAGCCAAAGTAGTTCTGATTTAGTTACATTAATTTTATATCCCGAGAACGATCCGAATTCCGCAATTATATCTAAAATCTTAGGTATCTCTTTCTGAGTATTGTTAAGGAACAGTAGCAGATCATCGGCATAGAGTAATAATTTGATAGGTTTACTTCCTACCAAAATTCCCTTTAAATATTCCCTAAGTGAAATAGCAAGTGGTTCAATTGCAAGGTTAAAGAGTAAGGGAGATATTGGGCATCCCTGCTGCGTTCCTGTAGTAATCGGAAATGAGCTGGTAGCTGAACCATTAACCATTAATATAGAAGATGCATTTATATATATGGCACGAATACAATCTAGAAATTGATCTTTAAACCCAAACGCCCTCATGGCCTGAAACAAATGGTCCCAGATAATTGAGTCGAACGCTTTTTGGGCATCGACAGATAAGATAGCAGCGTCTTGGCTTGGCTTATTTTTAGAAGTTCAGAAAAAGTCTATCAACAAAAATATTTTACGTATATTTGCCGAGAGGCTTCTTTGTGACATAAAGCCGACCTGGTCCACATGAATCAGAGAGCCCAAAATTACTTTCAATCTACGTGCTAAAATGGTTGCAAAAATTTTGTAATCCGACGGAAGGAATCAATTGCTTCAGGATCTTTACCCTTTTTAAGAATCAGAATTATTTTTGAGACAGAAAAAAAAAGGATATTGGACGGAAGGAATCAATTGCTTCAGGATCTTTACCCTTTTTAGGAATCAGAATTATTTTTGAGACAGAAGAGTTAGATGAAGGAATTTTACCGTTACATAAATAGCCGTTAAATAAATTCAATAGGGGGGGATTAATCTAATTTTTTAGAATTTTGTAAAATTCCGCTGGTAGTAGGTCTGGACCAGCAGCTTTGTCTACTTTAAGATTATCTATTGCTTGGGATACTTCTAACTCCGTAATAGGCTCGTTCAGCATATCTATCTCAACTGAGGAGAGTTTGGGGAGTGAGATTTTTTCCCAGAAATTCTTTTTATTTTGCTCATTTACTACTGGAGCCGAATATACTGCTAGATTACGAGTTTGGCGTTAGTC
This sequence comes from Bombina bombina, assembly GCF_027579735.1. Taxonomy (NCBI): domain Eukaryota; kingdom Metazoa; phylum Chordata; class Amphibia; order Anura; family Bombinatoridae; genus Bombina; species Bombina bombina. Next base: position 114,118,563 of record NC_069507.1, read on the forward strand.
GTAAAAAGCGGTCCCAACGCTGCTTTTTACCTAACGCTGGTATTACGAGTCTGACAGGTAGAGGCTCACCGCTCACTTTTCTTCCGTGACTCGAGGCTACCGCAAATCCCCTTACGTCAATTGCGTATCCTATCTTTTTTTTTTTTTAATTTTTATGTTATTGAGGAGCAGGTTCAAATATATATATCCATATCCAAAGCCAGTCACAAAACTTGTACAGCGTTCAGTAACACTAGCAGTACTTTACAGTAATGTGGTTATTGTTAGCTGAGACTAGACTCTGCACCTCAAGGTTTTTCAAGAAAGCTATATTAATAGGAAAAAAAAGTGTTTTATGCAGCTAAGTCAATAAAAAAAACAAAAAAAACAGAAGAGAACATTTAAAAAAAAATGGTATGCGACCCAGCTGCATAACTGAAAAATGTGACAATTGGGGAAGGATACAGCAGACAGTAGCTGCTTAAGATTAGGGATAGGAAAAACAGGAGGCGGAGTTTAGTAAATGTTACCTCAACCGGGTATAATAAAATAATAAGAGTGCGAGGTGGCAGCTGCAGAGCGAAGTTGGGGGGAGTGGAAACTTAGAGGTGTATGGATTATACAGGAGGGGGATTGATAGATAGACGTATGAGGATAGGTATGCGTGTAGAGGAGCCGGGTGAAGAGGTAGGGAAGAGTTCCCCAGACATAAGATGGACGAGGGGGTGAGCAAGGAGGAGTGATGAAAGGGCAAGGGGTTTAGCATGAAGAAAAGTGAGTAGGTCAGGAACATAATGTCTTAGTCTGAAAGTTTAGGAGAGGAGGTTTATGACAGTAGTTTTGACTCAACAAGCAATGAATAAACAGTAAAGTATCATAAATCTGTATGAGATATGGTAACATTGTAGTAATAAGAGCAAACCTCTAACAAAAAAGAGCTAAGGGAACTAAAATCTAAACCAATCTTTATGTGTCATAAATACCCATAACATAGTGAAAGAGACAACAGTCTACTGAATGGGGTAAAATACAGTGACAAGTGTTCAGATAAATATAAGACAAATCTAACTCTGACAGGCTTAAATCCTAAGACTCTAGTTTGGGTCTATATTGTAAGTAGTAGGGTTATTAAAATTTGGTAATATAAGTGTATAAACAAAGGTTCAGTGCCTCTCTGGCACTATATAGATTAACTTAGAATGAGGGGCGTGATGGGTCCAAGTTATTATGGGGAAGGTGGGGAGGGAGAGCTATCTAACTATGCTTACGTTAATCGTGAACCTGTCTGTTAAGATCTGAGGTTCCAAAGAGTATAAACATAGGATTCCCTTAGTGAAGAGAAGCCATGGGGGTAAACGCCTGGTAAAGGGCAGAACTCAAATGACAAGTATATTGGCAGTCCATATAAGTGAAAAATCTTCCACAGGCTTAGTGAGCAAAAAAGAGCAAGAAAAAGAAAGCAGGGTAAAATAAGTACCCGTATGTGTGCTCAGTTAGAATGTCTAAGTAGGTCACTCGGCCTGGAGGCAGAATATCTAGTGCAATGTTAAGGGAGGCTCTTGGGATCAGGAGTGTCTTTCCTGTTGGTTTGCAATGAAGGTCTCTTGGGAAGAGGTTGCCATTCTGGAGCCGAAACATCAAGGTTCCCCCCTTGTTCGGGAGGTTTAAGGATCTGGTCTTGAGCCTGAGTAAGTCCCAGAGATTGGAGAATTTTCATCCCCTGGTCTGGTGAGGAGATTACATAGGTGCGGTCTTCATGTTGGAAAAAGATTTTGACTGGGAAGCCCCACCTGTATTTTAGGTTAAGGCGACGTAAGTTCTGAATGAAAAGTCGGAATGTCCGTCTCTTTGAAAGTATATATGGGGATAGGTCAGGGAAGATTTGGACTGAATCATATGGTGCATTGAGATTTTTCTTTGCAAATGAGGCCCTAAGAATCCTCTCCTTGAAGGTAAAATAGTGTATTCTGAGAATAACGTCTCTTGGTGCATCAGAGGGTGAATTCCTTGGACAGAGAGCTCTATGGGCCCTGTCTATAGTAGATTCCTGTTCTGTGATGGGTCCAAGTAACTCTCTAAAGAGACCAAAGAGATATATGAGTAGATATCAGAATTATATCAGAGACCTGATGTTACCAGATTTACTGAGAGTCTGTGCATATAATGAGAGGATTTTTTGTTAGCAGGAATATATAACCCTGGAAATGAGGGGTGTGTGACAGTGAAGTTAACAGAATCTTACAGACTACTAATTTAACTGCTCTGTATTAATATAGCCAAACAACAAGGAAGCTTGTTCACAGACAGACAAGCTCAATTGATCATTAGGCAGAGGAGGAGCTGCTTTAGCTGTTTAAGTAACACAAACACTGTGGAACTGCTTTAAGCAGAGAAAGTAACAAGCAAAAGTAAAGTCAATAATGCTTTGTATAACAAGTTTGGCAATTAGTATCAAGATAAATATACAACCTGAACCCTTTGTAGATGAGAGGTAAAGTTCAGAGCAAGAGTACTGCTTCTGTTGGAGGAAAGCTGGCTCCGGTATTAGAGAAACACTCTTGCTGTTTGCACAGTGAGACACTGCTGCTGAATGATGTAGGCCCAAAGGAGGAGCAGTCAGATGACTGAGGCAGAGATCAGGTGCTGCTGGGATGCAGCTGCAGCCGTGGAAGCAAGCAGGAGGAGCTGAAGATTTGGTAGAGCCGGATAGGCTGGTGAGTAAACTAGTCTCAGATAGAGAGATTCAATAATCCAGCAATGACAGCTAGGATTAGGAAGCTTTTATGGAGGATGAAGAGACAAATTTAAAGGGCCAGAAGGGCAGTAAAAAGGAAGGGAAGAGGAGACTCTGACAGTAGATCAGCTGGGCTAACAGCCTCAGAAATGCCTCTAATCCGTAAGTTGTTTCTACGTGACCTATCTTCCATATCAGCTAATTTAGCTTCCAGGTCTGAAATCTGTTCGGCATGGTTCTGGGAGTAAGAGAGAAGATTGGTGTGATCTATGGTCAGATCTTCGTGCTTTCGTTCGAGAGTTTCCGTGCGCTTTCCAAGAGAGGCTATATCCCTTTTCAGCTCACCTACAGATTGCCTCAGGTCTTGTTTGAGAGATGAGTAGCAGGTATCCATCTTCTCTGACAGAGCTTTGATAGAGTCTAGTACAGCAGACTGTGCTAAATTTTGTAATTCTTTAGTGTGGTTAGGAGATTTAGAGGGTGCATTATAAGTTGTGGTGTCATCTCTGGAATCATCTTCTGAACCCTCTGGGTCCGAAGTGATTTTACTATGAAAATTATCGTTCAGGGTTCTTTTAGGGTTAACCTGATGATTCATTTTTTTCCTCATGTTATGAGCCATAGTAGCTAACTGATGCAGGGTCTTAGTGCCTTGATGAATGAGAGTGATGGAAGAATCACAAGGGAGGAGTTCGCCTTGACTGTGAGTGAGTCTGGGGGGGGGGGTAAATCACCCGGCTCCCCTATATAGGCTGCTCTAGCACTGCAAAATTACCGGGACAGCTTCCAGAGTTAGATACGTCAGCAGAATGGTAAACGTACTAGCCCCTAGGTTAGGTGAATACGGTTATCCCTCCTCCTAAATATCTTGGGTGGATAGTCTCCCCCCTGGGAATATACCTCCTATTGGCGACGCCGGGAAAAGGAGTGGTGATATGACCCGCAGGTACTGAGACCCTGCGGGAAAGGGAGGGGGGGGCCACCTGTGGTTACTGAGAGAGAGGGCTTTATGAAGGAGCTAGTATCACAAGTTGGTTCATGCAAAAGTCAGCAAAAGTAACCCTAGGTTCGTCACACCTTGGTGGTGTAAGAGGGGAGACAAGTGCTTCTTTACGTGAGCGGAGTACAATCGCCAAGTGTGACTTTTACTTATTTAGTGTCTAGATACCAAAGTGTTATGGCCCTGCTGCTGAAGCGAGGCTGAACAGACACTAACATAACATAAGGCTCAGTGTAAAATTAGTACTGTCCAGACACATGTTGAAACAATTCCCATCAGGAAGGGTCTAAGTGCCTCTGGCACTGTTTAAGGTTAATAGAGGAATTAGGGCACCATAGTGAAATAGGTGGGTGGAAAGGGTTCCACGTGTGGAAGGGAGGCCAAAACTACTTCAAAGTGCAGCCTACAAAATGGTAATTATCACAGAAATCCAGAGTCCTCAGAGCTCAGCCATGTTGAGAATTAAAGCATCCGTGGCATAGCTAAGTATAGGTAACTGTGGGTGGATGATGGAGTCACAAATGCTTCTCTGGGAGTATTTCAATATGGGCAATGTGTGCAAACAGTAGCTGTTAGGAGCCTCTTACTCACATACTCTGTGGAATTGCCAGGAAGCGCCGACTCTTTGGTCAGAGGACAGTCACTGTGAAATCTGTAGAGCTGCAGCGCACATGCCAGAGAGCCTATGACAGCTGGTGAGATGAAATTAATCTCGGCTCCGTAAGCAAGATTGAATGCTCAGCAGTGAGTATAGTGAGATTGCTGCCGATCAGTGAGTCCCTCTTCTCTCTTTCGGGTGACAGCTGAGCTCCACCTAAAATGGCGGCTGTTCGCGGGCTTTCTTCACGGATCGGGACGAACTATCCAACTGCGGCTGGTACGTAGGGAGGCAACTCCACTGTGTCTCTAGAGTAAGGTCCGGCTGTTGATAGACCGTTAGGGGAGAGTGACCCACCGGATCGGCAGCTCGCGGCTTCACTTGTAATGCGGCAGTGATAAGTGATCAGTGGGGAAAATCTAAACCGCAAAAATAGCGGATTGAGCTCCAGGGGACAATTCAGTAAGATGGGCTTAGGTATAAAAGTATTGAAGAGCACAAAAAAAAAAAATAATAAAAAATTATGGGCATATAGTATAAATTTAAAGTTATGGATATGGGAGCTCCGTTTCTCTGCTGCCACCTCGCACTGTAGCAGGCTCTGCCTCCACACTATGCGTATCCTATCTTTTTAATGGGATTTGCCTAAAGCTGGTATTATGAGTCTTGGAAGAAGTGAGCAGTAGACCCTCTCCTGGCAAGACTTCTACCGCATTTAAAAGTCAGTAGTTAAGAGTTTTATGGGCTAACGCCGGAACATAAAACTCTTAACTAAAGTGCTACAAAGTACACTAACACCCATAAACTACCTATTAACCCCTAAACCGAGGCCCCCCCACATTGCAAACAATATAATAAAGAATTTTAAACCCCTAATCTGCCGACCGGACATCGTCGCCACCTACATTATACCTATGAGCCCATAATATACTGCCCTTAACATCGCCGCCACTTACATTATACTTATAAACCCCTAATCTGCCCCCCCCCACGTCGCCGCCACCTACCTACAATTATTAACCCCTAATCTGCCGACTGGACATCGCCGCCACTTTAATAAATGTATTAACCCCTAAACCGCTGCACTCCCGCCTTGCAAACACTAGTTAAATTTTATTAACCCCTAATCTGCCCCCCAACGTCGCTGACACCTACTTACATTTATTAACCCCTAAACCTAAGTCTAACCCTAAATCTAACCCCCCCCCCTAACTTAAATATAATTTAAATTAAACGAAATTAATTTAACATAAATTAAAAAATTATTCCTATTTAAAACTAAATACTTACCTATAAAATAAACCCTAACGGCTAGAGTTCTGCGGCCAAAGGGGTGCGTTAGCTACGAGTGCATTTTTCCCTATCTTTTCAATGGGATCTTTCTAACTCCGGTATTTAGAGTCGTGTCTGAAGTGAGCATTAGAAATCTAACGACAAAACTCCAGCCGCAGAAAAAAGTCAGGAGTTAAGAGCTTTTTGGGCTAACGCCTGTTCATAAAGCTCTTAACTACTGTACTCTAAAGTACACTAACACCCATAAACTACCTATGTACCCCTAAACCGATGTCCCCCCACATCGCCGCCACTCGATTAAATTTTTTTAACCCCTAATCTGCCGACCGCCACCTACGTTATACTTATGTACCCCTAATCTGCTGCCCCTAACACCGCCGACCCCTGTATTATATTTATTAACCCCTAATCTGCCCCCACAACGTCGCCGCCAACTACCTACAATAATTAACCCCTAATCTGCCGACCGCAAAGCGCCGCTACTTAAGTTATCCTTATGTACCCCTAATCTGTTGCCCCTAACACCGCCGACCCCTATATTATATTTATTAACCCCTAATCTGCCCCCCTCAACGTCGCCTCCACCTGCCTACACTTATTAACCCCTAATCTGCCGAGCAGACCGCACCGCTACTATAATAAAGTTATTAACCCCTAATCCGCCTCACTAACCCTATAATAAATAGTATTAACCCCTAATCTGCCCTCCCTAACATCGCCGACACCTAACTTCAATTATTAACCCCTAATCTGCCGACCGGAGCTCACCGCTATTCTAATAAATGTATTAACCCCTAAAGCTAAGTCTAACCCTAACACTAACACCCCTCTAAATTAAATATAATTTTAATCTAACGAAATTAATTAACTCTTATTAAATAAATTATTCCTATTTAAAGCTAAATACTTACCTGTAAAATAAATCCTAATATAGCTACAATATAAATTATAATTACATTGTAGCTATTTTAGGATTAATATTTATTTTACAGGCAACTTTGTAATTATTTTACCCAGGTACAATAGCTATTAAATAGTTAAGAACTATTTAATAGTTACCTAGTTAAAATAATTACAAAATTACCTGTAAAATAAATCCTAACCTAAGTTACAATTAAACCTAACACTTAGAGTAGGTGTAATTAGTTTAAAATTGTTGTAATATTTTTCTTATGTTTGTAAATATTTTTTTATTTTTTTGTAACTTAGTTCTTTTTTATTTTTTGTACTTTAGTTAGTTTATTTCATTGTAGTTATTTGTACATATTGTATTTAATTAATTTATTGATAGTGTAGTGTTAGGTTTAATTGTAGGTAATTGTAGGTATTTTATTTAATTAATTTAATGATAGTATAGTGTTAGGTTTAATTGTAACTTAGGTTAGGATTTATTTTACAGGTAATTTTGTAATTATTTTAACTAGGTAACTATTAAATAGTTCTTAACAATTTAATAGCTATTGTACCTGGTTAAAATAATTACAAAGTTGCCTGTAAAATAAATATTAATCCTAAAATAGCTACAATGTAATTATAATTTATATTGTAGCTATATTAGGATTTATTTTACAGGTAAGTATTTAGCTTTAAATAGAAATAATTTATTTAATAAGAGTTAATTAATTTCGCTAGATTAAAATTATATTTAAGTTAGGGGGTGTTAGTGTTAGGGTTAGACTTAGCTTTAGGGGTTAATACATTTATTAGAATAGCGGTGAGCTCCGGTCGGCAGATTAGGGGTTAATAATTGAAGTTAGGTGTCGGCGATGTTAGGGAGGGCAGATTAGGGGTTAATACTATTTATTATAGGGTTAGTGAGGCGGATTAGGGGTTAATAACTTTATTATAGTAGCGGTGCGGTCCGCTCGGCAGATTAGGGGTTAATAAGTGTAGGCAGGTGGAGGCGACGTTGTGGGGGGCAGATTAGGGGGTTAATAAATATAATATAGGGGTCGGCGGTGTTAGGGGCAGCAGATTAGGGGTACATAAGGATAATGTAAGTAGCGGCGGTTTACGGAGCGGCAGATTAGGGGTTAAAAATAATATGCAGGGGTCAGCGATAGCGGGGGCGGAAGAATAGGGGTTAATAAGTGTAAGGTTACGGGTGTTTAGACTCGGGGTACATGTTAGGGTGTTAGGTGCAGACGTAGGAAGTGTTTCCCCATAGCAAACAATGGGGCTGCGTTAGGAGCTGAACGCGGCTTTTTTGCAGGTGTTAGTTTTTTTTTCAGCTCAAACAGCCCCATTGTTTTCTATGGAGGAATCGTGCACGAGCACGTTTTTGAGGCTGGCCGCGTCCGTAAGCAACTCTGGTATCGAGAGTTGCAGTTCCGTTAAAAATGCTCTACGCTCCTTTTTTGGAGCCTAACGCAGCCATTCTGTGGACTCTCAATACCAGAGTTATTTTAAAGGTGCGGCCAGAAAAAAGCCAGCGTTAGCTACGCGGGTCGTTACCGACAAAACTCTAAATCTAGCCGTAAATTATTCCTATTTAAAGCTAAATACTTACCTGTAAAATAAACCCTAATATAGCTACAATATAAATAATAATTATATTGTAGCTATTTTAGGGTTAATATTTATTTTACAGGCAACTTTGTATTTATTTTAACCAGGTACAATAGCTATTAAATAGTTATTTACTATTTAATAGGTACCTAGTTAAAATAATTACAAAATTACCTGTAAAATAAATCCTAACCTAAATTACAATTAAACCTAACACTACACTATCATTAAATAAATTAAATACAATTACCTACAAATAAATACAAATAAATACACTAACTAAAGTACAAAAAATAAAAAAAGAACTAAGTTACAAAAAATAAAAAAATAATTTACAAACATTATAAAAATATTACAACAATTTTAAGCTAATTACACCTACTCTAAGCCCCCTAATAAAATAACAAAGCCCCCCAAAATAAAAAAATGCCCTACCCTATTCTAAAATAAAAATTGAAAAGCTCTTTTACCTTACCAGCCCTTAAAAGGGCCTTTTGCGGGGCATGCAATACCCCCCCCCAACATTACAACCCACCACCCACATACCCCTAATCTAACCCAAACCCCCCTTAAATAAACCTAACACTACCCCCCTGAAGATCTTTCTACCTTATCTTCACCACGCCGGGTATCACGATCCGTCCAGAAGAGGGTCCGAAGTCTTCATCCTATCCGGGCGATGTCTTCATCCAAGCGGGGGCTGAAGAGGTCCATCATCCGGCTGAAGTCTTCATCCAAGCGGGGGGCTGAAAAGGTCCATCATCCGGCTGAAGTCTTCATCCAAGCGGGGGCTGAAGAGGTCCATCATCCGGCTGAAGTCTTCTATCAAGCGGCATCTTCAATCTTCTTTCTTCCGGCTCCATCTTCATCCCGCCGATGCGGAACATCCTTCTTCCACGACGAACTCCCGACGAATGAAGGTTCCTTTAAGGGACATCATCCAAGATGGCGTCCCTCGAATTCCGATTGGCTGATAGGATTCTATCAGCCAATCGGAATTAAGGTAGGAAAATTCTGATTGGCTGATGGAATCAGCCAATCAGATTCAAGTTCAATCCGATTGGCTGATCCAATCAGCCAATCAGATTGAGCTCAAAATTCTATTGGCTGATCGGAACAGCCAATAGAATGCGAGCTGAATCCGATTGGCTTAATTTATTTAATGATAGCGTAGTGTTAGGTTTAATTGTAACTTAGGTTAGGATTTATTTTACAGGTAATTTTGTAATTATTTTAACTAGGTAGCTATTAAATAGTAAATAACTATTTAATAGCTATTGTACCTGGTTAAAATAAATACAAAGTTGCCTGTAAAATAAATATTAATCCTAAAATAGCTACAATATAATTATTATTTATATTGTAGCTATATTAGGGTTTATTTTACAGGTAAGTATTTAGCTTTAAATAGGAATAATTTATTTAATAAGATTTATTTTATTTCGTTAGATAAAAATTATATTTAACTTAGGGGGATGTTAGGGTTAGGGTTAGACCTAGCTTTAGGGGTTAATACATTTATTAGAGTAGCTGTGAGGTCCGGTCGGCAGATTAGGGGTTAATAATTGTAGGTAAGGTAGCGGCGACGTTGGGGGGGGCAGATTAGGGGGTAATAAATATTATGTAGGGGTCGGCGGTGTTAGGGGCAGCAGATTAGGGGTATATAGGGATAATGTAGGTTGCGGCGGTGTGCGGTCGGCAGATTAGGGGTTAAAAAAATTGAATAGAGTGGCGGCGATGTGGGGGGACCTCGGTTTAGGGGTGCATAGGTAGTTTATGGGTGTTAGTGTACTTTAGAGCACAGTAGTTAAGAGCTTTATGAACCTGCGTTAGCCCAGAAAGCTCTTAACCCCTGGCTTTTTTCTGCGGCTGGAGTCTTGCCGTTAGATTTCTAACGCTCACTTCAGCCAAGACTCTAAATACCGGCGTTAGAAAGATCCCATTGAAAAGATAGGATACGCAATTGGCGTAGGGGGATCTGAGGTATGGAAAAGTCGCGGCTGGAAAGTGAGCGTTAGACCCTTTCCTGACTGACTCTAAATACCAGCGGGCAGCCAAAACCAGGACCCTCTAACGCTGGTTTTGACGGCTAACACAGAATTCTAAATCTAGGCGTAAGATAGCTACAATATAATAATAGTTACATTGTAGCCATCTTAGGATTTATATTTATTTTACAGGCAACTTTGTATTTATTTTAACTAGGTAGAAGAGTTATTAAATAGTTATTGACTATTTAATAACTACCTAGCTAAAATAAGTACAAAATTACCTGTAAAATAAATCCTAACCTAAGTTACAATTACACCTAACACTACACTATCATTAAATAAATTACCTACACTACCTACAATTAATTACAATTAAATTCAATAAACTAAATTATGAAAAAAAAACAATAAATTACAGAAAATAAAAAAGAATTACAATAATTTTAAACTAATTACACCTAATCTAATCCCCCTAATAAAATAAAAAAGCCCCCCAAATAATAAAATTTCCCTTCCCTATATTAAATTACAAATAGCCCTTAAAAGGTCCTTTTGCTGGGCATTGCCCCAAAGTAATCAGCTCTTTTACCTGTTAAAAAAAAAAAATGCAATACCCCCCCAACATTAAAACCCACCACCCACACAC